>NC_072733.1:109974624-110292929 GCF_026930045.1 Uloborus diversus
TAAATAGTATATTACTGCAAATTTTACAGTTTAGAATTGTAATTTTTGCAGTTTTTCTTTGGAATGCGAGCTGCCAGTATTTTACTGTAAAAACAACAGCTTTTTTTTTGCAGTGTATATCGCTGTATGTGCCAGAGAAAAAGACAAACAGTTGGGAAAAAAACTTAAAAAATAGCCTGTTTTGCTACTAATATAATGTTGTCCGTGTTACAAAAAAGGTCCCCCCACACTTAAAATAACCTAGGGCCCCATTAAGTCGAAATCCGGCCCTGTATACAAGAATCTCTGTTTATAACATTACAAAGTTTGGATTAAGAAGAAGCACAGTAAAGCAATTTTAATTGAAAAAAAAAACTTTCAGTTAAAAACAAAACCTTTTCATTAGACCTAGACCCATTGACAATATTTAGGATACTTATGTAAAAGCAGAGCGAAGAAAGAGGAGATTCAAGTAAAAAGTTAGGGGCCCGGAAGAAAGTTGTATAGGGGCCCATAAATCCTGTCGACGGCCCTGATACGAGCATAAGTTAATGAAATAAAATAGTGGGAGACGCTAGGGTAAAAGTAGAAAAAAAAGTACGGGGAGCCGTCTCCCTGCGTCCTCCTTCGACTACAACACTGCTCTGGGTTTTCCTTTTAACCCTAGAACTGCAAACTCATTTTTTCTTACCTGTAAACTCCAAACCGGGATAAATATTTACCTCATGGGGTTTTTGCTCGTAAAATCATTATGAAAGCTGTAATCTGACTCATAAGTAAAAGAATATTTTTGATTTTTCACGCGGAAGAGAATGGTAAAGAGCAAATTCAATTGTATTAAGGTTAAGCTCTTGAAAATTCAATTTGAATAGCTAAAAGGGCAGAAAACCTAGTTAAAAGTACTGTAAACCCAGTTTACCTGGGGTAGATATCTACCCCGGTTTGTAGTTCTAGGGTTAAAAGAGAGCACATTTTTAGCTATTCAATTCTTAAATGCTCTGGAAAACTTATTAGTGTCCTTTTAAAAAAAAACATTGATTATTAAAAAAAAAACTACGTATTATTAAAGAAACATTATAGCATTTAAGTTATGCACCCACCTATAATGACACGACAAATTAAACTGCAATTGGTTTTCATTTTTTACGAACGAGATGTTGAGGTCGTTGGACGAAGCGTCGATTTTGTAACATCCCTCAAAACCATACTCATCGAGTATTTTTCTAAAAACTTGACGAATTTGACGGTGGTTTTGATGACGAATTACCCTAGAAACGTGGTAGCAAACTATGCCACCATCTATAACGCGACAATTTCAACTGCAGCTAATTTTCACTTTTTACGAACGAAAACCTGACGTCGCTGAACCAAACATCGATTTAATAGTGTCCCTCAAAAACTTAATCATCGAGGTTTTTTTTTTTTTTCAAAAAGACGGAAAAACTTGACGTGTTGACATAGAAACTTTGTAGCATGTAAATTACATCACCCATCTGTATAACAGAACTTCAAATGGCATTTTTTCGGATCGAAATCGCTGGACTACGGCATCGATCTCTAGCGGCTCGCCGGCCGCAGCCTTCGCGGTGGACTCTCGCGGCTTCGGCTTGCGCGGCGACCGGCGCTCGTCGGGGGAAGGCTTCGCCGCGTGCCTGCGTGCGGTAGGCGGCGCGTTTATGATAATCGCTCGGGGGAGATGATTGATATCCATAAGCGGAGCGTGCGCTCTCACTTGCTGGCCAACTCACGGGACTTTTTTGTTTCAGGGGACGAGAAATCGTAAGGATGCCGCGACGGAAACAGCCGCACCCGTTACGTCTCGATACCCTGGATGAGCTCAGCAGTCTTCTAGAGCATTGTAAGTCCTCTTGATACTTCTCTTTCTTTCGATCGCCATGCAAAAAGGAGCCACCGAGGACTCACCTATTCAAATCACACCCCCCACCCTCCTTGGTTCCTTCCTGCATGGCGATACTCGATTTTCAACCGATTTTTCTCGCTTCAAGGAAAGGAAAATGCGAGTCGCGCACTCTTTTGCTCCCTGCGCCCCCTCTAGTCGCTTGTCTCCCCCCTTCTCCTTCCTCCGAGAGAGCTTTTTCAGTCCCTCTACTCTTTTTTCGCAATTTAAACAAAATGCTCAAGAGTTCAAGGTTCTGTTCCGTTGTCAACACCAATGCGGAAAAGACCGCTGCTGGCTAAATCAATGCCATGGCCGACCTTCTGTAAGAGCCCGCACTGGAAAAAAGAAGTCTTCGGAGAGTCTACTATCAATGGTCTAGTGACGGATTTCACGAGGATTTTCGGTCACTAGAATGCTGGGAGACACATAGGCTCGAGCATCTGCAAGTATAAAGTGATGTTAATTCGTTTCTCATTTGTACCTCTGAAGACTGCATTTAGCGAGAGTCACCAGTTTTAATATTAGTCTACCTAGCTCTTTGACTTTGACTTGAATTAAACTTTTTCATACTAAATTATTTTTTGCGCAGACACGTCAAATATTTTTCTTTTTAAAATTTACTTGAATACACAACATTATATCCTCTTTGTTTTCAGTTATGTTTCTCAAAGCGGAAAGATAAAATGATATTCAGACTTTTCTGGTTTTAATTATTTATATTTTTCAGTAAATAAATTAAGCGTGATATGATGTTGTAGATAAAGTCTGTTGCAACGAATATCATTCATAAACTACGACAATGCAGAGCAACTGAAAACAAACCTAGATCATAATTCATTCATATAAAAAGCTGTGAACATGAAAGGTCCCAATTATTTATTTTGTATCTTAAGTTACTTTGTTAGCTTATGTGTATAAACAGCAATATTTGTTTAAAAAAATTTCAAATAGCAAAATGCTTGATCATAATTCATTAGTGCGTCTTCAAATTCCGCTTAAAACCAGCTGAATTCAATGGTTTCATCAACTCACCTGGTTGGCTAAGATATGAGGTTGTAGCTTTAGGTATACGCCTATTTTAAGTAAAACATTCTTATGGCGCTTCAAGTCTTTGATCGATGCAGAGACAGTTAGTATATTTGTGAAAATTACTGTTTGCACGTCTGCTTCAACTATGAATATGCATTTGTGATTATTATTACTTATTGTCAATAATAATTTAAAACACTAAAAATAACTATTTTAGAAAATGTTTTATGCAAAAAAACTAAAGATTAATAATTTTAGCACCGTGTGGATTAAGGTAGAATCATAAATGAACCGTTCATCATTTATACTCAATCTTATTCAGTTGATTTTAAGAAACCGGAAAGAAAGCAAAGAAACAGAAAAAAAAAAACATGCAATTCGTTTTGAGTTTTCATAATTTTGGGTGTTAGGGCGCAATTGGGAAAACAAGCACGTGTTTCCACAATGGAAACATTTATCAAGTTGCAAAATTTCTAAAAGAGAAACGCGAAAAGAAATTAAATAACGAAACAGTCTCTACGAATAACAAAACTGCAGATATTCTGAGCATTGAAATTGTGTATCGAAATATTTAGTTTAAGCCAGTTTCGAATTTAATAAAAATATTTCTGTTTTTATTTATTTAGTTATTTATTTCAGAGTTTTTTTCCCCCCTTAGATGTCCCACGGATGAAATTTATATCCAATTTTATTTATATGATTGGAATGCCCTGGTCATTATGATAGATATCAAACAAGAGTATATTGTTCGAAACTGTTTCAAAACGCAAACGTAATAATGTACTATCAAAAAAAAAAAAAAAAATTAAAGTTTTTTTTTTTTTTATTAGTAACTAAACCCATTTGTAATACACGTACCATCATGTGCTTGGAATAGGTGGATTTGCAAACAAAACAACGCGTTCAATGTTTCAAAATTGTCACGATCAAAAAAAAAAAAAAATGCAATCAACTTTTAACTCTACAAGTAGTAGGTAGTTATGTCACAACACACGGGTTTTAGATTCTTAGGCATTTTGTTTCCTCTGCACGGTAAGTTCCCTTTCAACTATTTCGATCAGTTTTTGTTTTGCTTGGATCATGAAGGATTTTATCGAGTGTTAAGAGGATGGTAAGTCATGAAAGTATTGTCGTACACTTTTAAGCATTTAAAACTTGACTTGGAGTTTTGGATAATTTACAATGGGAAATTATGTGTTTGAAATGTTTTTTTTTTTTTTTCTCTTTTCTCTTTTACTTCTTCACTCTTTAAGTATGTTTTGTGGGTTTAGGAGAACAAAGAAATGCTTGTAAATTTATTTGAACTCATTTATGTTATGAATGTAGTTAAATATATGAAATAGCGCGCCATTCCGATTCGATGGTTTAATTTGATCTGAATATTTTCTTTATTTTGTTTTCAAATGTCATAACCGCATTCTATCTGTATTAATTTAGATAAAACATAATATTTTAAGCAGCACTTTAAATAACTTTTCATTCGAATTTGTAACGACGCACATTCATGCTATTACCTTAGCTATATATGCTAGACATTGCTTTCGATGTGTTGCAAAAGGAGATGGTTTTCCGTACGAAATAATGAAATCGTGTCGTTATAAAAATAAAATAAATTTTCTGAAAAACTCAATCGCAAAAGTTGGCGGGGTTTTTTGCATAGGGTTTTTCATAATTTTTCTGCTATTAAAAACTGATCGACTGTTTGGAATACATGTAATTGTTGATTAACTTCGTACTTTTCTCGATTCTCAGTAAAATATTTAACATAAATAAAATTAAAATGAGTCAACTTTTATTCATTTTTATTTGAATTACTTCAATAAAATTTAAATCCGAAAGTTGAACCAAGCCCTATTTTGAGCCTGATTAATGTTTTATACGATCTGACAGAGGATTTTCAAGATAATGGTTCACAAATACATGTAGGTAATTCAATTTTAATGAAATATTCTATTTAAAAAACATTTCTTTGTACATCTTAGCTAAAGCGCAAATACGCCCAGTTAATAAGACATTATCTTAAAAACTTTTTGAAATTTCCCACCTTCGCCACATTTTAAGTTTGTATATTGTAATTTGCTGTTACTAATATTTTTAAAAATAGACTGCTTTCTTTAATTAAAACAATTAACTTTTGCAAGATATCATCCTTTTCATTGACTTGTAAATGTTAAGTAGCTTTTACATTCACAGAAAAATGGTTACTTTAAATTATTATCTTGTTTTTGAAAATAATAAACTTTAAATCTAAATAAATAACAATCTTTCTTTAGTACCTATATTGTAGAGTATTTTTTTAAAGTAAAAATGTGCTTGATTAACGAGATGTTTCAAGCGCATTTTTACTTAAAAAGATGTAACAGATACTTCTGTGTCTAAAAACGAAACAGTTCCTTAAAATTCCGATTTTTTAATCCTTGCTGGTATCTGACGGATGTTAACTTGACAACTCCGTTTACTATCCTTTTGTTTCGGTTGGAGTAGTTGTTTGAGCACCTCCCTCTTTCCCTCTTGGCAATTACGTAATACAGTTAAGACTGCGATTCAACTTACAGAAAAGGATTTGTTCCCGTTTGTTTTATTGTTGCACCAATCGGATTGTCGTCTAGTCCATGATGAATATAGAGTAGGGGGAATAGTTGAAATTTGAAACTCAACAACCAGAGTGCCACGTCATAAAAGCAAAAGTTCTCTGAATCCTTTTTACTGTCAAGCGGTTTCCGAGAATGAGTACTACTTTTATTTTGATTCCTCTACTGCAAATGTTCTGGATTACTTGTACTACGGCGAAATCCCGTTACAATGAACTTCAAGGGACTACAAATTTTGTTCGTTGTAACGGGAATTTCGTTGTAATGGAATTCAAGCAAAGTAATGAGAGTTGAATCAAGACTAAATTTATTTCGTTGAAACGGATATTTCATTGAATTGGTATTCGTTGTATCGGGATTTCACTGTATCAATTTTGCTATAGAGCTTGAAAATTAGATGTGAGAAGATCGGTTCATTTTATTGCACGTGAACACCTCTTTTATTTAACCACAATGTCATTTAATTAAAAAAAATAGTAAATAAATTTGCTACAGTTGTGGCAGTTATTGAAAACACTCCCCGCCAATAGCATCTGATGTTTTATCGAGATTTTTTCTGGATCAAAGAAAAACAAACACACACACATACACGTAGTAATTAAAAACGCTGAATTAGTCGAGGTAAAATGTCAAGAAAGATTTGCTACAAATTTAAAATTAATAAATCTATTTTAAACTGTGAAACACGAATTACAGAGTCGCTACAGAAAGTTTTACAAGCAATGCTATTAGGAATAATTGAGGAACTGAGATGCAAAGGGATGTAAGTGGATTTTATAAAGTTTTGAGTAAAATGCATTTCAAGGTTTGGTCCTAGGTAGGCTTTCATTGACTTTTTTTTCTAAATCATGCTGTATAATAGCACTCTCCGGAGCTACTAGTATCATCTCTTGATCTAAAGCAGAGGAGAGGTTCTCTTACCGTTTGACTGATTATCTCCAAACTTTTGATTTTGCCACTTACATCCCTTTGCTTCTTACTTCCTCAATTAAGAATAAACATAGTGAAAGAACAAAAATATGTCGTCGATTTTTTTTCTTTGAAAAATTTGAAAACAGAAATAACAAGCTTTTTATAAATTCATATTTTTAAAGAAGTACGAGCTGAGTTTTAATTTTTTTTAAAAAATTAGGAATGCCTTCATAGCATACATACCATCATGTGGCTTGTGCTCACGCATTGTTTGTTAAATTTTGTTGCTCGTTTACTTTTATCAATCGATAAAACATGACGTTCCTCAGTTAAACGGAGGTTTACTGAACACGGGAGATACGATGTGTAGAAGTTTTGTCACAATGCAAGTTCTCAAAACCCGCTTCAAAAGAGTAATACGTTGATGCCACTTCGAAATTTTCTCTTAAGGGGAACTAACCTTCTTTGAGCTAATGACGTCAAAAAATAATCAACACCGTGTCCTATCAGGCTCTCATCTACCCTGATAGGAAAATTATGTACCAATTTTTAATTATATGAAACATCGGGGAACCAAAAATCAAATTGCTTCCTTCGGAATATGAATCTCAACATCACTTTCTTCTTCTTCCTTCTCAAATTTCCTTTTTGATTAATCAGATGCATTTAGAATTTACCCGAGTGCACAAATATGCTTGAAACGTATATTCTTAAAATCTTTTTCTTCTCTATCATACTCTATTCAAGCTGATCACTTTCTTTTTCTTCTTTCTCAAATTTGCTTCTTGATTAATCAGCTGCATTTAGAAGTTACCCGAGTGCACAAATATGTTTGAAACGTACATCCTTATAATCCTTTTCTCCTCTATCATGCTCTATTCAAGCTGATCACTTTTTTTTCCTTCTCAAATTTGCTTCTTGATTAGTCAGATGTATTTAGAAGTTACCGGAGTGCACAAATATGCTTGAAACGTACATCCTTAAAATCCTTTTCTCCTCTATCATACTCTATTCAAGCTTATCACTTTTTTTTTCCTTCTCAAATTTGCTTCTTGATTAATCAGATGCATTTAGAATTCACCCGAGTGTACAAATATGCTTGAAACGTACATCTGCACTTTACTTACATTCCAAGGCTATAAATTTTATTGCTGCAGGTTTTAGAAAAACTTTATCGATAGAGTCGTCCTTCCTAAAGATTAAACAAACAAAACGCGATACAATGGGATGCTTTGAAACGTTATGCATGAACGTATGTTTTATAATGTGTGCGCTATATGCAGCAAGTACCCTGGTGGAAAGGAACAAGGGATGTTTTATGTGAAACTGGATTCTATTTCGCTCTCAAATGTTCTCTGATATTTTTTGAATGTACAATCAAAACCGAACCCTCTCCTATAAATCTACATGAATCTGCATACATATATTTTAAGTATGTTTCACGAAAACAATGCAAAATAAAATACCACCTGAAATTTTTATAGAATAAGGACTTCTACGAATAATATTGTGGTTTTTATCTGAATATCAAAAGGTAAAGAGAAAGTCTACGATCACAAGAATTTTTTTAAGAGGAAATTTCCCCATTGTCGTTGCATTCTTTTAAACATGTTTCAATTATGTTGAAAAAAATACTTATTTTATAATTATTGAGTAAATCCGTTAATTCCAAGTAAACGAATTAGTTTTTTTTTTTTTTTCCTTTGTCTTTTGCTGCTTTATTCGGAACTCTTGCTGCTACTTGATACAAAATAAATAAAAGAATAATATTAATCCAAAGAAGGAAAAAGCTTTTCCGAACTACATTTTAAGACAATGCTCATAACATAACAACTGTTTTTCAATTTGATATTTATTTGATACCGAACGATTCCTTTTCAACTCTTGTAAGATAAACAAGTTTTCTTAACATGATTTCTGTCCTCCCCCTCTCTAGCAACGTAATTTGAATACAATTGTGATTATTTTAAGTTACTGAAATTATTTATTTAGTCTTAGGTTTCTGGAGACTTAATAAATTTGTCTGAAATCCAAAATAAGATCTATTGCGGCAAAAAAAAAAAAAAGATTAGTTAATATAATTATAATTTCAATCAAAACTTAGAAATGAAAAAATCGGCTCAAATTCTAAATTTTATTTTTCCCTTACTCTAGTAAATATGTTCACAAAAATATGCAAAATTTATGCTGAGTTAAATAACCAGTTGAGACAGTTAATGGTTATTTGTTGTATAAAGATTTACATTTTGCTGTTTGATTTTTATGTGCTTATAATCCTTTCATCTCCTTTATTAAACTAAGATTACATTTCAATTTATTTACCGCAAATGCATCTCCTTGCTAAAACTTCCTTTCTTTGCCACAACTTAATATTTTTAGTTTCTATCCTTTTATTAAATTTTCTAACATTTCAATCGCTTTCTTCCGAAAAGGAAAAAAAAATATTTTAACATTAACTTTATTTGTTTGGAAGTGCTTAATCAACAACAGACTAGTCCTTCTGTCTTTCGTCTATTACCTTTTAACTATCTATCTTTCATCATTCTTTATTAATGGTGCACTATTTCTGCTTACAAATACTTTATTTGTGAAACCTTTATTTATCATTGACACAAATTTCATCGTAGTATTTTTCTAAACTTTTATTAACTCTTAATTTTAATCCATCAGTCGTCGATATTAGACTAACTTTAATGAGTTTATTTTACAATTTCCCAAGAAATTTCTTCATGCCCCGCCCCTAAATACGCTAGAGTGATGTTTTATTTTTCTGCCTAAACTCCACTGCAATTAGTGGTAGCATTCAACAACGCTCAGAGTTCTTAAAATTAGGTGAGAATAATTGCATAAAGTAACTCTTTTTTCTTAAAAAAGTTTCACTAATTTATAATGAAATTAAATAAAGGAATACTCAAGTAATCTGCGTGATGAGATAGATGACTTCAAAGATGTTGCAAAGGGAGAAAAATGTATTCAAACTTAATTCCCCCGAACAGAGACTGAATTATTAATGTATGTTGTACGATTCCATTTCAAAGGATTTTTTGTTTAAATGCTCACAATAAAATTAATCGCGTCTTTAATTTTCTACTGCAGATTTAAAATTAGAGAAAGAATTAATTTGTATAGAGAGAAGAGTTTAAGAAATGTGCACATCCTTTGTAGTTCTGATGGGAACTTAAATTCTAATTGCATATACCCAGTCGGATGTTTGAAAAGCTTTGAATGAATCATGTCTAATTCTCTTTCTCTCTCTTTCTCTATTTGGATGAAACAAAGAATGCTATGAAGCAATTTTAGGGTGAAGAAATAGTTATTTAAAGAATTGAAACATTGTGTCAAAATTCAACTCAGTTCATGTTTATTCAATGAAAATCATTTTTAATGATCGTGTTAAAACCAAAACTAACTCCGGACCAATAAATTATTATTGTAATTGTGCTTTTATAAATACATTTTCACTAGAAACGATGAAAGAAAATTAAGAGGAAGTATATTTTCAAGGAAGAAAAAATTAAAATTCAATGACAAAGAAAACATCTTTCTTGTGCGCGTTTAGTGTTTAACTAATGTTTACAAGGAGGGGGGGGAGTTAAAATTGTTAAGAGAAACATTTTGCATGCAAAGAAATTTTTTTATTATAAACTTCTGAATTACTGAATGGCTTGTTCATTAAAATAATGACATCACTGTGTTTTTAATACCATAATTCTTATCTTCGACTTTCATCTATACAGCACTTAACTAATGTTGCATTAATATTCTAATAACTATAATAGAAAGATTACTAACAATAATAACAATAATAATATCAGTGTAAAATTTTATGCTTGGAAATTTAGAAATAGTTAGCAAGTAATTTGAAATGAAAAACTAGTTTGAATTCACGAAAATATGATCGCAATATCAACACAGAATTTAATACCTTTAATTAGTATCAATTATTTTACATAAGTTATATAGACATTCTAGTCTTTAAAAAACTTCCACAGCGTTTTTAAAAATAGTTAAATATCCTTTTGTCACGAGACCATTTGCAATATACAGGTATCAGATAAATTGAAGGCGTTGAATACTCAAATATTAATCCATATTTCTTCATGATTCTGAATTCATTAGTTTTAACTAGGATGACGATTAAACAAAGGTGTTACTCTTTTTTAATGTACATCATTTCTTCAAACGCGATTAATAAGCAAAGTGTTTTCAAGCAATTTGCTATACAGGTTAGGAAAATAACAAGTCATTTTAAAAAATATAAATTTCTTTCAATTATATTCAGCCTTCCACATAATTTATATTTTGTTATTTCCTTTACATTATTAAATTTATCAACTGGCGTACAATGTGTATGACCCACTATATAATACTTCTTGCACATAAAAAATTATGCATAACCTAAGTTTCCTTCACTGCAACTATAAAATTAAGTGTATTCCATTAATATTTAGTTCCAAAATTTAGCATTCAAAATTAATTTGCACCCCTTTCCGCACATCAGTAAGAAAAAATAGTCTGCTATGTGTAAGATTTAGTGTCATAATTTAGTATTCAAAATGAGTCTGCACCTTTTTCACTCACATTAGTCGGCAAAAAATAGTCTGCTCCATTATTATTCAGTGTCATTATCTGAAATTTAAAATTGTGTAGCACCCCTCTCACTCTCATCAGTCAGAAAAATAGTATGTTCCATTAATATTTAACTCCATGATTTTGTAATCAAAATTAATTCGCACCCAATGCACACTCGATGCACCCTTTCGCACTTCTATGAGTAACGAACGTGTCGAAAGCGTAGTGCTGAACTGAAAACATACTCGTTTAGAAGTAGAAAGCTGCAAAACAAAGTACGTTTGTAAGCGACATGAAAAGTTATATTCGATCTTTTGAAAAATACACCATTTCTCTACGGGACTAGGGCTATTTTTAAACGAAGCGAATGTAGGGAAGAAAATATATACGGCACTAGTAACGGGGGAAAAATATCAGAATCTCGGATATATTTGAGGACTTTTGATGAATTTTGGCGCTTTTCGCCTGGATCCTGTCCAAAAACAAAAATGTTTTCTTTACTTCAGCCGTGGAAAGTTTCCGCGCTTTTTGGATGTGAAGAATTTATAAACACAACTCTACTGGATGCATGGAATATAAATATGTCTGATTTTTACCGTCCTACTTTTAAGACGGAGTTGAACTATCTTTATGACAGGCTTTGTTTCGAGAAACTTGGATCAAGTGCATCGGGTGGAGAGTTTTATTTTTATTTCGACTTTGTTTCATTAGTGTAAAAAGAAAAACTGAAATACTCCATGCGATTTGCGATCACGAAAGATAAAATTTGCTTTTTCATATTTCTCTTGAAAAGTTTAAAAGTTTTAATTAATTAATTACGTATATTATGTGCTATATAATATTGCAGATGTTGTAAAAAAATTGGGAGAATGCACTTTTATTCGATAAAGGTCATGGTCCACGGATTGTTGTAACACATAAAACAGTCAGTTTAGTTTACTTACCAAGTTTTAATTTAAAACGCAGACATTAATTACTTTTTTTGAAGAAAAGATGAATTCCAGTAAATTTGCATTAATTTGAAATTAATGTAAGGAATATTTCTGGGAGCCGTGGCGGGTCCTTTGTCAATTTATTCACCGGGCTCCCCTCCACGCATAAAACTTATAAGATTTGTTCTACTTTGATTTTGAGCCCGGCACCCCAAATTGCTGGGCCTCTAAAAAAAAAGTTACCGACTAGGCTGACATGGCCTCTCGTCGACCCTGCCCCCTGCTACAACACTGTCTTTAAAAACAGGTAAAACAGCTTCCGTCTCTAGGAAGAAAAAAAATACCTTTATGAAAAAGACTACATTCAAATTGGCAAACATCATTGACATAAGCGATACATGATTTTATGCTTTTTTATCATGTCTTAATTAGGGAAAACTCAAATGTTACACTGATAAAGATTTCTAACGCTGCTCACCACATTGAGAGATTGATACGTTTCTTATGGTCTGTATCAGGCGTGGCTCTTTTGAAGGATAATGCGACCAAATTAGAAGATAGCAACTTTAACAATGCATCGCATCCTGAAAAGCAACCTTGAGTCAGTTGCAGAGCAATGACCACATTTCTATTAAGATATTCAAAATGTCTTGTCAAGTTTTGGCCGTCTCCAGAAAAATTTATGGTTGTAGTAAATTTTATGAACTACTGAAGCTGCCTTTGTACTTGTTATTTATTGCCTGCTAAAAAAATATAACAGCCAACGGAATCTTTCAGTTTCAAATTAGATTATGTTTTGACGAACTTTTGAGTCCTAATAGTAATCCGAGAAGAAATACAGCTCAGCGAGACTTGATCCATTCAGTCGGTCGTAGTTTTGGATGAAATCTGGTCATCTTCGTGTACTGAAACTTGGGGAAGAGAGTGGATCCCGGGTCCAACCCCTTCGTAATTCCTATTATAGAATTACGAAAATTTGCTGGAAAAATATCCAAAATTTACAAAAGTTTAGGAAGATTTTCTAAAATTAAATTCCTATTGTGAAAATTTAAGATGTATTCTTCTTTTAAAAGACGATTTTCATTAATCAGTTTAGAGAGAAATTCTAATCAAAATATAATTGCTTCAATTTACATTTCCAAGTGCTAGAGCAGACTACTTTTAGGCTGAACCCCCCCCCCCCCTCCATGAGCAATGTTTTCAAACACCCCTGACTACTCCCTCTTGAGTTATTTCTCGCTAAGCCCCTGACTACTAATATAAGATATATTTTAAAATATTACATCTTTACTTTTATGAGTTATAGTTGCGCAACTTCTCTTCTCAGAATTTTAAGCGTATTACATAACCATTATCTAATCTCGATAAGATCCTCATGCACTTCATTTAGGTTATTCTCCTTAAGTTATATTTCTCTTTTTGGAGTTTAAAACGAAGCGATGAAGAAGTATGTCTCATGCCTTCAATTTCAGTGAAATCTCACGCTGCCAGACAATGGGCGTGTTTTTTCAGAACAGGTTCCCTAAGTTTCCTTTCGTTACGTAGATGTATAGATCCGAATTATCGTCTAATGAATACGCACGTGGTGTCATAAGTTCAATATTAAAAGACCTCAAATACGTTAGCAGTAAAATTCCAGTACATGTATCAATAAATACATCGCTTTCGGGTGCTTTGACTTTACTAAGATCCCGCGATTTTGTATTTGATGAAGCAAAACGCAAATAATATTGGCAACATCAAAGTTCAAAC
Organism: Uloborus diversus; assembly: GCF_026930045.1. Taxonomy (NCBI): domain Eukaryota; kingdom Metazoa; phylum Arthropoda; class Arachnida; order Araneae; family Uloboridae; genus Uloborus; species Uloborus diversus. The sequence goes on from NC_072733.1 coordinate 109,988,292, forward strand.
AGTAAGGTACCCGGGCACAGGATAACTTCAGCGATCGAGTCTGATCTGTTCGAGAATTTGAGAGCAAATACTTTACTCACGCAATGTATGCAGTTTTCTATTTCGAGTGAGTAGAATCCATCTAATTAGTTTATAAAAACGAAAGTAAACTGTCGCGCTCTACTTAACCTGTTCACATAACAGATATCTGAATAAATATTTACACATTCCTAGCTTATGCTTAACGTTGCTGCTAGGATTAGCTGGAGGGAAATTGAGTAGGATGGTTCAGCTTCTTAGTTATCATATTCGCTACCTTCATTAAACCATTCAGTTCTCTGTTGGGGATAGAGGTACCCGGCCATTCCAGAAATCTCATTAAGGTGGATTTTACACCCGCAATGTTTATGAGCTTAAGAAGAGAAATTTCTCTTCTGGCGCCATATATAACCTTTTAAAATAATGATTCCAGACTAATTCAACTTCAAGAAAGCACTTTTAGTAAAATATGCGTTTTGAAGTCTAGATCTAAACAAGAATAACTACCATGAAGCTTTAATCATTATCTCAAAGAGAGAAAAGGTGAGCCTCAGGAATTTCAATAACGATTTTCTCACTTTCTTTTCTGACAACCAGTGGCGTAAAGCACAAAGGAGATAGTCGGGTCACCCCCCCCCCCCCCTCCTCTCATAAAAAATCACTAAAACTGTATACATGCAAATATATGTGTGTGTGCGCGCGCTTATGGCCCAAGCATGATAAATTCTTTGAAATGTCCGTTCCACAATGAAATATTTTACCATGGTTCGGCCCATGCATGTTTTATATTGGCCAAAGTATGTATATTTATTTTTATGGATCTAACGCGGTAAAATTATTCGTTCCGGAGGCGAACATTTCAAAAGTTTTATCGTGGTTTGGTACAAGTTGTTTATAAGTGAGCCCCCCCCCCCCCCCTCATAAATATTTTCTTGATACCCCAATGATGACAACTCAGACAAAGGCAGAAAGGAACAGTAGAGTGTAAAAATTAACAACATTATCAATTCACGGAATAATTTTTAGATTTATCTTAACCCTATTGTATCATAAATACTATCTATGAAGTTTTGTATGATTCAAAAATGTGTTAAAAGTAGAAGCAGCGTTACAAAAACGAAATTAAAGTAGATAAAGTAGATTAATTCATATAATTACCTCTAGATTACAGTATTACTTTAAACACAATTTTAATAACTTTTTCCTGCAAATGTTATACAACCTTTCTGAAAATTCACGTAACAATGTTGTCAGCTTATTTTAGTGCTATGCAGTTGTAAACGTTCTAAGAGACATTATTAAGTTAAATAATATATGTATATTATTTAATTAAATATTATTATACAGTTTATCTTTACCATTCGTGTAAGCTTGTTACTTTCATGCACTCGTAAAATGTAATAGTTCACTTTAAAATAAAACCGGATAAAAATATGTCTACATAACTATCAAGCTGTAAGCATAAATCAATAAATAATTTTTTTCTTTTTCTGAAATAAACAAGCAACTGTGCAATTATGCATTAATATTTCTTTTTAACTACACTCAGTTCCTGTTCATAAATACTTTTTAACCCTACCATTTGCATCCGGAGTTCGTTTGATATAATTAAGCGTGAAGTAGTGCGTACCAAATCCTGAACTAAATTATGCTTTTTCCATTATTCCAATACTGTATCTTTTCATTACAACTCATTTTCAACGACAAGCAATTTCTGCCAGGTGGACAACAAATCCTCGCCCATGTGTGCAATCGTAGGATCCTGGGAAAGTAGAAATAATAAAAATCTACTCATATACAATCCTAGGTGGTAGCGGTGCTGTTTGTATTCAACAAAGTATAATTATTGCTTAAGATAGTTTCGGAAGAGTTATAAAATAGAGTTAAATGACGCTTTTGTTTGAAACCGGTTTTCGTTCCAAATATCGAGTGAACGGAAGTACAAATAGCAGCGGAGCCAAACCATGCTGTGTTCACGTATACACGGCTCATAAAAAAGAGACTATTGACTAACCCTTTTCTCAAACCAACCCCCCGGCATAATTAGGGGGAATAAAATATGAAATCTGCCCTGGGCTACAATCAATTTCCTGCTGAGGGCGGGATTTACTTACGTTTCGTTCAAGATTTACGTGTAGCAAATTGCTGGGTGGAACAATGCCGGCTTGCAAGTTTCCCGCAGTTTGTAATCTTCTCTTGTAGATCGCTACTTTAAGCAGCCGCCATCTGAAATGTGCAGCCCATTTCTTGTAAGAATTATAGAAAAAGTCATTCAGTTTATGTTAATACTATAATTCTCGCTCTAGAAAAGAAAAAAAACAATCAAGTCAGTTATATTGAAAGGTTTATGAATCAGCAAAATAGAAAATTCCAGTTAATATTGAAAAAAAAAAAGAAACACATCTGAAATTATGAAAGTGTTAACCGCATTAACTCTGTCCATCAATTGAAATGATTTGTTTAATTCGTTTTACTTTAAGCACATCCGCCATCTCAAATGTACAGCCCCTTTCTTGTAAGAATTATAGAAAAAAGTGATTCAGTTTATGTCAATACCGTAATTCTCGCTCTAGACAAGAAAAAAAAAAGCAATCAATTCAGTTATATTGAAAGGTTTATGAATCAGCAAAATAAAAAATTCCCGTTAATATTGCAAAAACATCGGAAATAATGATAGTGTTTACCGCATCAACTCTGTCCATCTATTGATATGATTTGTTTAATTCGTTTTGTAGCCTCAAAAGTAACAATAAATGTATTGCTTTTAAGGATATTTTTATTTTTAATCAACATTTTTTAGGACATTGTTTGATATGCAAAAACTTTATAGTGCACTGATTAAAATCAGTATAAACTGTCATTTGATTTGACTTTAATTTTAATTTTCAAGATTGCAAATAGTATGCAATTAATAATAAAAGAAAAATGTCAGTAAACTTTTAGATTTTTTTTTCTTTTTTCGATGACAGGGAATTTTGTTTTTGTTTATAAAAGATTACTTTACATTACTTTGTTTTTATTGAAGCATTATCTCGGCACATTATTTACATCGTTTACTTGTACATCACGAGTTGATTAGTTAATTTTCATTTTTTTTTTTTTTTTTTTTTTTTTTTTTTGATAATAATTCCGTATTGCTCACCTTCTATAATAACAAAAAAAAAAAAAAGCAAAGAAAAAAAAAACAGCTACGTCACCTTTGAAGTTGTGCTTTGATGTTATATATACAGAAAAAAAATCAATATAACGCTAGTTTCTAAGGATGGCCCCGTGTAAGGAGGTTTTGCTGAAGCCATCATCAAACAGAACTGAAACAGCTTTTGAGAATAGATTCGTTAACCCTTCGAAATGCAGTTTTATATTGTCTTTATATTTTGATTTTGAGCATTCCGACTCGTACAACGTTTTGCACACTTTTTCTTTTGTTTATTGTGTTTAACTTTTCTAATATATACATTCTATAAAAAATAAAAAATAAAAAATGAAAGAAAAAAACTTGCGTAGCAATATATTGAGGAAATGATTTAACATTTTTAAATGTGGGAAACTTTTTTTTTCTTCTTTCAGCAGCATGCTGATACCATTTTTTCTGTTGAAAAAGATAGACGCTGTCCTCTTCGTTTGACAGGAAATTCAGCGATGCGTTAGTGTGTATATACAAAGGGAGGTTCACTCCATAACAAAAACTAAATTTAGCGAATTTATTCATAGCATTTCATCTATGTGGTATCATCATGCATCAAAATGAGTACGTGACGGGAAAAAAATGCATTTTCCCAGAAAGTCAAGAGAACTAGGTTAACCCTTTTAGGCATGACAAGAAATGAAATGGCTTTTAGAAAACTTTTTGACAACCTATAATATAAAGCTTGTCTGCTACACCTGAAATGAAAACAATGAATTTTTTTCTATAATCAGCCTAAATCAGCACAATGAATAATGATCTCGAACCGTCCCATATCCTGTTGTAACGTCATGTACGTTTTAGCCAGACAATTTTTTGTCACAAGTGTGCCTCGTTAGCTTTTGTTTGGAGTGAGCATATCGGTTTACGTCTGAGTAGCTGGTGACAGAAACCGCACACTTGGTCACCACGCGTAGAGATTATCGAAGCGATGCCTTTCAAATAGCACTTCAACACCTTTTCTTTAGTCAGTGATGTTTGATTTTTTTTTTATGTTTGTGGTTGTGTTCTTCAAAAAGTATCGCACAGAGGCATCATGATGCGTTGCTAAAAATGCGAGTTGATGTTGGATGAAACGTTTTGACAGCTTCAATTGAGGCAGATATATATATTTTTTTTAAATCGTATCTGAGAGGTTGAAACATGAGGTTATTAAGGTCATTGTCCTTGAAGTTTTGATGAGTATTTTTTTATAATGCGAAAAACGAAAGATGGAAACAAAATTTAGAAATTGCGGTTACTAAGTTATAATACAAGTTGGGAAAACTGAGAAGTATCAAACGAAATATGTACGATGTTCGCATGTCTGTAGTTTTGTTGGAACGATGAATTTACAATCATAGCTAACAATACATACACACACGCATACATACATACGTACATACTCACACACACACACACACACACACATATATATATATATATATATATATATATATATATATATATATATATATATATATATATATATATATATATATATATATATATATATATATATATATGAACAGGCTTGAATTATAGTTGGTTAAGTGATTCTTTTTCAAATTGAGTTGAGCATGGATTAGGATTCCTCCTTAGTTCCACTACGTATAACAATGGCGCAAAAAAGTACTAAACTACATTGTCCATTCGGAGCACACGAAAATTGTCTACTAATCGAAACTGCAGTTCAGGTGAGAATATCAGTGGCTTAAGTCCGTTTCCTCGCCGCAGGTTGAAGCAGCAACCAGAATTGTTTGCTAGGGCATGCGTCACTCCTTACAGTCAATGCATGTATTGAAAACTTTCTTTGAGTAAACTCATTGAAATTTTCAGAATGACAGTTATGTAAGTAAGTACAGTTATGTAAAGTTGATTTAAAGCAAGTCACACGCACCATTCTATGTAAGTTGTTGCATAATAATAAAATTTAAAAAATACCTAGGATTTCTTATAAATCCTTCTCTTGGAAATGAAATTTACGCAGTCCTAAATTTTTTCCAGATATTTTTACAGATCCTACCATAACTCGAAACTATGTTAAAATGACTTACTCCATTTCCATTTTAACTACGACCTTTCTACTGGCTCATCATTTTTTTAACTTACGCATCATTTCAAATCAGGGGATTGGCCAATCCATTTGTAGTACATATCCATTAAAGAATTTCACAGAACGTTTAAAGTTATCAAATGAAATTAAGATCCAAAACTTAAGCTTAAAAACGAAAAACACTGATTTTCCAGCAATTTCAATTATTTAACAAAAAATGAAAGAACGAACTTTTTGTAATAAATAAGCTAAAAAGCAATTTTTAATTATCTTATTCCCCTCTTCTTTAACTAACGACGTATCTTCTCACACAACTTAGCCTTAGTTTCTGCATTTTCACAGCTCCACATTAATGTTACATATGATGTAATCAGATTTTATACTGAAATGCCTTGCACTGAAATTATTTTCCACAAAATTAAAAGAGAATATTTCAGAGAACGTAATCAAATTTTTTCGCTCTCCTGATTGTTCACAACCCATCGAAAAGTGTTTCCCAATCGATTTGAAGACGCGAACTGTTCCATTCCGATATTCCGATAAGCATTTATATTGACCATTTTAAAGGTAAATACAAATATTCAAGCCAGGACTATTCGGTGGTAACCTTAGGTAAAAGACTACTTTTTAATGAGGGTTTTTTAAATCTAATACCAAACCAATTGACAATTAAATCAATCGCGCAATTTAAATGAAACAAAGTGCGGGTAAGGTCTCACAGGAGCAACTAGCAAAATCACTTTTATTTAATTAGTAATAAAATCGTATATACATGTTACCTAAGTTTTTCTGCATATTATTAATGTGACTCAAGTAACTAATGCAACTCTTATATTTGTTATCTCAAAGCAAATCAAACTATAATTTGAAAAAAGAGAGAGAGAGCAATAAAAGAAATTTTGAACTTTCTTTGTGAACATAATATTTTTAAAAGTGTACCATAACCAAGGTCAATATTAGTTTATAGAAATTAAACAAGCAGTTTAAAAGAAATGAATACATAGTAAATCCATAATTTAGCAATAAATTACAAAGAAGATAGTTCTGAGCATCTCCGGGATTTCTCTCTCTGTTGTCGAAGGGATTTTTAATTACGAATATGGCCATTATTCTGGAATTAGCCTGGAAAGATATTGTCCAGTAGTTGCTCCAGTTGACTCGATGCTATGATTAAAAATTTTACGAACACTTAAAGAATATATTCGCTGTTAATTGTATAGCGTAACAGTACGCTATTAGTTCCTTCAGACTGGAGGTATGTAAAAACTTTATATATTTTTAAATAAATTCGTTAAATTATTCTTTTATGCTGATATTTGTAGCGCTTTAACATTTCTGTATCCGTTCATACGTTTTGCTTTAAAAAAAAGTAGTTATTTTCAATATTTTAAGTTTATTGTGTGTTCCCCCCCCCCTTTTTTTATTTCTTTTCGACTGAGAAATTGTTATTTTATTTTAACATTTAATTCAAGAGGTACAAGTTACCACTTAGATTTGAATTGGGAAAAGGAAGGATAAAATTAAGAATCAATTTAAAAATTGAACGATAAAAAACAGTCTACTATTAGTATACTAACGTACCTACTATATTAGTATTAATTTAAAAACTGAATTTTAAAATCAGTACTTATAGAGTTTTTGGACTCTGGCTTTAAACTCCAGTATTGCTGTCCAAGGATGGGAGTTATATTGATTCCGATGGTGTTATTCTCCTACACTGTAAAAAAAATTCGGAAACGTTTCTGAGTATATCGTGCAGCTGTGGTTCATGAAAGATTCAAAAACGTTTCTGAGTATTTCGGAATCCTCTTTCTGTAATGTCCAGAAACGTGTCTGAGTATTTCGGAATCCTCTTTCTATAATTTTCAGAAATGTTTCTGAGTATTCTGTGCAGCTGTGGTTCATGAAAGTTTCAAAAACGTTTCCGAGTATTTCGGAATTCTCCAAACAATTTTCAAAAACGTTTCCGAGAATTTCGGAATCCTTTTTCCGTGATTTTTTCTAAAATATAATTCTTTATTATAGTATTGCATACCATATCAGTTTCAATTCTTTTATATCTAAGAGCAATAATACAAGCAATTTTAGAATCATTCGTGGATTTTTTTTTTTTTTTTTTGAATTTCTAATGACAAATAGCATGGTTAACAGCATAACATATGCACAGTTATAAATTTTTGAAAAATTATGAAATGATCTAGTAGTTTCATTCCTAATCACAAAATCGTCGGGGAATTGGAGTGGGGGTACCTTCTGAAAAGTGGGGATTGTTTGTTAAACAATCTTAAACTTCAGTTTTTCTCTCAATATTTTCAAGACAAAACTATCAACATATTGTATTTTTAATGCAGAACTTAAAAATATATCTTGTATCAAACTTGATAGCTTTTATCTTCGGATAAAATTTGACAGGACTTACCTACCCTTCGCGTTCCGGAATTCGTTCACCTCAAGTCAATTTCTCTGACGAACAAAGTGTACCGAAAAGTACCAACAGAGAAATTGATGAATTTAAATATGACACCAAGTCCCCCTGCTGGAACCATTCGGGTTGATTCTTCTGTTCTTGCCCTTTTCCAGCTCATCATAAATATAAATACTTATTCAAAATAGGTTACTGATTTTATTTTTACATTGTGCGCAAAATGCATTATATATTTTATTTATTAAAACATTGAACTCTATTACATGATTATTCCATTTCATATATACGAGAATCCCCCCCCCCCCACCATAAGAGTGATGGTGCACCCATAAAATGCTATGAAGCGCCCACCCCCCCTTGAAAAAGCAACATTATATACATTATAAATCAAAGTATCATATAAATTATAAGTCAAATACTTTAATATGGTGTAAAAATACAAAATTATTTTAGTAAGTCTTTTTTTTTTTTTTTTGCTTTTGGTAAAATTGAGGCTCGTAAAATGAAAAAAATGAAGACACTTTTAAATACATATATGTATCTATTTGTTAAAGAAATCAATACACATTTAACTAATTTAAAGCGTTTCGCTAATGCAAATATTTAAAGAGATATCGTCATTTAGATAAACCTGAAGCACTATGTTCCTATTTACAAGAGATAGTTTTTTTTTACTTCATACAATCTAGCTACACTGTTTACAAGAGAATGAAAACATGCAACCTTAAAGACGAACTATCAAACCTGACAATTTGCATATTATAACATTTAATTCATAATGCTTGATACATAAATGTTCAGCCAAATATTAACTGAGATTGACACATAAAAACAAAGTACACAATAACACTTATTTAAAGTTTTTTATAATCTTCAATTCATAAATTTTACAGAATAAAAATAGACACACTTGCACTTTAAATATGTGTTCTATGTAATGTAAAATATTTTCAAATTGCAATAGTTCACAACGAAAAAATGATACTGAAGAAAATAGTTTTTTTTAACGAGATTTATATGAACTAAATCTCTTTAAAGTAATAGAGTTGCAAAGCGACTTACCTATTCGTCGGTGGTGGTCTTTTGCAGGCTTTGGTCACCAAAAAGGTGATTTTTATGACAGAATAAAATTCTGCCAACAAAAATTACCCATTTGGTAGAAAGAAGAAAAGTATCCAAGAAAAAAGTAAATTACCTACACAAGTTATGCGACGCAATGAATTTACATGGCGTTCTCTCGGCAGTTATTTGGTTTTTAATTTCAGTTTGTATTCCTTCCGCGAGCATGCGTCGAGAATTTGCACTTCGTACTTAAAAATAAGTGACATAGCTTCAAATTCAATCTCATGACGATACATAAGCAAGAAAATATAAGACTTTAAAATTATCTTCAGTGAATTCATGCGAGGAACAAAACTTCTACTAATCCCCTTGATGAGTGTTACTTCGCATACATGAGTCAGCACTTGTTTTCATTGCGTGCTTTCGAAAGTTTCAGTTTTGATTTGCTGCTGGACTATAAAATTGCCGTGTGAGCTGCGCATGCGTGGACTCTTACTTTCTTGCTAAACGGGAAAGGTTTTTGATTATAGGAGAAAACTGCGGAGGGCGTACGAATCTGTGTATTACGGAAAACTTTTTTTGTATATTCAGAGAGTTTTCCGAGATTTTTTACAGTGTAGGATGGGAACTGTATTGATTCTAACGTCTCACCTCTATTCGGAACTTAATGTAGCTGTTGCATGGTCAGTGTGACACGTGCCCAAAGTGGACGCTTGTCGTCGGGTCAGGGGTGAAGCTGTATCCACGCCTCCACGAGGGGGCTTCACAATAACGGCGTTTTATACCAAGTAGCGGTCTGCAGATGACGTTGAATTTATGAATGCCCTTTGTGTGGTAGGTTCCTGACCCCGTGAAAGATTAGACAGACCAGTTTGCGGACTGTGACCCTTACATAAAAGCACAAATATCCAAACCACGATGAGCCATTTTCAAGGAAAGAGTTGACAGTTCAGACAATTGTTAGAGGGCATTCTTCAGTTATGCCACACGTCTGCGATGCAGATGGTATTGTCTCTAAAAGTGAGCAATTTTATTTTCCCTCTAGCTGCGTAGAAAAGCCCACACTGTTTACAGCTGCCTATTGCTGCATTTAAAGTCCCTAAAATCAACATTTCACTTAGGATAGGGTAGAAATGCGCAAGGCATTAGCATATTTTTAAGTGTAAATTACTTTTAATACATCAACAGCGTGATTTTAATTTTTCTCAATAGTATTAAACTACTCAATAGAATGGTACACATGTTAATATATTAATAAAAGTGATTACGATCATTCTCGGAAACTTTCAGCCCCAATGTTTCTATTTCAAAGTGTCCAATAAGAGCTGCCAACTTTGGAAAAGATAAATTAGTAAAAATTAGAAATGAAAGCGTAAAATTGCAGATTACTACATTCACGTGTTTTGAGGTTGGAAGAATCTCCTTTTTCAATGCAAAATAAGTGAGCTTATGGATGAAAAGACTCGTAACTGAAGGTTTTTTTCCGAAGAAACTACCATATTTTCGTAGCAGTTGGCAGCTCTGAATACATATATTTTAATAGTTTTATAGTATTTCTTCGCATAAAACGGACGAAACACTTTTAAAGTATGGTATAACTCTCCAGATTTATGAAACAATAATTATTAAACCCATTTAAAATGAATTATTATCCTGATTCAAAGCGATCCTGATAATTAGTGTAATTTTGTGCCACGGCAGAAACGCGATGCACAATAAATTATTTTAATTAAAGTAGCACAACTGACAAAAAATAGCTTCCAAACTGTAACTTCAGTGTTATTGAGTGATGAATTTAGCTCTGTACTATATAGGCACTTTTTCTGTAAAATAAATAATAAAAAACTTATTTTATAACCTTTTCAGGAGAGTGCAACACTATTTTTTCTTTTCTTTTCTTTTTTTTCCTTCTTTTTTTATGATAAATGTACTACAATAGTTCAAGTATAACCAGAATAGCTCAAAAACATCCTGATATACATTGATACTTCAGTAACAATGATAGCGTCTATTAATTGTAGCGACCAAAACATTTCTCTCAAAAAATGAACTTCATATTTTATTTTTGTTTTGAAAATCCTCCCGGAGATAAAGAAAATAAGGGCAATTTCTCACCTCTTATGGACTTGAAGTGTTTCTCTCCCATTTTGTCAAAACAAAAATGAAAAGCGAGTTTTTACACTTCCCCCTCAGGACAAGCATTATGAAAAGAAAAGATCATTCTTGAAAAAAAACTGCAAAATAGAAACTCGACTCGAATTGAAACTGCAAAGAGCAAAAACGCTTCCGAATGTCAAAAAGTATGAGAAAAAAGATTTCGAGGGCTTACCGCAGAACCATCTAATACTTTGACAGATTGATGTGCAGTGGCAGAGCAAAAAGCAAGTGCCATACAAATGCTAAAAATTGTCGAATCGATTTAAATTCACGACACCCCCTCTCGTGTGATGTGTTATGATGTATGTGAAAGGATGGAAAAAAGAGACCAAAATCCATTGACAGAGTAACTGTGAATAACCGTTACGAATATAAAAACGACATCAGAAAGAATTACCCCCCGGATAAACCGATTTAGGGCATCGTCGGCTGTTTGCTTTACTTGAATAACATTTCTCACTGAAAGGAAAACACCGCCCGCAGAAGAAAAGAAAAAAAGAAAAAAATATTTGCATAAGATGCTTTCTTTCTCAATGGCTATGGAGAGAAATGATAAAAAATATATGGATTATGTCTTATCAGATTTAAAATACATCGTTCGAAGCTGCGAAAGAAACATATTCGCCCTGCGCTCCAATATTTTAATGGCATAGCTATTCCAGCACACTTTATTACGAAGTTGATATTGACGTTTTTATTCTATTCTCTTTTCTGCACGTTTCTGTGATCCTTCAATAACGCGTTTTTCTTCTCTTGCATAGCTATAGCTTGGCTTTTTTATTCAAATGTTTCCAATATCTGTGTGCCGAGCTTTTCTTGGAAGCAAAAATATACATTTCTTCTTCAAATCGCTTTCAAAACGCTCATATATAAATATCAATGAGACATTTACAGTAGGTGAGAAAATGTGTTTTATTTATTCCATTTATATTTAAGTGGAAAAAGTTTAAATTTCATTCCTCAAATGTGAGCAATAAACATTGGAGTTTTCCCGGAAAAGAGATTCAAATTCCTTACATTTTATTATGTGCCAAAACGAAAAAAAAAAAAAAAAAAAAAAAACGAATTCAGTGTGATGTAAATGTAATGTGTCGTTTCACGTTTTTTAAATAACTAAAATTTATCCCACCTAAAATTGAAAATTTCATTTCGTTCTTCATTAGTTCAAGAAACAAAAGCAATTTCATCATGAAAAGTAAGTCACTAAGTTTCGTGACTCTTAAGTAATTTTAAGTATTTTTCTTCATAATTACATAACTTTCGAAGTCAAAAACTAATGTTAGATATAAGTTTTAAAAAAATTAAAGTAATTGCACTTGTTTTGGCTTTCTTGGAATGCGTTAAATAAAATATCGCTTAAAAAATCGCAATTTAGATTATTCTTGGCTTAATGGCAAATTTGTTTACATATTTAATTGTCATTATTTATTTATGTATAAGAGACAGAGAGAGGAAATCTACTAGAAAATTTTCAGCAATCTGTTATTTCAAAAAACATGTTTATATCGCATACGGACAGAGAAGTTTTTAACAGAAAAATAGTAGAAATAACGTTATAATGCCCAAATATAAAACAATTTGTATAAACGTGTGTCGGGGTTACAAGAAACCCATTTACCGAAACAAGAAGCAGTGATCTGGGCGGATGTACGTGAGGGTCCTCTCCCGAATTAATTACATCTCTGAAGTTCACATCCTCTTGCTTTCATGAAAGTATTAACCCTCAAAGCTAACATCTTCTGGTATTGATAAAAGTAAAATATTGAAGTTCACGTCTTCCTGCATTGAAAAAGGTAGGGTCTGGTGGGGTAAAGTGGTCATAAAATCGTAGGTTTGCAACTTTGGTGGATAATAAATACCAACAAATTATTTAAACACTTCAACTTTTTTTATTGTTATTTTACATTGCATTATTAAAGAACGCAGTACATTGAAGTTTAGAAAAAAAAATATTGATTTAATTAGTTTTATAACACTTTCTTTTCCCTTTGTATTTATGACCACTTTACCCCATGGGATGGGGGAAAGTGGTCATAGCATGGGGTAAAGTGGTCATAGTTAAAAATAAATGCAAAACCATATTAAATAACCCTAATATTTGTATATTTCAGTTATTTTTATGGTTACAAGTATATGCACTAATATATGTGTGTATACACAAGTATATACGTGTCGTGTAAACATAGTAAACACGTTCATATATGAGTAGATACATGTATACATCAGATACATGCATGCACGTGCCTACTCAAGTATATACGTGTATACACGAGTATATAAGCATGTATACGTGATTACCTAAAGGAGTGTTGACGTATCTACACGAGTATATATGTGCCATGTTTATATACGTGTCACGTGTATATACGCGTATAAACGAACGTCATATGCATGTATGCACTTGTATCTCGAGTATACACGTGCATACCTGAATATATACGTGTATAGTAGACGTATATACGCATAATTGTACAGGTGTACATGTGGGTACATACACAAGTGTACATAAATGTATATACGGGTATAAACGTGGATGTATCCAGTGCGTGTTTGTACGTATCTACTCACGTATATACATGTATATTTGGAAGCACGAGTATATACGTATGTATACGTGTAAACACAATTATATACCTGAAAAGACGTATATACGTTCATTTACGTGTATACATCAGTACATATATGTATACACGAGTATATACGCTTATATTCATGTATGCCTACAGAGCGAATCCAAGATCTGGAGCAAAAATCTAAGGGGTGTGAGAGGGGAAGATAAAATGCAAAGAATAATAAGGAGTTTATGGTCGCTGACGCGCTACATGCACCCAAAGCCAGAAACTGATGGATGCAAAACAGGTCACAAATTTTTTACACAAAGATGATTCTACTCAAAATTTTAGTTTTTAAGAAATATTTAGAGCACTTGTTAAAAGTTACGGCCCGTACTAGTTCTAATACATTCATCGCAACAAAGGCGCAGAGACGGATGAAAGTTTTTCAAAAGTCTCGTTATTAAAACATAGAGGTCTTTGTGATTACGACGCCTGTATTACAGCTGCAGGCCGCAAATTTCTTCAATCGCTTTAAAACTTTCTTACGACCTAAAATATTGTGTAAATTTGTCTTAGTGTAACAAATTTGTGACCTGTTTTGTATCCATCAGTCTTTGGCTTTGCGTCATGTAGTACGTCAGCATTGTGTTTGTGACCATATGTTCCTTATTATTCTTGCTTCTTCCTCCCCTCTAACACCTTTTAAAAATTTTCCCAAGAAATTAAATTCACCCTGTATACTTGTATATCGTGTGCTTGTATGTAAGTGTCTACTCGAGTACGTACGTGTATATACGTGTCTACCTGAGCATATAAGTGTTCGTATACATACGAGTAAAAGCAAGTATATACGTGTATAGTCAAATGTATATCTGCATAGATAAAAAATACCCATATCGCAGATACCCGTGTACGTATTTATCAATGCATTTATGTGAATACGTTTATATACGCGCCTACACGAGTATATGCGTATGCATACGTATATACTCGTATATTTAACCCTACTTATTGTAAAAACAATACATATTAAGTGAAATTAATATTTAATTTACATCTGCCTTATACTTAACTATTAAGTAACATTAGAAGAGCAATATTCGTTAAGCCTAATATTATGACCACTTTACCCCATCTTACTGAAATTGTTCTAAAAAACTATCTAAAATATATTCAGCTAACTGCTAATGAGTAAGTGATCTTAAGACATGTAGGAAGCTTCCTGTGCCATCAATCTGTTCATAATTCTAACAAACAAAATTTCCCAAGGAAGTTAAAAGAGGTGTTTAGATTTTTAAAATTTTCATATTTACACAAAATATTTTTTTTAACCAAATAAAATTTTGCCAGTTTTGAAATTTTGTATTCAAAATGTAGTTTCTAACTCACCGAACCTAAAATAAAATTTTCACATTCATTCGAACATTTATTGCCAAGCTATAGTCATTTATTTGACGTATGACCACTTTACCCCATTGACCACTTTCCCCCACCAGACCCTATTAAATCTTGAAACCTCACTTCTTCTTGCATATGAAGATGGTGAATAAGCTCACATCTTCTTGCATTTATAAAGGTGTCCCTTTCTACCCATACGTGTGTATGCAATTTAGTTTGTATGTTTATGCATTGTACCGTGTTTTTTTTTTTTTTTCCATATTTATTTTTTGCACAAAAGTACATATTTTATTTTTAACATTAAATACAATTCAAACGATGAGGAAAATAATTTTAACACAGTAAAAACATTTTCTTCCTTACCAGGAGGATTATCTTACTAAAGATGGATAAAGAAGGTAGTAAATCTGCTTTTATTTCAGCATAAGAATAGCTTTTACGTTAGCAGGAGGGAAATTTAAGTAAGTACATTTTATTCCCTCAAGAAACAGCAAGAATTATAAGTTAGCCATGATGAAACTGGATGTGGATTCCCAAATATTGTAATACTCTTTCGTCAGTGAACATCCCAGTCAATATCGGATATAGGTAAGTGTAAATATTGATTTCCTTTGTTAAATATGGTACACTGTTAAAACTGCGGGTTGCATCTTGCGCCTGTAAGGGTGAAATGTCGTAGCCCCAGCGGCACCTCCTTAAGGGTGCTATTTGGTTCTCTATGGTGCCACAGGGTGCCATACGGAACCAAATGATACATTTAAGGGCCACACAGAGGTGCCATAAAGAGTCAAATGACACCCTTACGAGGGTGCCACTGGTGCTACAACATTTCACTTCAAAAAATACCAATATACATCCCGCAGTTTTAACAGTAACATACGTAAGGGTGTATTTTATTTTGTGTATGTTGTTATAATACTAAAAAAAAGGCGCAGCTGTATTTTCTTTTTTTTTTTTTTTTTTTCAAATTGTTTAAACATGATTAGTAAGTAGTATTAATTGCATGGCTATAGCGGATTTCTATACATAGTGTTCCATGTGTGAAAAAAATACTTAAAATTTATTATTGATTGTTGCTCCAAAATGTTCATCCTATCAACGTCGACATATTACAGATATTTTAAGCATTTTATAATATTAATTATATAACAACTTCAGAATTGAATACAATAAAAAATATTGCTAGAAAAGTTGGCAAACTTTAGCAACGTCCTGTAGGGGATAAGAAGAAGCAAAATAAATATTCCACTTTAAAAGCATGCCAAAGAGGTTAAGAGATGTTGAGCCTTTTTTTTTTTTTTTTTTCTTTTCTTCAGTGGCATTTCCAGTAAAACATCGATTAAGAAATTGACTTGGCTTTTCAGTTGCTCCATTGGAATTCGGCTCAGTGATATTCTTCTAGGATCGGTGCTCACTTATTTCTTAAAAGACGTATTGAGAAAGTTAAATAACGATGACCAAAACATTTTTTTAATTTTTTATTATTTTTATAGGTATCAATTTTGATGCATATAATACTACTTTACAGCATAGGCTTTGGAAAAAATCACTACTTTGAAAGAATTTCACTAAAAGTATTTTTCTATCATCAAAAATGAATGAATAAATAAAGAAAGAATAAAAAAAAATAAACCTTTAAAAATTTACTAAATATAACATCGTTTTTATTTCCTTTCCTTAAACTTTACCTTTTTTATTTTAGTTCCTTGTTTCACTTCCCTTGTAAATTTTAGATTTAGATGTAAATTAGGACAATTCATTCTGACTTAAAATTACAAGCATTTTTTGGGTATGTTAGAAAACATTAACTGTAATTCAAAAACCTCAGTTATTTTTAAAAAATGAATAACCATGCACAGCAAAAAACAAATCCAAACCCTTCTTTGATTTAACTAAAATGTTTGTAAAAAATCACAGAGGACTCTTGTTAATGGCGTGCTTCCAATCTGTTGCAAAATGTTTCCTTAATTTTCAAAGTTAAGATGCTGAATTGCTCGTTGACAGAAAAACGTTTCCAAAATACTCAATATCGTTAAAAAAAAAAAAAAAAAAAAAAAAAAAAAAAACTATGCGTCGTATATGCTTCATAGAACGTATGTGATTTTTTGCTGTGTATTTATTGATTAATTGTCTTTTATGAAGTGGCTTAATCTCACCGGGACCTTATAATTTCGATATTATCAGAATTACCTTAAATATTAACTTTAAGGCACTTTATTGTGAAGCAAATATTCAGTTATGAGAGAAATTAATTATGCTTAATTCTTTCACATAGTTTTACTCCTAGAAGCTAATTTACAACATTTCATTCATTCACATAATATTAAATAAATAAATAAATAACTCTTATTTCAGTATAAGACCAATCCCCCCCCCCCTTTATTAATGTTCATGAAATGCAGATTTAGTCTACACTGTTATAACCAGGGGTTCCAGACGAGTGAAAATATTCCCTCTAAGGTGAAAGCATAGTGCCTGAAGATGCAATGCAGGCCAGAAAATAGAGCAGAGGAGCCGAAACAGCATGCAATCGCAAAAAGACTCTTTGCGCATGCGCTTTTGCCTTAGACATGCATTCAACCACCTCAATATGGCGGGCAAATGATGATTCAGTTTGTGTGTCTTTCACATTAAATGAAGTACACAATTGGATTAAGACACAACTTTTCTAGGATTAATTATCCGAAATTACAAGTAAGTACAGCTTTTGATCACTTTGTAGCTTTTAGGGCTTTCAAACATAGTTAAGTGTTTAAAAGTGCATTTATTGCTTTTCAGTTACCGTTATTGTCTTGTAGTTTCATGTTTACCGTTACTATCGTGAAATTTCCATCATTCAAAACGCTACTAAAAATATCTGTCATTATTTTCTTGAGTACTCGAGAAGCAGCTTTTATTAATCACCAAAAAAAAGAGAAAAAACACCTGCTATAAGATTATCAATAATCAACAAGTGAGAATCTTAATAAAAATGGTTCTTGTGCTTTGTAGATTATAACAGAAAGCTAGCGAAAAAAAAATCTCTCTCAGTTTAGCTCATTTTTTTTTTCATTCAAGTGTTAGAATCATTTCCTGTTAGCGGTTAATGTCTCGATAGCGTTAAAAATTTCTTTTGGCTTTTTAACTGTCGAAAAACTTCATGTGCATTTTATTTTGTTACTCTTGATTAACGTTTATGAAACGATTTTGTGTTTTTCCGTAACTGTAATATCCTTGAATATTTTCGGCTCTTCATGTAAATAATTCATAAGTACAGCTATGCTTCATTTTCGGAATGCGTCATGTTTTATTAAATGTATAATTTCTCACATTATTTAAATAATTACTCGTCTTTAAATTATAACGATTTGTGACAGATCTTTGATACCAAGTAAAGGGGTAAATATTTATTGTTTTATTAATTCTTAAAATTACTTTTTGTACAAAAAAAAAAAAAAAAACAACTCATCAAAACTCTGAATTTTTCACATGTTTTTAACGGCTCCAGAGTTATTATTAATATTATTTATTTTATGAATTTTTAAGAAAACGATCAAGATTTCACTGGTCCGCAAAGTTTTTCATTCGCTTTTACTGCGCCCGTGGGTCAAAAGTGGTTGAGAAACACTGAGTTAGAGCAATGAGCACTTCTTAACTATGTTGAAAACTCTGAAATATGATCAAATGCTGTAATTACATGTTTTAATCATTTCCAGTACCGAGTTCAATGGGGAAAATGTCCAAAACGTAGAATATCATAAATCAAAACAAAGCTTAAAAAAAGAAAAAAAAAATACACAGCTGTATTTAAAAACGCACACAATACGGGGTAGGGGGGGGAGGAGGACCTATAGTAAGGGCGCCATTTCTCTCTCCGAAGGTTCCTTTTTTTTCACTCCGGCTGTCTATTTTTTTAAAAGGTGCCTGTTTTTCACCCTATTTAGAGGTGCAATTTCGGCTCCGTATTGGGTGCCGCTGGTGAACAAGCGTTTCTCCCCTGAAAGGTGCCGAATGCATCCTGTAGTTTTAACAGTGTACTATCTATAGCAAAGGCCGGCAAGCTAAATTGACTGAAGATCTACTTTCCAAGTTCGATGAATACGAAGATCGACTTGGAGGAGGGGGGGGGGGGGTATAGGGAGTTAAATGGTCGTGTTGCATTCGCGGTTAAGTTGAGATTAGGCTGACCTGAAATTATAAGCAAATAATCAATAATAAGCAATAATCTTATCAAAATACTTATAAAATGGTTGCTTCAATTTGATAAAATAATGTTATGTGAGCACTGTTAACTCTAAGTAAATATTTTCACCCATAAGTATATTACTTGTTTTAAAATTGATAAAATAGTGACCATAAAAAGTTCCACTGTACATAAAAAGTTTGGAAAAGTTTCAAATAATTTGGACGTTAAACCTAATTTTGTTTCAGAAAATGGTACTTCGATAGAAACCAAGGAAAAAATATTGTCGCGATCGACTGAAAATAGGCTCGAGATCTTTTTTTTTTTATTATTTCCATTTTTATAGTTGGATCAAACCTAACCTTGTATGGCATTGTAAAGGCTACTCAGATCCTAATCACAGCATTATGACACTCCCAGTTTAGGTTTTCCCCAACTATAACTTTCTTATTGTCATTGAAAATGTAATAGTGTGTAAGATCGGAAATGTGCATATAATACATTTATATATATTATATGCACTACTATGCATATGGTTTGTGCATGAAATACTTTTATTGAAATTTCTTCTCAGTATACGCATATTAAACTGTTTCATTTAATTTTATATGTGTCGTATCTCCGTACTTGGAAACATTGATGTTTTTTTTTTTTTTTTTTTTTTTTTTTTTTTTTTTTTGTACGAGTGAACTGTTTCTGTTTTTGCCTAGCACTACAGCTACTTTTATTAAATGTAAACTTATGCAATGCAAATATTAATTAATCAATATATTTTTAATAGATATGCTTTTTTACTTTTCTGATGCAAACTAAAGGGCACGGGGCAACACAATGCTAAGTCACATAACAATATTTTCTCTTTTTTTTTCCCATTCATCATTATCATTGACTATAGTATTAATTAAGAGATTTTTAACTGCATTTGTATGTTAGATAAGTGAATATTCTTTGGTGTAATTAAAGATAAACCGCGAAAATGTCTCTTTGCTTATTGCCTGGAAACGCTTCCTAGAGTTTTAGTGGGGGAAGAATCAAGAAGAAGCTGTAGCAGATATCCTAGACCGTGTTCTGTAAAACGTAAGTAACATTTAATTTGTTCTTTTTTTCTTTTCGTTTAATAAGATTAGCATTGTTTTGCCCCAGGCTCCTTGATTAAAACTATATCGAATGTGTATTAGTTGTACTTTTGAAATATTTTATTAGTCTGAAAAAGGCTTGGTCCGGGAGTAATATTCAGCATTATTTTACAGGTGTCTTGAATTCGACGCCTTCGACTTAAAAATAATATCCATAAAAGTGATGCAAACTACTTCATTAAAAATATTGTTGAAGAAACAAAGAACTTTATACAACAAAAAAAGATGCAAAAGAATAAAGTTTAATCAAATAGATAGGAGAAGAAAGTCTTTCAAATTTCTATACTTTGCTGTGTGTGACGGTATAACTTGAAAATTGCTTGCTACAGCAAAGAAGATTATTTCATATTTTCACTGATGATCTATAAAATGACATTGATAATGAGGATCTGATGTCCGTTTAAAAAGAAAAATATTGACTTATTGCAATCAAGGCACGTCGACAGCAATGCAGATGAAAGAAGACAGCAACTGTTTAAATAAATTACTAGAGTTTTCTTAGAGCAGGTAAAAAGATTTTCTAATTTTAATTTGGGTCATTGTAGATTTTGAATAGTAGCAATTGTTTTAACAGATTGAACATATTTTAGATTGAATGAAACGCGCTTGAATTGAGCAATGAAAAGAAGAAACTGCAAGAGATACTTTAAGAAAGGTAATATACAAATAACAGATTGCTACTATGAATAAAAATGTTTTTTTAATAAGTAGTGTAGATCTTCTTCAAATAATTTTAATTGTATGTTTATGTAGTTATTAAGATTATGTGACTTAGCATTACGTTGCCCAACTTTTTACGCTACATTATTTGTAGCTGTTGATTTGATGTTTTAGTGTACTGTATCAAAATCTATACTTTTTTTGCAGCTTGTCATGAAAACGGAGTGAATTTCTGTCGGCACATTTTATATCAAAAACTTAATACTATAATGAATTAAACTCTAATTTTGAAGTCTGTAACTGGGTATAGACTTAAACGGGGTTTTTGAACTTTGCTTTGATTTTCCAGCTGTTATAAATATTGAATAATTTTTGAAGCTTGGCATGATGGAAACGGAGTGAATTTCTGTCGCCACATGTGATGGTTTTAAAAACTTGATACTAAATGAGTCAAACTCTAATTTCGAAATTTATATCTATAGGGATAGCTTTAAAAGGAGTTTTTCCCTTTTTGGGTTTTGCTTTTACAGCTTTTACCAATATTGACTAGTTTTTGAAGGACAAAGAATCGCTGTTTTTAACCCCACAATTTAAAAGATGTCGTTGCATCAAAAACGCGCTGCGATTTGTTTTTAAGTATTTTCCAACTTTCTTCTGCGACCCTTTGGTTGTTATAGTTACATGTGATGATAATTTTTTTCTCATTACATCTAAATATCATAATAGTCAGGATAACGTATGTGGATGTATTTTAGATAAAAGTCATAGCAATATGCTGCCGTAGGAATGTAAAGTGTAGTTATTGCAATTTTTTTTTTGGTCAGCTTTATTGCACAAGCTTGCTTATTTAGTTTCTGCTTAAAATAAAACACGAAAAAGTACGAAAAAGCACGACGAAAGTTCCATCTTCCCTATTGTTAGTTTGGAATCCAAAACGAGTCTCTTCAAGTACTATCTCAAAAACTCGTTTCTGCAGATGCTGCGTTTTACCTTCCCATGGCAGTATAAATGTTCTAAAGAAGATTAAATAAATAAATAAAGTAAATAAAAGATTTCCGGGGGATACCTTGCAAAATATTTTTCGCTTTAAATGCTTTGACCGGTTAATACTTTGAAGTAGTCAAAATTTCTTTTAAAATTTATCTTGATTTCAATGAGCACTTTACACTATAAATCACGCAATTGGTTTCGAAATGCTTCATGTTAATATTTATTTTTCAAAACTTGACTTACTTTCAGGGCCAGATCAAAGCATGGCACACAGGACAGATACCCAGGGCACCAAAATTTAGGGGCACCAAAAATTTAAAAAATAACGTCATTTTAAAAATGTGTGTTAAAAATAACATCAATAGAAAGATATAAATATGAAATTAAGAAAACTAAAATTCTTAACATTTTCACCTTTTTCCCAAATCCCAAAGATAATATATTTTATTGCTGCACATTTTTGTCTTGGGGGAAGCGGAGCACGAGATCAAACATCAAACTCGTGCCCAGTTTGTTCAAAAGTCATAGTCGGTCCCTGCCTTCGTTATTGAAAAAAACAATCAATTAAAAAAAAAAAGAAAAAAAAATGCTTGCATTGGAAAATTGTAAACTGAGTGTATCATAAAATAATGATAGTGTTATCCCTTTGCATCAGAAATTGTAAAAAATAATATCTACTCTAATAAAGACAACGGTTTGCTCAGGAAACTCAGTTAAAAGTGTAGACTTCCCCTTTTAAAAGTCATTGTTTTTGTTGTGAGCATTAATGAAAAAGAAAAGAAAAAGAAAGTGCCAGAAACAAACAGAGTAATCGCATTTTAAAATGAGAGGTAAATTAGATCTGCTTGTGTGTAGTGAATTTTAGTTTTACGTTAATTTCTTATTATTCTGTTTTATTGAAGAAACATCACGTAATAATACTACGAAATAAATACTTTCAAAAAATTAATCAAGCTTTGGACAATGGATTTTCATGAATTTATATGCTTTTTTAGTAAAGCTCGAAAGTTTCGAGTAAAATTGTAAAGAAAATATTAAAATTGAAACTAAAAAAAAAAAAAAATCACACTGCAATACAATGATTTTTTTAATACATTAGCTTCAGTTATTCAGAATAAGAAAAGAAGTCTTGATACTTTGGCATTGCTATCCGTGAAATTCGGTATTTGTACAAAAATTACTTCTATTTGACCTAGAGGGATTAAATCTTAAAACAAATAATAAGTATTCACGATATTTCGATTAGGTTAAAATTGTGTTTAGTAAAAATCAACAGCGTAAAAAAGCACAATTCTTCAAAAAAAGGTCAGTTCGGTTTCTTGCAAAAACTAGTAAGCCTTTACGTTCATATAAGCTCACATATTTTTGCATTTCAAAAATGTTCCTTTTTAACTCCGAAACACGTCTACATTTTTATTCATTTATTTATTTTATTTATTCATTTTATTTTAATTTTGAAAATGTGTGTTTTTTATGCAGTTGATTTTTTTTTTTAATTTTTGTATCCACCACTACCAATGCCAAAATTTGCCTTCTGGGTGGAGATTTTGCGTCAAAAAAGTCCTTACATGTCCCCCAACATGTATCCCATGTGCTGCATTAGGACTGGTAGAAATAGAATTAAACCAAGACTTCACTGGAATCCATCAAATGGTATTATTTACTCCTACACCAGTCATTACCAAGGAGTTGTGTCAATTTAATATTTCAAAAACTTTTATATCCACTTTTAAAAACATATCTTTGTTATGTTTCGATTAAAATTAATATACTCTATGGCGAAGAACTTTAAATCAAAATTAATAAACCGGTGAGACAAAAGAACGATTTTCTTAAAGATTTTTTTCCTCCAAAAGAAATTCATAGAATAACAGAAATTACTCTTCTCCTGTGTTTTGTTTGTGTAACATCTCTGTTGAAATATAGTTTTGTCTGAAAAGAAGTCAATTACATTAACCCAAAACCTAATCCGCAAGGAGGAATTAAAAAAAAACCACCGCTATATAACATTTTTGATCGCCCGCAGAGAACTTTAATAAATCAGCCTTTTGACTTTAATGAAAATCGATTTTTTTCCCTCTGAAAAGAGCTTATTTATAAGCAAAAGAATCATCTCCTAATTTGTGCTTATGCCCTAATAGAAACATTAGGCGCTGCCATTTTTCTTTTTCAAAAATTTACATACTAATGTGTCTAGAGAAAACTCTAGCGAACTCGTTAATGAACTATTCCTTGTGGTAAATCAGAACGCTTACCTTTAATTAAATTGAAATGCAATAACAGTT
Organism: Uloborus diversus; assembly: GCF_026930045.1. Taxonomy (NCBI): domain Eukaryota; kingdom Metazoa; phylum Arthropoda; class Arachnida; order Araneae; family Uloboridae; genus Uloborus; species Uloborus diversus. The sequence goes on from NC_072733.1 coordinate 110,012,359, forward strand.
GAATAATTACCTCATTGCCAACTTTTTTTTCTTTTTCTAAAAGCGCCAATTTTTGCTTATATAGGGTTGCTTTTGTTCTGAAGTGCTTATGAAAAAACACCCTGGAAAAAGATTTGAATTGGGAAAAGATTGCGAACTTGAACTATAGACCAACATAAATGTTGATTCATTTAAATCCCGTGAGCAAAAACAATGAGAGTATTAAAACAAATACCAATCGAATATTTTGCGAATTTTCTTCAAGCATTGTTTTGTATAGGTAGGATTTTAATTATTGATTGACAGGGGAAGGGGGATTGCTAGGCTGAGAGAGAATAAATGATTTTTTTTAAACCTTAACTTCTGGATTTCATTATTATGAGCATTGCCAAGTTATTTATTAGCATTGTATTTGAGGTACTTCTAAGTTACGACTTTCATAAATAGGAAAATCATTTTGCTGATCCTAAAAAAAAATGAATTGAAAAATATTTCACTTTTAAAACTATTTTGTCGTGTACGTTTTTCCATGGCAGTCTAAATACGAGATGATATATTACAGCATTTGTTATTATTTGCAATTATAATGTTGCAAAATGTTTTAAAACGGTTGAATTTCAGGCATTTCGTCAAATTGGTTTTTCTTTGTCTTTTGTGTGAATTTTTCTTACTGCATATGGATGGTACATTATAAAGTGTGCTGTATTTTATACTTTTTTTTTTCAATGCCCACTTTTCGAGTAAAGCATATTACAAGATTTCTGGCTTTATTTGCATCATAAGTTTTAAAATAAAACAATCCCAGTCAGCGGGTGAAGTACTTCATAACAACAGAAAATATTGTAGAAAATAATAAATTTTAAACGAATTACTGTAAGGGGTGCATATATATATATATATATATATATATATATATATATATATATATATATATATATATATATATATATATATATATATATATATATATATAAATTTTTTTTTTCCCCATGATTCCAAAGCATCAAATAGTAAATAACTATATTTAATATTCGGCGATGTTCCAAAAATAACGGACAACGTAATTTGATTTTCAAATTATATTGAAATTAAATTAAAACATTAAATTCATGACGATAAATTATCCTATTTGTGAGAAATATGTGATATGTCTGTTTACAAATGAACCGAAAATATAACGATCTTTTAAATAAAGTAGTATTAAATTCGATTTTTTTTTTTTTTTTTTTTTAAGTTTTATTCTAACTATTCTTTACACATCATTCGTTCATACAAATGCGACCTTGCTTCATATGAAAACGACTCCGATGGTCCTCCTGTTAGTTTGTGAACGCGATTAATTATTGTTTACAAGATTATCCGATTCTGTCGTCAATTCCGTAACTTTCCAAATTGGAACGAGGGGGACACTGCGCATAAATCATAATTTAGGAACTGAGTCATCATGCCCGTGACAAAAGGGCTAAAGGATGGTCCGGCTAGTGGGCCATCAAACGGTTCCCTATCCAACTTAAGCACTATTGCCCCATTGTGCTATTGTTCTGCCAGATTTTTCATATTTCGTGTCATCAATATTGCACGACAACGTTTTCCCGAGGATATACAGTGCGTAACAAGTCATTCGACCTCCCGCTCTTGCTGTCCCCGTCGAACAAAGGGGTGATCCCCACTTTTATTGCCCCATCCCGATTCATATTTCAGGTGGCAGATTGCTTATAAAATGGACGGCTTTTGTCAGCCTGGCTAATCAGCTGATTCCTTTCCGGGAATAGTGGTGCAAGTCTAAGGCCCGATGCTAGTGTTTTTACTTTTCTGTCCCCATTTGCTTGATGAAAATGGTAGACTATTTTTCTGGAAATTGTTCGAAAAATATTTAAAAAAAAAATTAATTGGCTAACTACAGGAGTGGATACAGACTACCATTTGGAGGGGGGGGATATGGCAGTTCAAAAATACATGTAAAAAAAGTTTCTTCTAGATAACAGGACACCCCTCAATATTTTTAGAATTGTGGATTATAATATACTGGTAGAATTTTAGCTTCCTATTTCAACTGAAAGAGGGTACACAACCCCCTCCCCCAAACTTCATACGAATGGAGAGGGGCGGGTTAAAAAATCATGAAACTGAAAAAAACAATGCTATATATTATAATATACACTAGTAATGTGCATATACATCGCATTAAAATAATTATTTACCAAAAAACAGCTGGGGAAAGTAAATGTTTCTAAACTTGTAGCATTTACTATAGTACGATTAATGTTAAATTAAGGGGTGATTGAGCATCCTCTTAAAATTTGAGTAAGAAGCTAAATCTTTTACAGCAGAATACTTTTAGTAAGTCTAAAAAAAATAGGCGGTGTCCTGTACTTTAGCTGTGAAAAAAAAAATTTTTGAGCCACCCTAGGGAGGGTGTCATACTGAAGAATGACAGTAATTCAGTATGACCCCCCCCCCCCTCAAACGGTGGGGATCATACTTAAGAATGACACCCCCCCCCCCCCTCCTTCACGAACGAACCTACGGTTTTTGGGCACGACGAAAAGTTTCTGAAACTGCTTGGATGTCGTCAATCAAAAAAGCGCCAAACTGACCTGGAATATTGCACTTAGTAGAGTCCAAATGTTACTGATTAATTTCATAAGCAACAAGAAGAAGTAATATTTCAAATATTTACTTTTAAAAATGATTAATGATTTGGAAAAGATTACTGAAATCGTGTACATTTTGTTCCAAAACTGTTTGAACACAGTGTGGACGGATAATAGTGTCGAAGGTTTGGGGGGGGGGGGGTCAGGACCCCCGTGACCCTCCCCTTGTATCCATCCCTGGCTACCTAGTGTATGAAAAATCTAAACGAAATGTAGGGTAAGCCGAACATGGAAAGAACACTTCAGCGCAATTTCAGTTTCAAAAATTCATAACATTGTTAAAAACTAGCATTTAACAAATGGCAGAAAGAACAATTTAACTGAGAATGCAATACTTTTTTGGAAAATAAGAGACATTTACAGTTTTGTGTCATGTATTTTGGGGGGTAAAAATGAAGAAAGTGCATCAACTCAGTGAATGAACACGCCCGTCCAATGAACAAACATTTTCTACTCATTTTCTGTATGGAAATGTATTGAAATTAGTTACTACTGCCAAGCCATCTAAGCTCCCCCCCCCAAAAAAAAAAGGAAAAATTGTATAGTTACTTTTCCTTTTCTGATTTTGGTCTCTTTAACGATATTCTGGTGTTGTTCCTCAATAACATAAAAGGAAGTATTGTATTTTTTAAATCATTCTTGAAATGTCTTTAAAAAGATCATTCATCATAAAGTTGCTATTTTTTATTAAAAAAAGAAATTATGTTCTAGCGAGTTTTAAAAGATCCGCCTACATAACGATTGCTGAGAAAAATTTATGAAAGATTTATAATAGTTCTAAAAAGTTGTAATGTAAATCTTTGAGTTTATTTCAGTGTGTGAACAATATCTAGTATAGAATTCTTAGGTGAATGTAGTGATTCATGTCTTTGTTATGGTGAGAAAAAAACATAGATTTTTTTTAAAGGTGTTTCAAGTAAAATAGCTTTGATTGTAATGAGTTTCATTATTATTTTTTTTTTACTTATTTATTTATTTATGTTTTTCATTTTGTATCGAGTAATAAACAGTGGTATTCAGACTTCATCTAAATATGATAAATGTCGTTAAAAATCCGAAATGCATTGTTTTTTTAACAGAATTTCAACAAAGAAAATATGAAATACTATATAATTTTCCAAATGTTTCAACATTTTTTTCAACATCAAATCAGTTAAATATTTTTTTCCCCCGTTCATTATTTTATCCTTTCATGAAAAAACTTTTCTTTCATGAGCGAAACAGTACGCTTAAAAATACAATTTTTAATTTTTAAAAGAATATAGCACTGGCATATCGATGTTATTTTAAAGCTAGTCCAATGTAAACTTTGAAATGCAAACAACGAAAACTGGTAAAAGAAACCTTAGAAATATATTTAATGAGTTTCTTGAAAAATGTTTACAAGTACTGGTGTTTACACAATTTTAGCCTTTTTCTAGTTGCAGGCATTTTTTGAGTTTTCAAACTTTATGGAAAGAGTCGGCACTTCAATTAAAAGATGAGATGTCGTTTCGAAATGTTTGTTTTAGATATGTCTCGAAAAAAGGTAGCAAATAATCACTTTTAATCATACATATAATCAAACATAGAGAAAGAGAGGGGAAAAAATGTTGATTTTCCTTTGTTTCGTTTTTGCTGGCAAATAAAGCGCAACTGATTTCTACAAATGAAGCGCATGCAATATTTATGAAGCCAAACTCACAAAAAGCAGAGGGGGAGAAGATTTAGTTTTCATATACAGAACATATATGCTCCAGAAAAAAAAAGTGGAAAAAAAATTTAATTTTCAATGTACGATTAGTGAAAAAAAAAGTAAACGCACCGCCTCTTCTTTTACTTATTTGTTAATCCAGGTCGATAGCTTTGATAGGTGGAGACGTATTCCTACACAGTTCTGCTGGACTGCTTAGAATAAGTAAATGGTGTAGCGCAGTATTTGAATAATTTATCAGTAACAAAAATCTTTTAGAAAGCTTCAGGCTATAGACGTTCAGCTTCGTTAAAAAAGAGATTGTAAAAGAAAAACTATCAGGGTTTCCATCCATGTATATATTCATATGTCTTTTAACATATGAAAACGATCCGCTTCTGTTTGCCTCTCTTTCTTTTTTCCCCTGACTTCATCTTCCTTTTTTTTTCTTACTGTTTTTCTTCTTGCGAGTCAAAAGTTTCTTAACTGTCTTCAGAATAATGTGTAGGCATAGGATTGTTTCTTTAGCTTGAGAAAAGATTAGCGCTGGTCAAGAGATTTTAAGATACTTTTTTTTGCAAAGAAAAAAAAAAGGACTTTTTGTTTCTTTGTTTTTGTTTTCGCAGACAGAACTAGCTGCATTTTAAATAATTTATTTTTAGATTAAAATTAATCCTCAGACAAGTTTCAACGTTGAGCAATGAGTTACATTATTCAAGCGTTAGGAAATAACGCACAAAAGAAAGCTTCTTTAAAAAAGATTTTTTTTTTTCGATTTATTTTTTATTATTATCATTTTATTTATTTATATATTTTTCTTTTCAACATTCCTCTAGATTACCATACCTTTTGATTTTTTTAGACTTTTATTTGCTCTTTTAAGTTTTTTAAACACTCCCGAATAGCACTGGTTTACTCCGTTTCGAGTTTTTTTAGAATTAAATATTTATGCTAAATATTTTAGAATATTCAAGGGCTTCGGTTTTCTATTTTCGAAGATATTTGGCTTTGTATCTAATCTTCAACTTTGAGAATCTGAAAATACTATTCCAAAGCTTAAAAGATCTTTTATCCTTGCTCAATATTTGCAATAACACACATTATTAGTAGTTCTCGGTAAAATGATCGAAAGACTAAAGAGCTAAAGAACAATAATTGAGTAGAATGAGGGAAAGTTAAATAATCGGTAACAAAGTTAAAACACTTACATGGCTCTTATGAGATTAAAATAATTGGTGGAAAGTAGAGTAAAATATATCATTCAAATGCATTAGTTTATATTTTATTGCCAACATCTTAGTTCAATATTTTAGTTATTTATTAAAATTAAATTATTGAACTAGATGTGTCTTTTTATAGTGGAGTATATCTGGCCTTTTGGGAAAATATCATAATCGTGATATCTGCATTAATAAAATCAAATGCATTTATATTTGTATAACAAAAGAGTTTTCAGACTAAGCTTCAAGAGGAAGCAACAATCAGAATGAAGGTTAGTCTGAAAACTCTTTTGTTCCTTAATTTTCAAATTTGTTTTCATGTCCAATTTTCCTCCAAGGCTCTCGGGGAGGGCAGCAAGTTATTGGGACCTTCCCTCTTGCTAAACAGAAAGGGCCTTGTGAACTTAGGGCCCGGTCTTCCCCCTTGAGAAAGTATCGGTCCCTGGTTCACCTTTTTTCATTTTGGTGTTGTTCCTGAGAATTTATTTTGAATGTTTATTCATGAATATATATATATATATATATATATATATATATATATATATATCAGTGGCGTAGCTAGACCCGACTTTCGGGGGGGGGGGGGTTACTTCTTTTACATATATATATATATATATATTATATATATATATATATATATATATATATATATATATATATATATATATATATATATATATATATATATATATATATATATATATATATATATATATATATATACAGGCGCGGATCCACGGGAGGGGAACTGGGGGAACGTTCCCCCTCCAAAATCCCAAGTGTACCTAAAAATTTTCAAAAGAGAGTACGGGAAAATAATTCCGTTTTTCAAAACTTGAACTATAAGAAAGGCGCCAGAAAAAGTAAGGAGAGAATTTCAAAAGCGGATCAAAAAAGAGGAACTGCTGGAATGTCCCCCCCCCACACACACACACTTTAGAACGTGAACTAAGGCACCAGGAAAAGCAATTAGGCAACAACAGAAACGGATCCATGGAGGGAACTGGGGGAACCTTCTCCTCCCCTCAAAACCCCCATATATACCTAAAAATTTTCACAATAAAGTAGAAAAAATCTTCTGTTTTATAGAACTTAAACTCGAGGAAAAGCTCCAGAAAATTCGATCAAACAATAGCAGAGGCGGATCCCTGGAAGGGAACTGGGGGAACGTTCCCCTTCCTCTAAATTCTCATGTGTACTTAAAAATTTTCACAATGTATTACAGCGAAGTTCTCCAATTATATAGAACTTCAGCTTGAAGAACGGCGCAAGAAAAAGATAGGAGAGAATTGCAAAAGCAGATCTAAAGAGGAGAACTGGGGAATGTTCCCCTCTTCCCTGCATAAAAATAAATAAATAAATAAAGACAAACCTGTTTAAACTGTTTTTTTCATTAATTTGGTGAAGGATTGATCATTATATTTAAAGCTACTGCAATTCAGTGGCGCTATTAGAGGTGGAGGCTGGAGGGGGGGGGGAAACAGGGCGACAGGATCCGTGATCCCCCAGAAGGCCGAGTAGAATGTTTTTGTAAAACATTTCCTATAATTAAAGAGAACAATAGAACGTACCTTGGAAACAGTCGCCTTTTTTAGTCGGTCTAAAAATAAGAAAGTCTTCATAATGTCGGAAGTCCGCTTCCTCTGCCAATACCTTTAAAGCGCGTCTCAAATCTTGTTTTCAGGACTTCAATTTTGAAAATTTTAAAGGGGAGAACTACCTAACACCTCGCATTCTAATAACATCGAGAATCGTTTAAAATTGCTTTTTTGGAGCTTCAATTTTTAAAAATTGCCAAACCCCTGACGTTACTAAATATGGTCTACAGTCATTTTTTTAAGATGTCGATAACGAAAAATTTCCGGACAAGGGTCCGAATGCTCCTGTAGAAAATCTGAACATTAAAAAATTAAGGTTTTGAAAAATTTAATGGGGAAAGTGTTTAAATCCTTTATCACAGAATATTGCTCAAAAACTTCGTTTTCTAGGACTTCAATTTCGAAACATTTTTTGGGAAAAGCCCCAGAACCGTACTGCTCGAAGTATTGTCAAAGTTAGTCTGTAACTGCGTTTTTGGAAATTCAATTTCAGAAAATTTAGCGGTGGGATTTTCGATTTAAATCTATTTTACAAAAAAACGGATGCAGCCTCCCAAAAAAATCCCATCTCTGACCCTATTGTCAATAAATATCGCCTATAATTGTGTTTTTAAAACTTTAATTTCCGCAGGCGGCCTCCAAACCTTTCTTTTTCGTAACATCACCAGAGGCCGTCTAAAACTGCGTCCTTAAGACTAGAATTTCAACTTCTTTTTTCAACAACCGCCCTATCAGATGGTGAAAATTTTAAAAGTGCACCCTCTATAAAACTTTTGTGGTTGAACCACTGGTGCAAATATTATTTCCTTTAAGCACATACAAATAGAAAAATGAACAAACTTTTTAAACTAATTATTTAAGAATTGTACTTTTAGAATTTGTAATGAATACATTTTTTTCATAAGAGGCATTAAGAAGCAGTAGATACGTTGTAAAACTCAATATTTATGGTTATTTTTTAATGAGTAATTTCATATAACTCCCCCACCCCCATAAACATACTTGCTAGAAAAGTTCCCCTCCCAAATCCATAGTCTGGATCCGCCCCTGTATATATATATATATATATATATATATATATATATATATATGATCGCTTGGAATTTTTTCCTTTTCTTCTTTTTTTTTCTTTCTCTTCTCTCTTCTTTTTCTCTTTTTTTTTTTGAGACTAACGTTTCGGGGGGGGGTTTTGTCCCCAAAACCCCCCCTTAGCTACGCCCCTGATATATATATATATATATATATATATATATATATATATATATATATATATATATATATATATATATATATGGCGCTGATTTATAACGAGGTCGAAGGGACCAAACAAAAATTTTGAACAAAGAGCATTTCAGAAGAGTGGACTATTTAACTGAATTGACTAAAAAACAATTAAATAATTCAATTTTCCATGTCCTGCCTTTGAATACACAGGATTTTCTATACTGCTCTTCTGTCTATTTCCTAGAAACCCGAAATTTAAGTGAAACATAAAAGATACTACAGGACTTTCACTGGAAGATAGATCTGAAATTTTGGATTAATTTTGCTTGAGTACAGAATGGAAATGAAGTGAGAATAATGTTGCGTATAAATACTTGAAAAAATGTGAGGGACTCTACTACTTAATTCTAACTAACGAGAATTTAATTTGAGAGCACGTGTACGTGTATATAGTTCAATATACAAATTAAACTATTAAATAGTAATAAACATCTACACTGAAATTCTTTACATTTTATCAATTTTATTCAGATGTGTTTTCTCAACAATATCGCGACGCTCATTTTTGAGTTATATAGGATTTATAGTGTTTTTTTTAACACTATAGTGTTTAGAGTGTTTTTTTACAAAATGTTTCTAGTTTTCTGTACACACAATCCTTCCATTTTCTTACAATTTGCCGTCGTTCCCATTATTAGTACGAATGCTTTCTTCGTGCATTTTTCTATTATTTTAGAAAATATTTAAAAAAGAGAGAGAGATATTTCTTTTTGTATTGTCATTGTTTCTTGATACGTCTTAGTTCTATTAAAGAGTATGCAATGAGAATATGTTGCCTTCATTTATAATGAGTGTAAAGTATTTTGCAGCACAAAAAGATAGATCCAGTTTGCTAGCTGCAAGGATGGAGTATACTTTTACTAGAATTCGATGCAAAATGCTCAAGTAAGCACCAAAACTTGCAGGCGTTGCACCAAAATAGAGATAATAAATTCACAGTTCTTTGTAGCCAGCAAATTAGCATCTTTTTTGGGTGCAACAAAATACATTTTTTCCAGTGCAGGTTTTTTTTTTATATATTTTTTTAATATATACATGCAAAATGTAACTGTCTTTAAAACAAAACGTGAAAGCTAGTAAGGAAATACAACGTTAAAATGATTTACTTTTCCATTAGATTATTCAGTACGAGTAACAATTTTATTAATTTAAGGAAACGCTGCCGAAATGCCTGAATTGAATTACTTTACTGTCCATTTTCCCCTAGCCTGTTTTTATTCCCTTTCCATCACAATACTTACACCCATTTTAGATAATAATCAGTTTCTCTGGGCCATTCTGCAGTGTAATACGAATCTGAGAACACGTCTAACAGTAGATGGGAACGAGATAAGGCCGCAGCTTGCGTGCAACCCTCGCACACAATTGCCGCTCAAATCTTACACAAGCTCCAAACTAGTTTCACATAAAGATGCCGAAAGGCAGACAAATAAAACTCGGCGAAAGACAGGCGTTGTATATATTCTCTCCGAATACCCGAGATCCATATTATACTTAATTGTCGGCTGCCTGTGGTAGAACTGAAACGATTTAGGGCTTGGGTTGATATACCTGTTATTATCTGTTCCGCCCATTTCCGGACATCTAGAGCCAACCACTACTCACAAGCGATAGGTAGAGCCCGCCTATTTTTACTTGCAACTGTCCGCAGAAGCTACCTGTGGGGGGTTTTTGCCTGCCCCTTGCCTTTCACCTTAACCTCAGGTCCTCACATTAGGTGCGACGAGTCACTGGTTCCACCCCAAAGCTTTGCTTTTAGATGGATAGCTTTGTTTGGAGGTCGCTTCAGGCAAATCGGCGTGTGTTTTATCTTAGAGCGCAGAGCATTGATTGAGTGTGGTCGCACACAAATTCATTTCCAGAAGTGCCAATTGGGACTCTAATATCAAAATCTCGACCTCGCATTGACGTGACGTAGTAAGAAAAATGGACTGTATTTTGCAGAATACTTATAGCTGCCCCCCCCCCTTTCTCTCTCTCTCTTTTCTCACTTTCTCTTTCGTTTTAGAGGCTAAGAGTTTTCACGTTTAATTATATTTGCTGCGATAAATACTGAAAGAGTAGATGGCATTGAATAAATAATTTTTAAAATAATTTCATCCATCATGTTAAATTTTTAAAAAAATTTATGAGAATTAAATACAAATAAAGAGCCGACATGAGCACTGCATAGTCTGTATTTTTTTCCTACGTTATTCAAGAAATTTTTCCCCACGTAATAATTACCTCATTTTGTTTTTATTTATTCCTTATTCCATTATTTCAAAGTTACTTTTTCATAAAATTATAAGAAATATCTTTGAAATGTTAATATTTTCATAATATTTTTGCTTGAATAAGTAATGAAACTCAAATGCAAAAAACCTATATATGTAAATGCACATATCTGTTTATAGCGAAGCCGTACATTGCAAATGTATGACTATTAAGTAATAGTTTCAATCCTTCTTCACGTTTTACTATACACTAAGTTTTAACTTTTTACAACGAATTACGGTTATAACAAAAAAAAATTTTGGAACCTTCAACTTCACTGTAAACAAGCACAACATATTTGTGCAGTGAAACCAGTTGAAAAAGTTTTCCAGCGGATCAGGAGACGAAATAATGTAAGACGGAAAATAAAAAACGATTAAAATAAATTATTAAGCAGCCTGATAAAAAAAATCGCATTTCTTAGCTGCAAATCCTAGTACGCGTGCTCTCATTAACAACTATTTTAATAGAATCGTTGTTAAACTAGTATAATAACCCATCAAAACTTGATTTATTTATTTACTTTTACAATTTTCGTTTCTGAGGTTTAGAAGAAATATTCGAAATTATTTCAGGTTAGTGAGCATACATATATAATCCAGAAACTTCTTTGATAAACTCTTTTGCAGAAAGTTGCATATGTAAAATCAACAACGTTCAAACTCCTAATGCATAGCAAAATTAAGATATCCCCAATAATTAACTAAATGTAAATAATATTAATGATGATTTCAAGCAATACTACAGTATTGTAAGAGCAATATTTTCAAAATTTCTGGCGTGGTTTTAAAAGTCTAAGCGATCTTCAACGAAATATGTGTCATGTTATTTTGAGTACGCGTTAAATGAAATTGCTTCTAATATCACAAAAAAAAGTACTTTTGTTGAACATTGCTTTCATCATCCCTTTTTCTGCTGAATGACGTGGCAATTTTAAGATTACTGCACAACCGAGAAGACTGAAAACGTGTGATGGTGTAAATCAACGCTAGAAAACCAAAGTGGGACTATAACTTCTGAAGACACTGGGCACACACTTTATTTGGTGTCCCCCCCCCCCCCTTCAGAAGCAGTAAAATATTTTGATCCTTACATACTACCGCAACCAGAGCAATTCAGCAAAGAGTAATCCATTAAAATTATGCAGTGAAACCCCGATGTTACGTTTCTCAAGAGACTGGGTTAAAAAACTCTAAAATACCAGAAAAACGTAAAATACGGAAATACATAGCAGTAAAACTGATGATGGGACCCGATAAAAAAGCGGTAAATGCGGGGAAAACTTAGATTCCTCAGACGTAAAATCGGAGTTTCACTGTATTTATTTTTCATTGGTAAGTTTGAAACTCCCCATCCTTCTGATGTTCGCTCGCAAAGAGATTCCAAACGTGGGGATAATTTTCTCTCTTTGAAAGCAAATTATCTGAAAGACGGCGCGAAATCTATATTGACTCTGATGAGTGAAAATAATATCATTAAATCCTAGAGCGTAGTGACGTTCAACCGAAGGAAGCTAAACCTGTTTACCATTTCCGAAAGTTTCTATAAAAATGTCCGCAAAGCTTGGATTGACTGCTTATCGTCGAAATGTGGGTCTAGCTGCTGATATAAAATTCGAAAACTTTTCTCCCTTTTATAAGCCGAGAGTCGGGAAAATCTCCAGACCCTGTACCTTCCGAGCACCTCGTGCGATTGGCAAGTGAGAAAACCGTCTCCCATGTTACATTAATTGGTCCTGGATCTAATTAGACACGTTTAAGCCTTTTCTTCTTCTGCATTCATTACTGCAAGAATAGTGCATTTTGTCAGGTCGCACTATTTGCGGAGCTGAATTAGCACCACTCATCTCTCCGTAATATAATTCCTCGGTTCAGTCGCCTTTTTTCACCATTCTTTGTCTTCTGCTTTCTATTCCTTCTTTGTCTTCTTCTTATCAGTGAAACTCATTTTACCTATTAGCCTTATTACTTAGTGAGCTTAATCACTTTACAACCTTTTCTTTAGGCTGAAACTACATTTATTGCTCGCATTTCCCAACAATGCCAGAAACTCCTTACCTCACCTAAGTTCTGTACCCAAAGTATAAGGATTCCATTATCTCTTAATCCGAAGAAAGACTTTTATTAAATAAATTCCTCTCGCTCTGCAGATCACAAGAGGCTAAATAATTACATATTTACGGCCAGATCATGTTTTTAATGTTTGCACGTCATTATCACTCGCCTTAGAAGAGGACCTTAATGATATTCTTCCGGCAAGAAAATTAGTAGCTAACAAGCTTCCATTTCAGACCCCACATCCATTTTTGTGCTAAACTTCAAAAAAGCATTTTGGAGTGGAAACAATTGTTTTCGTAATGAGATCTCTTTGCGAAAACATCACGCTTATTGTAATGGTTTCAAGGACAAGATCTCTAATGACATTGCTATGACCAAAAACTTTTGAGGAATTTCGCTGCGGGAGGTACTTTCGATTGGTAATCAAAATTTCCATGTTTGCTTCCAGGCACAAGTTTATAGCGCATTTTATTTTAACTTTCGACGTGATAAAATGGTTTATCACTCAAGAAAGTAATAAATATGACGTTGTTCGAACTACCTCAAAGGAGTCAAGTTACGGAATGACGGTTTTGTTTTTCAAGACAATAAAGGTGAAGCAAATCATTGTATCTTTCTTTTTCACTAACAAAATAGACAAGAAAGAAAAAAATTCTCTTTAGGAAAGATTTACGTTTGACGTTCCTTTCTAACAAGCGTATTTTCGTCTAACCACCCGGCATGATGGAAATCAAAAATAAATTGGTGAAAATGGTTTTTAGTTCTTGACTGGCTATCGAAGTGTTTTAATTATGTTCAATATATTTTAGTTTTGGTTGAAGTTTAATTATAAGGTTTCACAATACTTGAAGTGCGCTTTTTTTGGGGGGGGGGGTGCTTTATGGAAGTTATAATACGGCTTGAATACTCAGTGGACAAAAGTTTAGATAACCAATAGACGGAAATGGTATAGATGAACTTTAGACATTAAAAAAGTGCCCTGATAAACCGTGAACGGAATTATTCACTTTATTGTTTTTTTTTTTTTTTTTCTCTCTGGCGATCAGACTCTTTAAGTAAGTTTTTAATCGGTTTTCGAATTTTTATACCCGTTTTTATTACTATTAGGATATGAATGATTTTTACTGTTATTGCACTGTTTTTTTTTTTTTTCGAAAAGTCGCGACATGTGCGTGCAAATTTTGTTTGTCATTTAGAACTCCATAAATAGTTTTTTACACTCTGCACTCGCTTCTATTTTCTATCTTTACATACAAAAATAATATAATTTTTTCACATCAACTGTTTAATGAAAAAATTATTCACAAACCGTTCTACACGTAATCCTTGAGGTAAAGTTGATCTGGAAACTAAGCAATGGGAAAAGATGCAGGATTCAGCATAACCAAATTGACCTTTAAGTAACCATTTGAAAATAAAAATTATGTACTATCTTTCTATTCTCTAAAACCGAATCAATAAATTGGAAGATTCAAAGATACCGTACACATATTTATTACTGTTACCTATTTCTTTTTCTTTTGTTCTTCCCCCCTCCCCTTTTTGTTCTTATTTTTGTTTGAAGTTTTAAAACTACATGATAGGTGGGCGGTGGGAGCTGGTATTTCTAAGCGATGATGAAAGGGGGGGGGGAGGGAGGTCAATTGAAGGAAAGTTTAGGTAGAAACGTGTTTGAAAAAGTTTTAAGAGAAGAAAATATTATGTACTGAGAGAGTTTTTTTTTTTTTTTTTTTATCTCGGGTGGAGGGGAGATCCCTCGTCGTGGCCTTACTGTGAAGTGCATGTTGTTGAATTAAAATAGCTGTTAAAGGAATAGAAATTGATTAAAGGAAATCAAGTCACAAAATTGATTCAGTGTGAAATGAATCAATCCCACTCCTTTCATTTTCATTTATTTTCGTATAAATCTTTTCATAATATTAAACCTGTTTCATAATATAAAAAACATGCGCGTTATGTCTTTAAGCTTAATCCTTTTTAAAATTAATTATTGATGTCTTTTGAATTCCGTTTGTATTTATAGGTGGTAAAAATGAGCAGTTTTATGTTGTATAAGTGATGTATTTTTGTGTATGCTCAAAATTTGATATCATATATCTTGAAGGTATATCTCAAAAATACATCAATAATAGGGATTAAAGTAGCATCAATGATGTAATTTTGGAGCGTTCTCCAGTCACTCTCAGTCGCACATAATTTATCCATTAAGAAATATTTATGCGTTTCCAACGCTGTGACGAACGATAAATCAGGGATGATGCACAAATTGGGTCATGCAAGCTCGAGTTGTTCTATTACGACGACGTCGCTGTTGAAGTATTGGAAACAAAAAATATCCCCCCGCAAATGCGCAGGGGTAATGCGTGTGTATGATTTTGTATCCTCTCCAATACTAAAATCAACTACCTTCCGGGGGAGGGAATTTTTTCGATTTTCTCTGCGAGTTTAAGATGACAGAGAAACCTGTTTGAAGAATTTGCGAGCTACTAACGCGATAGGGAGTTATGAAAAATCCCTCCAAAAGTGTTCCCCAAAGTCAGCAAGAAATATTTATGTGAAATAGATCGCTATGCTCGTAAAATGTCTCTGCGGATGCCCAAAGTCTCGACCTTACTGGAGCTTGGGGGGTTGGAGAAGCTGGCAATTCCTGAGAATCCCTTCTTCGAGCTGGAGGGGGGGGGGGGAGAAGAAAGCGATTTCCCACGCGCAATAAAGATAAGTTACAGCCAAAACCTGCGGTGGTCCATAGCCGAGCGTCTTTTCCAGCCAGCCTGCATTAGCCCATGATTTGGCACTGCTTGTTTACGCTAAAATAAACTTCGGCTAAACGAAGTATTTCGATTGGAAAATATTTAACTCAAATTTTTTCTCAAGCATAAATATTTTTATCCTCTTTCTTACGGAAGAATTTGAAAGTATATCTTGGATGTCCAAGCAGTTCATGATTTTATTTATAGCATAAAAATAGATACATATAAATATTTTTTATTTGGGACATAAAATAAGCTTGTTCATATTTTTATTAGCACTGTGCTTTCTTGTTTTGAATTAAATGAATTGTATCAATTTAAGTGATGGAATTGTCGATAAAATTTTTGCCAAAAAATAAGCAAACCGTTCAAATAAATTTGAAAATTCGTTATATGGACGCTATAACTGGGGAAAAGAGTAATTTTGAACTGTCAGATGTACAGATGTATGACATACAATTTATCTCCATTTGGTGTTATGTTTTCTGCTAAACCGTAAAAGTTCGCGTAGTCAACCCCGTCATTTAGAATTTTTCCAGGAGGGTCATAGGGTATCTTCTTAATGTAAATTATTCCAAATACTAGCAAAAACCACGATCACTTCCATAGAAATTCATTAATTTCCCAAAGCAAGGGTGTCAACTGCCCCCCCCCCCCCCTACACAATAACGAGCTTGCTTCAAGTTCATTGTAAACTATGATGATTGCATTTACAATCAGATAAGTAGTGGAAATGGTAATTACTTACTAGAGCAAAAATTCAAATTAACATTCTTAATGTTCCAATTTTTTGTCGCAAAGCTGAGTAGATTTTTTGCACAAAATACCATTTTTTTACTTTTAAGGAATTGCTTTTCGGAGGAACTCATTCAATTCGACGGGTCGCAGCTATTTCATTTCATCTAAACACACACGTGTGTGTATTTTGCGTTGAGTTTTTTTTTTTTCTTTTCCTCTCCTTTTTTCCTTTTAAAAGTGTATATATATGTATACTATAAGGCAGTGAAAAGTGCAGACTTTAAGTTTCGAGTTAACCGAGTCCAAATTTCAAGGCTGTTTTTGGTTTTCATTGTTTTGTTTTTTTAATCATGCAGCACAGTAACACCTTATAGTGTTAGAAAAAAATAATTTAAATTTAGGCATCATGATGACACCTAGGATGAATTTCGAGGAGTCAAAATGAACAATATAGCCGACAATCCTAATACAAAATTTAATCATAATTCTCATAGTATAAAAAAAACTTAAAAACGTTATTAAAAAGAAATAATACAGGTTTCCAGTGGCATAAATTGAAGCAAAATCTGGAAAATATACGAAAGAAAATTATTTTTCACAAAGACAAAACTTAATTTACTTCTTCACGTAATTCACGGGTCTCAATCACGATGAGTCGGGAATGAAAAGTTTCGATACAATCCAAACCTTTAGGCGTCAAATTTGGCACCTAGTTTAGAAAACATATTTGAAAATTTATTACCATCTCTTACTCCAAAACACAAGAGGGTTTCTTCTACCATTTGTTCCAGCTATCCCTATTTTTTTAATGTCGTATTCAAAATTTTCCCGACATAAAAAGACTAAACAATTTTCCAAAGTAAGTAACTCGTAAATGAGCAATTTCCCCCACCGCACCTACCACGATAGAGCGTGTGTGGCACCGTATATTTTGACAGAGCTGATGTGTACCATTTCCCATCCTGCACTAACTAGGCAGTCCAGAGGAGGGGACTGGTCTGAAAGCGAACTAAAATCCATGTAATGCCACTGAACATGTAATCCTTATCCATTTCCCCCCGCAGAAGACACTCCAATTTATTGTTCTCGGGCTTAATCATGTAGCGTCGTGAGGGAGGCCAGGGTCCTCGACCCCACACTGTAGGCCAGGGCAAATGTTCCTGTGTCCCTTTGTTTGGGGCCCCCTATCATGCAGGCCGCCGGTAAAATTGGGGAGGCAGAAAAACCCAACATGCGTCTTCTATTCAAAAGCATGACAACGCGTCGGCCCCTACGACCGTTTGCCATCTTCAGCCGTGAACGGCAGTCAGGAATTAAGTAAAACTCAGTGTGAGGTTTTATGCCTCTTTTCCTTGCTTTATCATTATTTTTCCCGCGGGTAAACAAACCCAAGGGGTGCTTGCTGTTTTTTTTTTTTTCTAACTTTCCCTGTTTTGGAGATTTCATTTTCGTTTTAGTTGAATACCACTATGCCGAGCGGGTCCCACATACTCCATATACTCTCAAACAATTTTTAGACATATAGTGTATACCCTCAAGCTTCAAAAAATTTCATATTATGACATATTATGTATGTGAACGCATACACATATTGTACGTAATGGATTACTGGGGGTATACCCTCAGAAAAATTGATGGGAACATCACTGACTATACCAGCAGTCGGCAACTGGCGAACCGCAGTCCAAATTCGGACTGCGGTTCGCCATGTTGAACGTATAATTATGGCTAGCTATAAAGCGAGCTCGACCAACCCATCTTCCGTGATACATCTTTTCTGAAATCCTTGTTAAATGAGAAATGAACACCTTGTTGTGTTTTATGCTTAAGTTATTGCAAATTGTAAACGTCAAACGAGATTTTTTTTTCCCTCCTTAAAACCATAGCGGAAAATACGTGCTCACCGTTTAAAAAATCAATATATATTTCCATTTATCGACTTAATGCAAGTGCAGGTGTAAAAGTAAAGTGGTATTAGTTAAGCTTTGAGGATTTTTTATAATTTTTTGGTTCAAAGTGGTGGTTGACTTGTTTTTTGCTAAAATTTAATTATGTCTAACGTATATCAAGTATGCGTTGATTCTAAAATAAATTTTATTATTTGAATAATAAATCAATTTCAAAGTTGTAGTTTGTGGACCGTCTTTGGCGAATAGTGATTTAAAGGTAGCCCACATAATGATGCAGTCACTTTTTAAATGTGAAAAAACTACTTAACAAAGTATTTTCACTTCTAAAAGGGTAATTAATACAATGTTTAATTAACTGTACATAATATCAAATATCATTCATGATTTAGAGCGCTACCAGAGCTTCTATTGCCTTTTCTTGCCCAAAAATACAGAAGAGTTTTTCTGATCATTTGTATCTCGTACCTCTAAATAGGAGGTAGTTACATCCAAATTTTTAATTTTGGCACTAACTATCTATTTTTGCTTCTAGGTGTTTCAAATGTTGCATAGATTTTTTAATGAACGATTTCGAATATTTATCTTATTCAATACCTTTGGATGCATCTCCGAGGATTAGAAATGACATCTTTATAAATTGGAAAATCTATACTACTTCGTGGCATTTATAAACGAGACGCAAAAATAATCTATGTTTTACGATGCTCATGTTTCGCATTTCTGGTTGTAAGGCCATTTCATATAGAAATTAAATACATAGTAATTAGTTATAATAAGTGATTGATGTGAGTGTACGCTAGCAAAAAGAATAAAAAGCTGTATGATTATGCAGAAGCCACTTTAATGTAATTTTTCGAAAATAATCCCGTGCTTGTTTTTAACAATGATTAAATTTATGTCACAAAAATATATTGTTTCATAAATCAAGCTTGTTATTTAAGTTTTAGCAAGAATTATTAAAGATAAATCATAATCGACATGTGACCTACCTTGAATGAGACACCTACTGTTTTGTTTTCATGTGGCAATATATTTACACCTGAAAACCTCTCGGACAATTCTATACCTCATGTATAGATAACTACTATTCTGTTCCCGCACATTTACGTATTTTCAATGCTACCTTTCTTGTAAACGTTACAACATTTCATAATTTTCATAGCTAAACACTGAAAACATTTTCCCAAGGACTGTAAAGCACTTATTTTCGTCAACTGTAATTTTCGTGAAAAAGAAGTTAGTGGTTTTGCGAGCTGAAAGTTTCGCGAATTTTATATAAACGGAACCGAAAGTTGATTGTATATATTAAGTTTAAATATTTCGCAAGGCTTAAATTTTCGCAATTACGACGGGCTCGTGAAAATCGCGAAAATTCGTACTTTTATAGTAAGTTAATTATTTTTTCGACTTAAATCATATTTTCCTTTCTATTTATAGCACACGTGTTGTACATCATATTTTATGCACGTGTAACCGAAAAGATTTATTTAGTATTCCCTCCAATTTTCGGAGGAATATGTATACCAATCTTTACTTAAATAGAATCTGCAAAAAGCTAATTTCATAACAAATAAAACTCTTTTTTCATCTATTTTTGCCGACGAACGCGGAAGTATGTTCTTAATACCTCATATGTCACGGCATTAAAGGGAAAAAAAATTCCATCCCTTTATTTCCCCCTTAATATGAAGCAGAAAAAAAAAAGACAAAAAAAAACATAGTCGCCCGATTTATATCTTCTTATACGCTGAGATAAACGTACATTACCCCTTCTTTAATGAACACAAAAGATCATATTTCATAATTCTCTTCGCCGCAGGAGTCTTGAATAGTGGGGGGTAAGACTTATTTTATGCGGGAAACTTTGTCGGAAAAAGGTAGGGGGAAAATGTGATGTAAATTGTTTATCTTCTTATCTGTTTTGAATTCTTAAAATCCCGATGGCAGTGAAGCTTGTAAATTCCCGTTTTTCATGCTTGTCTTCGTTAACAACATCTTTCGGATCAGCCAAGCGATTTCTTAAAAATGTTATCAATCAAAATTATACTCCCGGTTAAATTTATAGATTTCTAATCATTTCCTAAGGTTTGCTTTCTGAATTGTCCTAAAGGTTGTAAAATCCTATCGCCAACTATCACGCTTATTTTATTGCTTGAACTGAAGAAATAAAAAGAATGAATGAAAATCACCCATTTAACTCATTAGGTAGTATAGTTGCATCAATTGAGTCATCTGATGGAGCAGAATACGTAAAATGATTCTGTCCAGATAACTGAAAATCTTTCAGGATTCGATGTTTTTAGAGAACGATTCTGTTTCGATTTCAATTTGAAAACATGCGTGCGAACATTCCGATTACATCGAATACAATACCAAGCAGTAGCTTTAAATTTAAATCTTGGCTGAACTTAATTGCGACTTTTTCGTTTACTTTTTTTAAAGTTCTGTTCAGCCGAAACGTGGCGGGCATTTAATTGCATCTAAAACTAATGGAGCTGGAAATTTCATAAGGGAATGATTTATGAGATGAAAAACTCTATCGGCATTATTAATTTGTCGATTCCACGACGAATTGAAATAACATGTCAGGATATTTCTTCAAAGTACCGTCCTTTCAAGCAGTGCGGTTATGCTGTGTGGAATGTAGTCGCGAAGATAAAGAACCAGTCATGTTTTAAGATTAGGACTCGACCAGGCCGATGCATCGGCGCCGATGGTTCAACAATTTAGCCATCGGCATCGGCGGCCGATGCTAACTTGCAGAAAACATCGGCCCATCGGCCTTAAAAAACATCGAAAAGCCGATGGAATTGGCCGATGTTTTTGAAAAAAAAAAGGACCTTTGTTGTTTTACTTTTTAATACAAAGTAATGGGAGTTATTGTTTTCATATAAAATTGTTTACTTAAATTTCAGTATGAATTTCTATTTTAGTCACCCCTGAAAAACTTTTTTATACAGCATTCAGGTACCAAATAAGTTAATTGTTGCGTTGTTTCTTGCGGCTGGATGTACGTATGTATCTCTCATAATTCATAACTCAAAAATGATAAACTGTAGAAGACTAAATTTTCGCATGTGAGGTGTGCGTACGTTCCAGTTGTGCACTTCACTTTTTGTTTTCGATCGGGGGTTCTAAAAAGCCTATTTACTCATTTTTTGTGGCTATTAATTACTTATTTCAATGCAAAACTAATATAGCGTCTCAGACTGACAATCATTCGGCGATATATTGCCGAATTGGAGACCATGGAAACAAATATGAGATGGCGAAACCGGTTTTGTTTCATTTTGTTAGATTCCACTTGAAACAACGATAATTTTTAATTTTTTCGATATTTGTAATATGAATCACAGTAATGCAGTCTTTTCTGTATTGCTTCGGCGAAGCTACACGTTTGAGGCCCGTCGAAATACATCTTGGGGCCCTATTTCTCTAGCACAGAAGTTGTAAAACATTTATCATAAGCATTTTTGTAACTCCTACGGTTCCCTTACAGTTATGGGGCCTCTTGCGCAATCGCAACATTTGCTATATTTTAAATCCGCTACTGCACGTCAAAACATACTCGGGTGCAAGTTTTAACAGGGTTTTTCTGCAATGTTTATTATTATTTTGAACTTTATTTTTTACGATTATTTTTTGTATTTCTGAGAACACTTGCGTGCCCCTCCTCCAAATCGAACAATTTCTGAAATTAAACTCTAGTTGTACTTCTGAGTTGATTACAACTAACACCATTCATAAAATTAGAGATCTTTTTTTCAAGCTTTTTCTATTGTTGTCAGAAATTGATTAAAGACGTTTTGAATGGAAACATAATTCGGAAACCAAAGGGACTTTTGAATTTTTTCTTCGAAAGTGCTGAAGTAGATTCAGAAACTCTTCCGAGGCGTTGGTGGTAGCGGTTCTGTACTAAAAAATGAGGCCGAAGTTTAATGTTGTGAGTCACTCCAAAATCAGAGGGTGACCCCCCCCCCTAACCCACCCTCGTCGTTTCAAGCACTTCTTAAATATTTAGCGATTATTTATTTTGGTCAAGAAATATCATTTTGCGTATTTCTTATACTTGTTTCACCTATATTTCGTAATGCGCCATCTTTTTTGCATCATTAATAGCGATCGATTTTTTTTTCTGTTGTAAGTAACTATTTTTTTATATAAATATATAAAATAAATGAATAAGTTACTTTCGTTTTCATCATATTTTTAATAATATGTTATAGAAAAGTTTCAAGGATTTTCTGTTATGTAATTTTTTAAATTTCAGAAAATTAATGTTAAATTTCAAAATTTAATTTGAACTTGTTTGTAGTGCTTCATAAAAGATTAAACAATTAAATTGTTCAATATTACGTGTGAAAACATCAGATCAAGTAGTATATGTGTTCAGTTATTAACCTGATGTAAATATTGGGTTTGCTTATTGTGGCTGCGTTTTAAGAACCTCGCTCTTTTCATGGCTATTTCTTTTTTTTTTTTCGCAAAATTTATGTCACGGTTATAGCTTTTATGAAAAATGCAAATTTTTCCTTTCATAAATTTTAAATAAGTATAAAAATATTCTTATTATGATTTAATATTATAATTTATCTGTTCCCTTTTTTGTTTAATTTGATGACTAAAAATGTCTACGTGCAATCTTTCCACTTTAATTGCGTAATTTGTTGACGGTTTCATAGTTTTATTCTTAATTTTTTTTGAATGATTAAACAACATAATTTAATGTTTTTAACGATGTTTAGTGTACCTAAATCCTTACATTATTACAAGTTATATGTTCAATTTAAAAAAAAAGCCAATTGGTTATTAAACAGTCTCTTTGTTTTTCTTCCCTTATTTTTATTTTATTTTATTTTATTTATTAATTAATTTATTTATTTATTCTTGATGTTGTTTTTTCTCTTCCATCATACAGCAGTCAAAAAAGGAGAAGCATAACTACACCCTATGCAGATTGTACGTAGTACGATCCAAAAGTTCGGGGGACAAGCTGTATAAAACCTTACCCAAAATAGTTCACATTACCTAAGCACATCCATCTTCAAAAGGGCACCTTGAGAGACTATGTACTTCTGCCAGTTTTCATATAACTCTTGGAAACACTCCTGGAAGCCATTTTTCGCTACCTTCTATAATGCAGCTTTATCTTCTTCTCCTGATGGAAGAAGCGGCGTCCATGCAAATGTGTTTTTTTTTTTTTTTTTTGCTGGGAACAGGTAAAAGTCACACGGAGCTAAGTCCGACGAAACGTTATGTTATTTGTTTGTCACATCAACGTTGGCAGAAGTGCATAGTCATTCAAGGTGAGTATTTTGTAGATAGATGTACTTCGGTAATGTGAACTATTCAGGGTAAGGTTTTAAACAACTTGTCCTCGAACTTTTAGATGATACTACGTACGTATGAGTTTTCAACTTACTATTTCATAACGTTTTTGAGTGACGCAAGTTTACGCGCATGAAGCCATCACAAGAGAATTTGCGATAATTAACTAAGGAGGCGTTCAAAATAGATATTTCGGTCATCTATATGTTCTTAGGTACAAATGCATGCCGAAAAAACTTGTGAAGTTTAAATTGAGTGATCGTAAAATAAAAATTTAGGTCGAAACCTGATTTTTTCTTTTTTTTTTTTTTGTGATTACAATTCCTTATTCGTAGAAAGGAAGTAAAGTGAAATGAATCAATGATTCTTCAAATCTCTGACAATCTTATCAATTTATTTCTGTTAGATTTTTTTTTTTTTTTTTTTGCAATCGGCCAACGGCATCGGCCATCGGCAATCGGCCATTTGGAGGAAAACAATCGGCCATCTTTGAACAATCGGCCAACAATCGGCATCGGCCCATCGGCCAAAAAATGCCATCGGTCGAGCCCTATTTAAGATAACCAATGCTCCAAGAGTAATATGGAGAATACTACTTCTTATAAATTAACTTCAGCTTTCACAAAAAGATAACTCCTAAATGATCTCGAGAATATCTGCTTACTACTACATACAGCTGATGCTTACACTGTTAAAAATTCAGGAAGATTTTCTGGTAATTGTTACTGCAAAATGGCAGACTTAATGCATCGCTGCTTTTTACGGTAATTTATACCGGAAAAATAAGCGATCCCAGCTCCAATTGATTGCTGCGGCCTACCGAGGAAACCGTAAAATTTTACAGTAACATTTGATTTTTACGGTAATAGTTACTAGCAACATGGATGCCAGTAACAATTACCGTAAATTTTCCGGAAAAATTTTAACAGTGTACTACTAACGTGAGATCCTATTGGGTGAAATAGTCGTGATATTGCCATTAAGAATGAAAACAAAGTTAAGTGTTCAAAAATCCCGTAAGTCATTCCCTTGTAAGGTGTAGTACTAGATAAGAGGGTTTTTTTTTTTTTTTTTTTTTTTTTCGAATTTCAAGCATAAGAAATGATATGAGTATTTTTCTCAGAACACGAAGCTTATGTTTGATGCTAGCAAATGGTGCTAGTAAAAACATGACCTTCACATGTCATTATTTTCCTTAGAAAAGTCTTATTAATACAGTGGTCTCCGCTTATATGAATCACGTTTGCTCTAAACAGTTTTGATTTCAAAAGGCGGCTGATTCAATAAAGCGGCTAATTCAGTAAAGAGGGATTTTATTCTCTTTTTGGCAATTTGATCCATTAAAGTGGTTGATTCAATTAACCACTGATTCAATTAACCGGTGTCCACTGCATATTGCTTTCATATTGTTAGTGGCCGAAACTCAATTTCTCTAAGTTCAGTTTTGCACCTTTTACGATTTTTCTTTCAAAAATACCGTTATTATTAAAAGAATATACTTCAGTCCTTCCCATTTTTAGTGAAGTCGATGGGATCGAATAAAATTTTGTTTTTGCCATAATTTCTTCATGAAAAGTCCAATAATACACAGTAAAAAGCGAAATTATTAATTCATAGACATAAATTCGCTATATAAGGCTTCACTATAAATGAATGCAATTGTATTCCTAATGAAGCAACTACTTATAAACGATAAAAGCGTTTCAAATCTTAAAAACTTTGAGAGAGTTGATATGTAAATTTAGTTTGCTAAATTTAACAATAAGTTTTGTTGTTTAGAGAATGACATTCTTTCGTATGATGGCGTTAGTAGAGGTATTATCTTTAAATTATCTACCGCATCTCTAAATATTTTAGCTCTTCCTTTTTAAACTCGGTAGTCCATGCGCTATTAGTATCCTGAATAACATGAGTGAGACAGAAAAAAAAAAAACAGCTGTTATGTTACAGTTATGTTGTAAATATGGATTTTAAGTTTTGTTTCATTCACAAGCAATTGCCAGTTTCATTACAAATGTTACTTTAAAGCGTATTTAAGGGAGCACCTCGAAATAACTCAAACAACACCCGAAATAAATTTACAACTGCTTATTGTGAATAAGGATTTTTAATTTGCAAGCTTAAATTTAGAAAATTCTCATAGTATTTGGCATCAGCCCTTCCTGAAGTAAATTCCCACAGACGCTGCATAAATACTTCAATTTTAATGTAAAAATGTTTTTCAAAACGAACTCGAACATGTCTCATGATGACTCGAAGCATGGTTTATCCGCAAAAACCTTCTGAAGAGTGCTAATTCTTCAGTATGTCACTTGTGTAATCAGGGCCGGCTCTAGCAGTTCTGCCGCCCTAGGCGATATTGGCAAGTGCCGCCTCCCCCCCCCCATTGAATAATAATAATAATAGTAATATAAAATAATAATATATTATTAAAATAAAAATAATAATATATTAATAAAATAAAAATAATAGTAAAGTGCTTAAAATTAAAGTGAGTTTCTAGTTAAATTCCAAATTGGGTTTTGCATATCCAAGCACTGGTACCCACTTTAAATTATCTTTTTAGCATTAAAGTAATGCATCTTTTGGCACTGAAACAGATATTAACGTTTTCAAAAGAGTTAAATCACCCAATTTGGCGCTTCTAAAATTAAGTTGAATTTCTAGTAAAATTCCGAACTATGTTTTACATATCCATCCAACCACTGGTACACGTTCTTTTTTCTTCTTTTCAGCATTGAAGCAGTAAATCTTATGGCGCTGAAACAAATATTCATACTTAAAAAAAAAAAATGTTAACAACTTTGACATTTGCCGCACCTGAAATCTGCCGCCCTAAGTGGTCGCCTAAGTCGCCTACCCCTGGAGCCGGGCCTGTGTGTAATAAAAGGTCTAACTTTGAGCAATCACTCGTATAAAAGAAAAATACACATAGTGCGCAAGCGCAGTAGACAGACTCGAGACTAAAGAAAGTTGCCACTTAAAAAATCATAACAAGAATTGCATCAATTATTATTTTTTTCCTCATAGAATGACTAGTAAAATTTCTTAGTTACAAATTTCCTATTTTTCCCTCTTCGTTCTTTAAAATGCAATTTGATTTGTAAAAATCCATCGTTTTTCTACTCATGATAAATATGATTAAAATAATCTAAAGAATGTTGTCACTAAAAAAGAAGCTTGACAAGAATTGCATCAATTACGATTTTTTTTCCTCGTAGAATGATTCGTAAAATTTCTTTGTTAAAAATTTCCTTTTTTTTTTTCTTTCTTCGATCTTTCAACTGCAATTGACTTTATAAGAACCCATCATTTTTCTACTCATGATAAATACGATTTAAAATTATCTAAAGAATGTTGTCACTTAAAAAATCTTGACACGAATTGTATCAATTATAATTTTTTCCTCATAGAATGACTCGTAACATTTCTTTGTCTACCAAGCCAGAGCGCTTCTACCGAAAGTGGAATTTTTCCAACTGACTTGCAGTTAAAACTGCTCCATTCATTTCAAAATTACTTCCCCTCTAAGGAACCATATTTTTAGAAACCGAAGAAAGAAGACTTGAGACTCTCTCTCGCTCTTTTCTTCTTCCTCTTGATGACCTTGACATAGTTTCCAGAATCCCTGATACACCAAAAACTGGACAAATTCACCTAACAATATGTCAGCATGTTTGTCACTTTAGCAGACGCAGCAACATAAGGATCTAAG
Organism: Uloborus diversus; assembly: GCF_026930045.1. NCBI lineage: Eukaryota > Metazoa > Arthropoda > Arachnida > Araneae > Uloboridae > Uloborus > Uloborus diversus. The sequence continues at coordinate 110,039,520 of NC_072733.1, forward strand.
TTTTTTATTGAATAATTTATACGAGCCAACGTTCTTTATCAATCAGTTTATAGATTAAGTAGACAGTTCACAGGAAAAATTGTTTTTCTTCTCCATTACTTAAAAAAAAAATCCAATTAATAGTTAACGTTTGTTCGGCCTTTAACACAAGGGAGCGAACTATTCATTAAATATATGGGCATTCGTGAATTTGTTAAAATGTATTCGTACAATTTAGCTATTAGCTATATAAATAACGTTTTTTTTTTTTTTTTTTTTTCTAAACGGACGTTAAATGCTGCAATAAACACAAAAAATATGTTTATATTTTGAAAAAAAAAAAAAAACAATGATAGTATACATGTTTTGTTTGCTTGATATTTTGCTTACTTATTTGTTTGTATATTTAATTTGTTTTGTATTACATATAATAATATTGATTGATATTATTATATGTAATTGAATTATATTATTAAATCTTTTATTTATACGAAATAAAATGACAAATATCGATGAGTGATGAGAAATCTCAGTTTGACAAACTGATTTTGCGTTTTGTCGGCAAAAGTTAACCTCGCGATTGTATGTCATTTTTTCCCTCACCGATAGTTTTACTGTAATGAAGAAATCGATAGTCCAATGAGCCAAAAGTCTGTATAATGCAGTGAAGAGGCAATTTTTTTTATTTATAGGCTAAAAGTGAAAGAGAACGGAGTGCCACAAACCTGACTGCAATGCTTTCATAATTAACTTTTATGCAGATAAGAACGCTCTCGAGTTTGTGTCATTCTGATCATGTCCAAAACTTTTTTTTTTTAAATCGATTTCAAAAAATTTGCAGCAATTAATAATTTTTATTGGATCTCCATTTATTTTTGAAAATCAAATGCCAATGGTTTTTACATAAGTAATTTAGGAATGTTTAAAAAATATTTCGACTACTCTGTTACACACGGAGTGTAAATGGACTGCGTAACTTTTAATCAGAAGCAAATGCGACAATTACAGAACAAACATAAAACAAAACAATTATTCTAAAACTGTTATTTTGAAAAAAAAAATTTTTTTCCTTTTCTTTGAAATTATTGATGTAAATGTAACGTATGGTGGGATCCAATATCTCAAATTAACTCTTTAAAGGAAAACGAATCTTCTCCTTCTTATACGGTACAGAGTGGACCAAAAGTGGAGAAACCTCGTGGTTATTTTCCACATGATGTTCGCTACGGGACAATGCTTACGATACTAAGTTATGTCTTAAAAGTCATAAACATCGTTAAAACACCATACATGTCGTAACACAGGGGACTTCTGCACCAGTTTCTCGCAGACGTGTTGCGGAGTTTCGGGGTTTAGGAGATGTTCTGTGTCAAAACATCTTCTAGAACATAGCGCAGAATTCAGCTATGTTATAGCATGGATGGTGTTCTACCGATGCTTAGGCCTCTTAAGGCTTCAAATAAAGGGGGAGTACACCCATTTCCGGACCGCTCTGTATCCATCAAACAATATTTTGCAAAGTATAGCATACGCATTTTAATTTTTACTGTGAAGTTTTTCACTTAAATAAAGTGCGTTATGACCAAATAACAGCTTAAAAGATGAGTAAAGTAATTTATTTATTTGCTTATCCGAAACACTATGGAGTCTTTAAGTTTTTTTAGCCGTCCATGCTGGTCATTTGTTCTAAATTCAACATACTTAATTATCCGATCTTTTTTCTGCATCAACACTTGAATCAGTTTTACGACAAACATTACTCCCACAAGAGTTCAATCAGACGATAGGTCCCAAAGAAGTAAACGTTTGGCGTTATGTCACCATTAACCCTTAACATAATAATAATAATAGTAGTAGTAGTAAAAATAATAATGAATGATAGTAATAGTAAAAATAATAATAATAATAATAATAATAATAATAATAATAATAATAATAAATTTTTGTTTATAAAAATTAATGTTTTCTTTTATGAAAACATAGCAGACGAAATAAATCAAAGATTAAAGGTATGTAATGTCATTAGTTATCCTATAATGCTTCTCAGTTATTATTTATTACAATCATATAATAAAGTTATAAATTAATCAGATAAAATAATTGCCATCTCTTATCGATAATATAAATATATTAGTGGCGTGCAGATCAATATTTTTTAGGGGACTAGTTGGTTACGGTAAATTACGATACACAAAAGTAAAAGGATTTATAGATATATTATCTTCCCTATTATTATCAACTTCAGTGTTATGCTTCAAAGTTGATGAGTAACATTGCTCACTAAGATGAAAATCTATTCGAGTTTTACCAAAAGTTTTCAACTGAGTAATGGCTTGGTAGTGTCCTTGGGTTTTCTCGTGACGAATCGTTGCCTTGTGGAAATTGCTCATATCTGAAAATCCATTGGCATTCCAGACGCCTTTTTCCTTTTCAAAAAGGACGCAGGGCCAGCAAAATATTTTTTTTCTTGACTTACAAGCAGTCAGCCACTTAACAGTCTCAAAGTAATCTTTCTTAAAATGCTGATTGTAATTTTTTAGCTTCGCAGATATTGCTAGATCAGGAGTAGGCCTGCTCTGTGAAATTATTTGAGCTTTCTCTTGGTCAAGTCAAAGCTCCGAACGAACGGTTTGCGAGAACGTCCAGCAGGTAGCAATTCTCTTCCGAGCTCCGGGTCAGTCTGTGCTTTTGCGCATGCTCCTCAACTACGTCCAGTTGGGGACTTGTTTTTTCGACCGAGTCCCATTACAAAAGAAAAACACAATGGACGCAGGAAAATAACTTTGACTAGTGAATCTGTTGTTTCCTGAAGCTCACATAGAAACCTGTACACTAGGTACGGAAACAAAAATTTATCCGTTGGTTTAAAAAATGCATGAAATAATCAAATAAGCTTTCGAGCGAACGCCAAGGATCTAACAAAGCTATACGAGATCTGGGGAACAGGTTCTTAAGAGCTAGTCCCTCGAACAAGTCCATTTAAGACGTCGCACACAGGGGAGAAAGCGAGGGAGGAGCAGTAAAAGAAGTAGCGCTTTCTAATAAACTTGTTTTTCTGCTCACGTGTTTTCTTAATAAATTATTCTGCAAGGTAATTTTTTTGAAGGGGCGAATATTTAAGGGACCAGCCTAGTCCCTCCAGTACATGGGCGGCACGCCACTGATAATATATACGTCCCATCAACTTACGCAAAATCTGCTGAACCCACTTTCAACATTTGACATACATGTTATTTACTTCGCCTCATAACAGTTTTTTCTTACGCATAAACAATTTCAATACTCTGTAGCAAAGCGTATGGTCTTTAAAAGATTACTAGGGGATGAAAACAGAAACAATTTAGAAAATTCTAACGCGTAAAAAAGAAGCTCGCAGAAAGTATATTAAGTACACAATAAAATCGTGGAAAAGTAGTTCATTCATTACAAACTTCGAGTCTTTACTCATTTCTGAAAATTAGCTTTAACTATTTTCCCTTAATTTGACGTAGTTTATATTTCAATTCTCTGAAGCACCAATTCAGGAAACAATTGCAGGGTAAACGCGAGACCAAACAGATACTAGTTAAGTATAATCTACTGGGTTAGACAAGCGAAAAAAAAAAGTGTCTTGTGTATATTACCTTTTATAGGATTAAAATTTCAGTTTAAGAAAGACTGAAAACATAGAAGTACATATTTATTAGAAGTCGAGACTATTCATTTAATTGTAGTGCCATTACGCAATTTCAGCAGTTAAAAGTTTCAGCTCGTCCAAATTGCAACGGGACTTAAAGGGACATTTTTAATTAGACTGTGAGTATTATACTTTGTAAATTGACGATAAATTTCAATTAATTTGTAAATGTTATGCTTCACTTAAACTGCGATAAGCTTCGTACATTTTCTCATTTTCAATTTGCAACTCTTAATTCATTGATATCTGTAACTTTAGTGATTTGTTTTGAAATTATCAATGCAGGATGAAGTTATAGTTTACTTAATTTGCTTACTTTTGATAAATGAGTAGAATAAATTCGTCTTAATCCATTAACTGCCATTAAAAAAGAGGCATGAAAAGATATATCTATCTATATATGCACAAAAAGTTGGATTGCACATGGGGAAAAAAGGAGGGAACAATAGATTGTTAGTATAACCTCTAAATTGCATATTTATGCAATTTAAAGCATTTTCATTCATATTTGTGAATTCCCCCAGTAAGACAATTTCTTTCTGTCAAACTTCCAGACGAATCTCAAATTTGATACGTCTTCTACACTTCTACAATGCACACTATTGACTGATATACAAACAGAATTAAGGGAATGAATTAACTAAACTGTCAGAGAGGCGTGTAGTATTTTTGGAGTTGATTGGTGTTAGTTTCAAAATCCCAGATCGTGATGACCTAATTTTGGAATTTTTGAATTGGTTTCGTTTTCAATTCAAAATTTAATGAAAATCCTATTTTGATCTCAGAAAATGAATGTATTCTCTATTTGAAAAAAATATTCTTAAAGCGTAAAAAGAAAAGAAAAAAAAACTGTTTGAAAAACAAAATAAGAAAGTAGTAAGTATTTATGATAAGTGGAAAGCAAAATTACCAAGAGTAAATCAGCTTAATGCATTATTTTATCCAAACATTTTTATCACTATTTTGGTTAGATTTTAAATTGACTCCACTTGAAACATCTTTCATAAGTCCGACACTTAAGCTGTGCAGATGTTCGTGCGAAAATGACGATAGTGCAAGAGTTTCTTCAGTTATCACAGCTCATTTTCTTCTCATCACTCTCTTCGCAGTATAGACGTCACGTAAGATAAGAGATAGAAATAGAAATTTAGCCAGCCAGCCATCTCGTGTCGGTTTTTTTTACTGATTTCAATGAAGCAGAAAATATACATTCTGACATTAAAAAAAGAAAAAAAAAGATGTATGCTCAGAAGAAATTGAGATACAACCAAGGAACTCGGCTGGAATGTGGTAAGAAACATGCAAATGAATTAAATTTTGTCACCAGTGAGACAAGGGATAGCGCCGCTATGCGCATACATGATACGCAGCTGGAGAATTGAAGGAGTAATTGCTGGTGCCGTAGGATAATTCAAACGAAACTTTCGACTTACTCAATGTTGGGAACAATGGATCACAAAAAGGGTAGTACACAGCTGTGGACGGTTAGGGCGTCTCAGGAACACACATGAACACGAGGATCGAGCAGTAATAAAAGCGGCCACTTCTGTACCGACTACGTCGTTGACATCGGTTCGACGCCATTTAACACCTTCCAGAAATCTGGTGGCATCAAGAAAAAAACCATTCGAAGACGCTGCTGTCGCTAGTCGGGGTTCGTTATGATGCCTATACCACTGACCCCACGTCATAGGTAGCGTTGACTGGATTTTCGTCGCACTTGGTCAGCTGGATTGTAACTAAAAAGAGGCGTATAATCTTCAACAATGAATCTCGATTCAGTTTCAGTGATCATGACCTACTCACACGCGTGTAGAGATGGCCAGGCCAGTGGTCCGATCCGCCTTTCTTATTGAGCGACATACAGCGATCACACTAAGTGTGGTGGGGTGGGAAACGAGTTGCTGGGTCACACGAAGACCTCTAGTCGTGTTTTCAGGCACTATGACGGCTCGCAGTTATATGAACAACCTTTTAACCCCAGTTTTACTGCCTATGCTAACAAGTCGCTCAAGTGGCATTTATTAGCAGGACAACGCTCGTTCACATATTGCGCAATTCTCCTACTAATGTCTTTAAAGAAATAAAGTGTGTAGAAACCAAAAAGCCCACTCGTTGGACAACACCAATATAAAATTCCCTAAAAAAAGGGAAGTTGGAGTTTTGGATCTACTGCTTACCAGGTGCAAAATGGGATAAATCAGAGGAGGTATTGGTTAACGGCAGGTCGTAAGGTAAACGGGTACAATCGAAAATTCCTACTCACGATAAAAAGTCGAGTCAATACATTTCCTTTATAAACACGCCATTACTGATTACAACAAAGAAACACGAAAACAATATTCTCTAAAAGGTACATTTTTCCTAATTGCAGATTCATTAATCTTCCAATATGTTCATGATGAATCGAGTGCGATAAAATTTTTTGAAATATTGTGGGGGGTGAGGAGCTCAAGAAAGATACATTAACATTGCTCTTAAGGACTCATTCACAAACGATATCGCACTTTGAGGGGGTAGGGTTCATGAAATTGTGAGAGGGAAGGAGTAACAAGAAGTGTGACATCCAGCAGTTTTGTAACAATATGTTTACGTCATGTAGCATAACATGTGACAAGGAGAGGGGGGTAAGGTGAAGTGTGATATTTTGGGACAAAAGGAGAATATAGTCAGATATGAAGAAGAAGAGGGACATCATTTATAAACATCCAATTAGTGCTTCTAATGAACAGATTCAAATGGTGGTCGTTGAAGGAACGGATGAGAAACTAAATGTGTTCCTTTTGATGAAAGGCATCGTTTTTTCTTTCCTTCAAATGACAAGCAAGATGAGTTTCACGTCTGTGTTCAGCAGACGTAGAGATTTTTGCTTGGTAGGTACTTTATTTTTAGAAATCGTGCCATGACTAGTTTTTTGGCGAAGATAACTCAATAACAATAATGTGTAAATTCAATTGTAGTTGACAATAGTTATACAAGTGTTTAAAAATTCCGAGCGCCAGTCTTTGGACCAGCCTTCTGATTTAAATAATTTTTCATGTGCACGTGAGCAACGAATATTTTCCTACATAAACGTTGCATTTAATATTATACATCTGATCAGTTGACGTAGACATAAATAATACTTGTTTGAATTATGTATTATTGAAATACAAGTAATGATGCTAGGTTAGAGCCTTATGCATTATCTAAACAATTATGTCAATGCATAATTTAAATTTTAGGTTTTCCAATTTCTTGTACGAAATTGAGCAGTTCAATACTATTCGTACATATTTTAAGAAGAAACGATTTGGGAGTAAACTTAGGGTTTGCATCTTCACTTCAGGAGAAATCGGAATTTGCTCAAGATTGATATTTTCTGTCCTTCGGCACACTCTTTACATGTCACCCAATGGTGCAGTGAACTTCAAAACTGCAAAAATAATTTTATTCTCCACGTGGCAGTGTTAATCATTTGAAATGTGTTTAAACGTTGAAATAAGTCTCATTTTAACGTATTCTGGTATGTTTGGGTCAGTGGTTGGAAAAACTACATTTTTTTTGTAGCGAACTACAACTACAACTACTTTATGAAAAATGTAGTTAACTACAACTACAACTACTTTTTTCAAAATGTAGCAACTACAAACTACTTTTGAAATGTAGTCGCTACTTCGCTACTTTTTAAAAAATAAATAAATAAAAACATACACATACACACCGTTTGAGGATTGAACGAAAAGAATTCAAAACGTGGTTTAGACTAATAAATTGGCTTATTTGAACATGGAATTTTACTAAGAATTATTTATTCCTTCCTTCAATTAGCCAATTTGTCATTCGAAGCATTTTTACGATTTTTACGAATACAGTGAACCCTGTGTAAGTTGGCCACTCGCGGTGCACCAATTTAGTGGTCAACTTAAACAGGTGGCCAACTTACAAAGGTGGTCAACTTCAGGTTTTACTGTATTCGCTTCAGGAAAGGATTAAAAGTTGAAAGAATTCAACCTTCAAATTTTTAATCCATTCCTAACAGTGAATATGTAATTCAAGAAGTGCAACTTGGCTACTTGAAAATGTAAATAGATGCAGTCATAATTTAATTTAAATTTTACTCATACATACACATTCATAAAATTGATTTTAGACGATGAAAAACATTTTTTAAACAAAATTTAACTATTATTACAGGAGTTAATCTTATAGAGAACTTATATTTTTTGAACTAATTAATTGGTATTGATCATCAAGTTAGTGGTCCGGACCTGGACTCTATCTCCCACCTTATGCCACTGATAAAATGAAATAAAAGCATTTTTCAATTTTACCGAAAGTCTCAAAAACTAAAATTTTTAATAATTGACTTTTATTAGGTTAATGTATCAACACACTCAATCAGTTTAAAAAAAAGAAAAGAAAAAAAAAAAAGAAATAGAAAAATATGAAAAACGGTTCTAGTATTTATAATCGAACATTAATAAATATCCGAAATATGAAATAAAAGCTTACTTCTCTTCAATGTACAATTTTAAACTACAGTGAACTCGCGCGGCAACGCGATTCGGTTTATGCGGAGTTTTCCTCGAGTAACGAATTTCGGAACTAACGCGAATTCCTCACCCGCAACACACTTAGTATTAGTTTCGTGAATAAACTTTCCCTTTAGCAATCACTGAAAGCGGAAGTTCCCCACACCGTACTAGTCGAAACATCGCTTTGTCAGTGTACAAGTCGCTCCGCTTCTTTTTCATTCTAAATATGAAGTTGATGATACATCACTTCCCATAAGTTTATCTGAAGTTCAAAAATTGAGGGAAAAATAGAAAGTTTCTGGCAACTAAACAAATGTAAAGATTTTCGATATGCTAGAACAACTAAAGAGTGTGTAGAATATAATTACTGTATCCACTGTACAGTACTATTGTAATGTTGCATTTTATTATAGCTACATACTATATGTACCATACTGTTTCATGTTTCAATTTATGTCATTCTCCTCCATTGAGTTTGTGCACCCTAATAGTGCTTTTATTCAATAACACAGCTTATTATTATTATTTATTTATTTTTAATACAGTAAGATTTCAGTTCTCTATATTTAAATTCGGTAATATGAAGTTAAGAAATGGGTTGAAACAGTTTGAGGGATGTTTTTAAATGTCAAAAATTACAGGTATGTTCATGGAAAATCGTATAGACACTTTTTTGAGCCCCCTCCCCCACCCCTCTCTCAGAAAACGCAAACGCGGTACTAAATTGGCAGTTATCGCTTTTTCTTTTCTTTCTCATGCTCTATTCAAGGCGAATATTTGGGAAATGTGAAAATTTCGATGCCAAACAAACTAACGGCGTCATAGATGGAACGAATGGCACGAAAATAATATGTCTGAGGTCAGCTCAAATTTTTCAGAGTCTTACAAATTTGATTGGTGCAAGTTACACTTGCGTAAAACTTGCACCCGTCAGATTCGCTTGAAACCTCTTTTTTTTTTTTTTCTTTTCTTTCTTTTTTTTTTTTTGAAAATTTATTTAAAAGTAGTTTCCAGAAATCGCTACAAACTACTTTTTTTTTGTATCGAACTACTCGCTACTCTACTTTTTTAAGAAAGTAGTGCGCTACGCTACAAACTACTAAAAAATGTAGCTGCTACAGTAGCGTCGCTACTTGTAGCGCGCTACTTCCAACCACTGGTTTGGGTGTAAGTTCGTTTTTACAAAAATACTTTCAAGGAATGGCGACATTTCTTTTTAGTTGACATAAACTTCTCAGAAAGTTAAGAAACTGACTCCAGAAGGACACTTTAGCATTTCAGTAATTTGTTGCGGCTTCGGATTCTGTCCCTTTGTTGTCTAAAATGTGAAGAAATGGAAACTAACGCTCCTAATGATATGCTTTTTAATTTCATAACATCAGAAGAGGCGACAACTCTCTAAATAACATTATAGCAAATGAAAGGCATCGGCCGAACGTGCAAACATATCGATACATCTTTCTCTCTGAAAGTGTCAAGGATATCACGGAAACGCCGTATTGATGACCGACAAGAAAGAAGATATATTTCCAACGTCTCCTATAAAGGCTTGTTTAACCCCTAGGGGGTCTTTAGGCGAAGCAGAAGCGTATAAAACCAGACTCTTTTTTCATTCTTCACGTTTTTATAGTAGACTGTAAACAAGCTATCCTCACCTATTTTTTATTATTTTCATTTTTGCCTCTAGAATCTTTCTGGAGGAGGGATGATATCAGTGTCTGAAGCCATAAACTAAACTGCCTTTGAGTAATCAAGGAAGAAGTCCGGCTTACCATCCCTCGGGGAGGAGGTAGACCGAGGGGTGGACACAAAGGGCGAAAATGGGGAGGGGGGCGGCAAGGCAATACACACCACTTGGACTTCCAAAGGCGACATTCTTGCAATTGGGAGGCTGAGCTCCGATTTGGCGCCTTGTCGTGGTTTCGTTTCGCTTTTATTTTCTTAGGTAAGTGTGGCTGAACAGACACTAAAAAGAAAAAAAACGTAAAATCTGGTAATGTTGGTGTTATTCGTAGCCGAGAGTGAGGGACTAAGAGGAGAATCCTCAAGACATAAAATATAATTTACAAATCTTCACTGTAATCAAAATATTATTCTATAATTGAATTAAAGATAAAGTCGAGTTTTTGGACACGACACTTCAAATCACTTTTGAATTTAATAATGAATGAATTATTGAACACCAAATGCACCGAAATCGATATTTTAATACGATGAACACTTTATGCAAACATGGCGAGTCTCGCAGATACATCAAACCCCTGACAGTTTCATTACAGCTCGAGTTAAAATAGTAAAAACGTACTTGAACTCTTGAAATGGGTTGATGACGTGTAAAAATCGTCTTTTTTATATAAGTCTGTTTTAGCAGCGTTGAGGATAGTTCTGTTGCGGCGGGAGAAAAATTCCCCTTTTCCTGTTCTTCCTCCCTTTCAACGTCACAAAGCAAGGTCTGAAGTCGCGTTTTTAAAGCTTCTTTTTCAGAAAACTTTTCACTAAGATAGCTTACAATTACTTTGTTTAGTGTTCAATACCAAACGTTTTCCCGAGAGTGTCCCTGAACTTTCCTATTTTTTAACTTTACCAAAGACAGCCAAAAATTGCGTTTTCAAACTTCCATTTCAGAAAATGTCTTGGAAGAGCTCCCACCCCTTAATATTCCCAAAGATAACCTAAATTTTACTTCAAATTTTGAAAATTGCTCTGACCTCCCTCGCCGACCTTTTTTCCCTGACACTACCAAAGATGATCTAAAACTACGTTTTAACCCCTTGAGGACCAGTGCTCGGAAAACGAAGCGCAGCTACGGGACCGAACGTTCTGAAATGGAACGCCGCCATCGGCCCGAGCATTTACAGCAGTTAAGCCTAACTGAACAAAAATATTCATATAAAATCAGCATCTCAAAATAATGGCTTGAAATTTTAATTTTGTTTAAACAATGTACTACTGATTACTAATTACTAATATTAAGACTATTACATTATTAGAAGGAACGAAATAAGTAGAATACTAAAACTTTAACCATGTGCACAAAATTAAATGATATGTGCACAAAAACAAAGTTAGAGTTTGACATCGTGAGTGTGGAATCAAAGAAAAGGAAATGTAGCAAAAAAATATGTTCCTTATGTAATTTTGATTAAAACAACTTAGGTCAACGAATTTAATCTAGTTATATTTCCCACGCGACAAGTTTCAAAACTGCTTCATAATTCACTCGAAAACATTCCCTTTCACTCACTTCGCTAATCACTTTTATTGCAGTTTCCCATCCCCAAATGAAAAAGAATAAATACAGAAGAACAACATCAGAAAGGATTCAAAAATAATCATAAACTTCAGGCCTCTTGAACTCATTCCTGTACTCTCATTGAACGGGGAATCCCAAAAGTCTGGAACACATACGCAAAAATATTTTAACCTTCCTTCCCTCCCCCATAATTTATTCAGCTAGATGTATATCTCTTTCAATTACTCGTAAAAAAAAGAGAAGCAAAGATATAAGCAAGAGTAATTGAGACCTCATAAATCATATGCGCAGAGCAGTGATTCACTGTTGTTTACATTAAAAAAAAATCTATCCCATTGAGAGGCCCAAATAAGAAACTAAAGCGTGTACATGAAGGTCAAATACCATGTGACTCGAATATGATCAAAGTTATAGCCATTTAGCGCCATCTAGTATCATTTAAATATTCAATTCAATCGTTCCATTTCGAGAAAGCATATACGTGACGCTGGGACTACAGCGTCGATCAGAGTGCGTAGCGGATAAGTGACGCTGGGCTGATAGGAGAGGAATCGTTGCGTAGCGTCCGCGTGACGCTGGGTGCGAACGGGTTAAGAGTTCAAGTTCAAAAACCTTCCACGGGAGTTCACCAATACCAGAGTCAGATTAACGCACAGTGCAACACCTCTGTGAACCTGGGCCCCATAATCTTAAAGAATCTTAGTATAATAATAATCTTAAAATAGAGTAAAAAGATTTCTTCCCTTTTTTCATTTTTTTTCCCTTTGGCACATCTCACATCATAAGTTTTAGTATATATTTTAGTAGAGTTAGTGTACGATACATAGGTATGTATCAGTGGCGCAGCGAAGGGGCGAGGGTTGGGGTGAAAACACCCCCCAGAGGCATTGGTTTTAACGTAAACGCAAATTCTAATACAGTAGTTTGTGCATATGAAAGGGCTGTTTTGTTTTTTAAAAAAAACTTTCAGAAGGTTTTGGATCAAAAAATCTCCTTCGAAAGGTATTTTTGATCAAAAAAAACCCTCCAGAAGATATTTCTGGCTGTGCTAGTGGTATGTATGAATGTTTATTTTGTACATAAAGATTGAAAACGTATGGATTTTTACCAGATGGGGGGGGGAGTAAGTTTTACGAGGACCTAAGCATCACTTTAAAGCTTGATCGGGTCCTGCCCAACAACTTCATCTCTGTCCTTTCTCTGACGGCACCAAAGACTGATTATAAGTCGGAACAAATTCTACTTTGTCATTAGTTTTTCTTTCTAATAAGCAGTTAAACAAATTTTAGAAGTTGTAGAAAGTAGGATATACACATAATTTCAAAGCATGGAATGTTCATGCGGTAACATTTTTTGAGCATAACTCTAATACGTTTAATACTAATTTTTTTTTTTTACTTTATTATTGAAGAATTTTTCTATTCTGAGACATTAAGCTGTTTTTATTTAACTTAAAAGACCACTGCATCGTTTCCTTAATCAAAATGATATTTTTACGGAATAAGTGTCAATTACTGTCTATTGTTTGACAGTAATATTTAACACTTGTTCTTGTCCATGATTAAACTAAATTTCCACTTCCTCATTTTCCTTTCTTTCGCTTTCTTTGGGCTCATTTTTAAAGAATTTTAATCCAAAGTGAATAATTCCACCTCAGAAAAATTGCAGGTTTTTCCATTTGAATACGATGTTATCCTGTAGCTCACTTACTCCAGAATTACAGCCTTACAAGGGATTGAACCATTAGAACATAATTGGGAGATAACTATGCTGAACAAAGTATTCTAAATTTATGAGTTTTCCGAGATTCGGACATTGGCCCATGGTCTGTTATCGTAATGTTTCACTGCCTTTGCGACAAGACAATTTTCATTTCCCCACCAGAGTGTTCTATTAATAAAATTGAGTTATTTAGTTGTTTCGGAAGCAACTCTTGTTGATTTCGTCTTTAAAATACGCTGCTTTGTAAAAAAAAATTATTAAAACTCGTTGCTACTAATCAAGAAAATGTATTTCTTGTCAAATTTCAAGTGAAATTTCACGCAAGACAACATTAAGATTAATCATTGAGTCATATTGACAAAATAGTTTTAATTCTAGCGATCACTTGAGACCTTGTGGTTTGCAAGTAATTAAACGCTTTTATTATCAAAAACTGCGACTCAATTTTTTCCTAAGTTTTCATCTCTCTCTACAAGCACAATCGGTGGCATCCTTAAAGCCGTCGAAGAATTATGCGTATTCAATTGAGAGTCATGCCCCCTGGCAACAGCATCCTTGCAAATGAGAGAGGAGAAATTTCTCTTTTCACCAAGATCCTGTTGAATTGATTTCAAATTTAACTCTCTCTCTCTGCCGCCTTCCCCCATTCTTTGTTCAATGTGCTCTTTCGTGCTTGTGAATTCCCAGATTGTACAAAGAATTATCAAAGTAACATTTAGTGACTTCCTGAAAATGTAGCCTTAAATTCCGATGTGATTTCGTTACATAAAACGTCCTTGTTTGTGGAAATACGGATGCATCTCCCAAATTTGCCGTACCTTCTGACCCACGGACATTTTAATTTGCACTTACTCAAAATATCTGACAAGAGAAATTCTTGTGATTTTTACTCTATAGGTAAATATAATGACTTTAGGGTAATTTTAAAATAATGACTTTTTTAACTGAGCAAAAAACGCGAGATGAAAAAATAATACTTTTTCAACAGTAAAATTTAAAAGGAAAAAAATGATTAATTTACAACTATTTGATTAATAAACTCTGTTGATTGTTTCAAAAATGAAAAGCGGCTACTTTTGGTTTTTCTCCAGGAAATATTGTCGCCTCATGGCAACAACAGGATATGAGCATATGTATTAATGCTGCTTGATGTCTTAATGTTGTTTTGAGGGGACGATATTTTTGCATTGATTTATTAGTAAGCGAAGCGGGTCGAAGCGTTTTGTGTTACTACTCTCTACTTACGGAAAAAATAGAGTAATATTTTTTTTTTGGAGAAGACACCGTAGGGTCAAAAGTGACTCGCTCTCGTAAAATGTTTTATAACAAGGTTCTCGCTAGGTTTTTTGAGCAATCACGATTGCTTATTGTTCTCATTTGACCGGTTTTTGATGTCCGTGCCTTTTTCAACTTGGACCAGGGGCCACTGCAGCACCACCGCCCACCGTCCTCTGACGCAACATTTTTAAGAGTTAGTCTGAGAAAACAGGTTTCCAGTAGGTTTGCCACTATTGCCCACTCTTAGGGATTTTCTTTGGACTTAAAAAAAAAAGTACAAATCAATAGTATTCGCAATCACCGTCTGCTTGGAACTAATTTGTTCTCAAATGGCACATTTTTTTTTTCTTTTGCTTGCATCTAGTCTATCTTTCCTGTGAACGCAGTATAGTATGCTGTATTCGCTCAAGAAATACAAATCGCTTTTCTTCCACTAAGGGCTAACTAGTATCCCGAACCACTCAGCATAAGGGATCAGACATATCAAGCTACGCAATAACGTTTTATCTACTTTTCGGAAGTGGATATTATTTACCTGTTGATATTGAAATATTTTTGGCTTTATTTATTAAATGTCTTAAGTTTCTTTATTTTACCCGTTCACATTTACTGTTGAAAGTAGCTCAGTCACTTTAATGGTAACTTAACTTTTATACTGTTGTTATTCCACAAGCAAATTTCTGTTATTATTTTTGAAACGAAATTTTTGACAACATTCAGGGACCAATCCAGCAATATTTTTTTTTGGAGAAGACACCGTAGGGTAAAAAGTGACTCGCTCTCGTAAAATGTTTTATAACAAGGTTCTCGCTAGGTTTTTTGAGCAATCACGATTGCTTATTGTTCTCATTTGACCGGTTTTTGATGTCCGTGCCTTTTTCAACTTGGACCAGGGGCCTCTGCAGCACCACTGCCCACCGTCCTCTGCAGGTGCGGCTTCGAGCACTGCCTCCTGGAATCCGTTTCTTCTGGTCGGTGGCGTCCATGCCCTACACGCGCACGCTCATAAGCACACACACACACACACACACACACACACACGCCTACGTACATGCACACAGGTCTACACACACACACAAGACTACACAAGCACGCCTACACACACGTAATTATTATACACAGGTAACCGCCCAGGAGGAGGGGCAAGCTTGGGGGGACAGGAGCCGTTTCTAGAAACAATAGCCCCTAAAGAGCAGGGTCCTGTCGCAACTTGTGATTGCGAAAAACATAATTTGAATTCAAAATTTCAGAATTTAATTTAATTTTTTTTCTTCCTTTTTTTCCAAATACTGTTTAAGATCCTTTAAAGTTAATTAATCTACTTCAAAGCAACTAATTTATTGAACTTAAAGCAAACTGCATTTTAAACTGATCAAATAGTACTATATTCCATTCATAATTTCACCAAATGTTATAATAATAAGAGATATTAATTAGAATCATTGTCATGATGATTAACATAACATGTGCGGACGAAGTTATCAAACTTACCCATAGCTTTATGCTGTGCTTTTATAAATTTATCTATCTTTTCCCCATGAAAGAGAGTGTTTGAGTTATGCTGGTCATGTTTTTTTTTTTTTTTTTCTCTTGAGTAATATTGCATTGTTTATGTTTCATTGCAACATTTTTAAGAGTTAGTCTGAGTAATCATAGGTGGTGAGAGAGAACTTTAGTTTAGGTTGCAGAAATACGTAGAAAGTCAAAGCTGTTAGAACTTACCTTCAGTGCGGGAAGGGGAAGGGAAAACTAATGAAGGGAACTTGTGGAGAAAGAAATGAACGTTTGCTAAGTATCTCTATGCTTTCTATAACAGATGGGCGATTGGAATCAATAAGACAGTAAAATGATTTGGGTAACGGCACCAGTAACAGACATGCTCAAGACATCGCTCCCAGGTTAACTAAATTTTCTAAGCTTTTTAATGTATTCAGACTTTTAAAACTAATTTTCTCTCATGAAACTACATCTCATCTTACGTTTGGCTCCTTCTGGGTCCTCTGAATTAGTTAATTTTATTTTTATTTGCTCAATTTCCAAAAAAGGTTCGAACCCCAGTAACATACACTCACAATTCTGATGATACCCAGTAACAGATAGAATGAGGAAAGGATGAGTGATGAACATAATTCCCATTTTCTCTTCAAAATGTGCAAAAGTTCTTTAAAACCTTATTAAATTCAAATGAACATGAAACACCGGCAGACCCCGTGGTCGCTGTTCGTAACTTTCCGCCACTGCCTTGTAAATACCAACTGGCTCATAAAATTCACTCTAACACTAGGTGGTTGCACCAAATTCATCTGCAACAGAAACATCAGGTTAACCGGCCTAAAATTCTTATTATTTAAGTCCAAATTTACGACTGTCTGTTACTGGTGCCGTTACACTATGCATTGCTTAAAATTTCGTAAATTTTCGGGACCTCTGTAAAGTATGGGTTTTAATAGTTTACTGAGTTTCGATTATTCGTATCTTGTATTCTTTAAAAAATATGCTTTTCTCTTTTATCATACTCTTTCCTTTACTAATAGAGCATTGATTTCCCATCATTTCCCTGGTTTCTCTATCGTCGATTGCTGGTGGCACAGAATCTTTGTATTACACGGACGACTTATTGTAAGACTCGAACTTTAAGGGAGAATTGCATTCTACAGAGTAACAGGGGAAACTCAGAGCTGGGCAATTGAAGACATTTTGAATATTTTTTTTATAATAGAGCGCGAAATATCGCGTTTTGTATACAATGTCCAAACCACGAGACATGGCTCATGTGAAAAGAGTAGTAATATTACTGTTTTTAGCTCATGTAAGCTGATTCAAGCTCAAAATTACGTGGCTTATTCTTGAGCAGAAATCAGCTTTGTACCTTGATGATGCTTAATCGGGAACATTACTACTCGCTCTACTTGGTCACGGAGAAATGTGGATGAACTGGAAGCGAACATGTCATTTGTAATAGGTTGTTTGTTATCATTTTGTAATAGATAGGATCAGCGAGAACGTGCCTCTTACTGCTCGGCACCCACGTTCTCGCTCATCCGACGTATTACAAAATGAAGTGTTCTGTTTCCGCTTCCTGTTCATCCGCCATCTCACCGTGGTCAAGCTGTAACTGCATTTTAATCTTTCATTCACCTAATGTTGATGTTGGCCATGAAGTAAAGATCAATTTGCCGGTGAAGGGGCGTCTATGAAAGAAATGCCTGAATTTTGTGTTCTCAAATGTATGTATCCAGTTACCTCTATAGCATGCAATTACCATGAAATGTTTTTCTACGGAAAAAAAATCTTCAACGGTCGTAGAACTGTTTCAAAAGATACGTCCCCCCCCAGTGCCTTCGAAATTATGTATAAAATTGTCGTTTTAGAATTGGAACATTCAGAGACATTGCTGCTGATCAATGGCAGGGAATAGAAGAAAAGGTTGTCGGCAAGCATGATTGAAAAGTTCTCTTCAAATCCTAGTCGAGCCCGAAATGGGGCATATCAGGTGTTTGGCGACGAAAGGCAGGCCAGTGCTGGCAACCCTAATACCCGGGAGTTAGGAGCAAAAAATATTAGGCATCATTCTCCACGGATTGGTTCCGTAAATCCTGATCTCCGCACGGCCGGCCGACAGTGCTCAGAATTCCATACGCAACCTGGCCACTAAACGGAGATTTACGACTCGGAGGTGGCTCTTTCTTTCAAAGGGCAGAGGTCTCTAGAGTAAGGACTCGAAAATACCCTAGTCCAGTACTGCTGTCCCCATCTGGACCGGCAGAGTGACTGGTCGACTGACCCTATCATAACTGTCGCTGGATTCGGGGAAATAAAATTGTTTCTCATAAAGCTCCGATGCATAAGCTCGCTTTGCTCCGTCGTTCATTTTATTTGGCTCGAATGAATGCTGCGATAGAATTTACAGTGTAATATCCGTATGACCCTCGAAAACGGCCGATTTCTTTCGCTCTTCCTCCTCCGATGGGATAAAGAAAAGGTTTTTCTCGGTTATCATGGCAGAGAATGAACTCAATTCTTCAAACGAAACCTCAAAATGTGTTTTTATACAATTTTACAGAATGTCGATGCATTAGAAGTCGGATGTCTCTAACGTTTTCACTAACCACTCAGCTTAGATGAATAAGTTATTTTGATTAATGCAGTATGAGAATTCTCCGCATTTTATGATTAAACTTTAATTATTGACCTCGTTGCAAGAAGGGGACAGCTCCATTTTTTTTTTAAACTTTCGGGAAAAACAAAAACAAAAAAATAAATAAATAAATAAAGTTTAAAATTTTCATTTTTTAATAGCTTATCTTTAGTTTTAATATTATGTTAGAATTTACCTTTACGAAACCAATTTCAGTGTCATTTCAACAATATATATTATCCACGTGTAATTAACTTTTACGTATTAAAGCTGTCGGGTTCCTGCTAATAAATTTTGAATTTTGGATAATAACTCAAATAATATTAGGCTATGACATGAGAATATTGCGACTCTTGTCACAAAAAACCTCCAGTTTCAAAAGAAAAGAACAAAATAGGTTACCCTTTTCTTCACTTTCTCACGAAACGTAGCCTGTTACAGATCCTTTTTTTTCCCCCTTAATATTCTTAAAGAGTATTGTTTGAAGATATTTCGTTCTGTTACAAAATGAAAAATAACATATTTCTTCAGTTACTATTATTTAAAAAAAAAAAAAAAAAAACGGCAAAGAGTGGAGCTGTCCACTTCTTGCACCGAGATCCTTCAATTAGAATTATTAATTACATTTATTAAAATCAAATGTTTCTCATAACAGACATCGTATAATAAACTGTGCAATGGGCGAGTTCACGTACTAAATGACTTACAATAGATGTTGCAAAAGATCGTTTAAAAAAATATCTTACGGAATATTGTTTGGAGATATGTCGTTCTTGTACATAATGAGAGATAATATTTTTCTTCTCATACTTTCTATTAAACACAAAATCGACAAAAACTGAAGCTTTCCCCTTCTTGTGCCGAGGTCTTCAATTAGAATCATAATTCTAGCTAGCGGTACCCGCACGGCTTTGCCCGTAGTAGAAAATTAAAAGGTCATTTGGTTCACCTGTATATTTACAAATAATGGATGATGAATTTCTCGGA
Organism: Uloborus diversus; assembly: GCF_026930045.1. Taxonomy (NCBI): domain Eukaryota; kingdom Metazoa; phylum Arthropoda; class Arachnida; order Araneae; family Uloboridae; genus Uloborus; species Uloborus diversus. Next base: position 110,059,070 of record NC_072733.1, read on the forward strand.
AATTTGCTCGCCCATGGTCGCATATGATAGTTTGCTCGTCCACGTTGTGGTAATTTGCTAGTCCATGTTATGGTAATTTGCTAGTCCACGTTATGGTAATTTGCTAGTCCACGTTATAGTAATTTGCTAGTCCACGTTATCTCGCAATTTGTTCATCCACGTTATGATAATTTGCTCGGTAAAATGTTCTTAAAATTGGAATAGAAAAAAAACAAAATCGAATTTTCGGAAAATCGCTTCAAGGTGCACACTCCATGCTACAAACTAATTTTGTAACAAATTTCATGAAAATTGCCCGAACGGTTTAGGCGCAATGCGCGTCACAGAGAGATATTCCGACAAAGATCCGGACAGATATCCCGACAGAGATTCAGATATCCAGACAAACTTTGAGCTTTATTATTAGTAAAGATTAAAATCAAATGATTCTCATAACTAACATCGTAGAATGAACAATGCAATGTGCGAGCTTACGTACTAAATGACTTTTACAATGGAAGTTACAAAAATACTACATATAGTGGAAGTATTTATTTTGAATCTCCATTTCCTACTTTGGGCCTCAATGAATAGCATGCTTAAATGGAATGTTTTTATCCTTGATTCCCTTGTAGCACTGAATCACTTTTGTCTCATAATCGAAATAGCTACGTTGGATTACTCTTTAGTGTAGAGCTCTCTCGTGTACATTCCTAGAAGATTGCTAAGAAAATCACTGCCTAGGGAATTTGTTTCAGATTTGAAATATATACAAGGAATGCGAGATCATTAAGTTGTTTATGCAATGTCTATTACTTAAACTCTTTGAATAATATCGTTGTCACACGGACAAATCCCCTAAGGATTCTTTTATTCCCAATTTAGAAACGCCATTATTTCACCAAAATTTATGCCAATAAAGATATTCATGAAAAAATTAATGAAAAGAATGCTTTTTTTCTGTTACTATTAGCATTTTCAGTGTTTTTTGTTAGAAACTTTGGTAATACGCATTGCTGAATAAAGTTTATATGCTTTTCTAATAAAAATAATTTTTTAGTCGTAGTTCTATAGGTTAAAATTAAGTTGCTAAATTTTCTTTGCACTAAATCTGTTATTCAGCATCGTAGATCCTGATTTTTTAAAAATCTCAGCAAGTAATATGAATAAATTAAGAAAATTAGTAAGTTTACTATCGCCTAGTTGGCTTGAGTTGGCCAAAATTGAATCAAAGCTGATAATCTTAGACTCTTAAAAACTATTTAAAAAAAAAAGTTTTACGATTTATCAGATTTTGTCAGAAACTAGTCTCCGTCCGTGAAAATAATCAGGAGAAAATAGTATCGCCGTAATTCATTTCCCAACGTTTGGATTTTTTTTTTTTTTATCATTCATTTGTCTCTGAAAAGGATAAAATTGGTTTTTCAAATACATAAAAGCAAAATACACAAAGAAATTTCCCGTTAATTCTTCAAGAACTAATGTAACTTCTCGTGAACAAAGACATGTACTGCTTTCTTATCTCTATCGCGAAAATGAATCATGAAATCGTTCGTTAATTGGGAGATCAGCAATGTTTTAGCTTGACAGATGCGAAGGTGAACTACCTCAAACCCGCTTGCTTACCATCTTCAGTTTGTTGGTAATAGCCATATAAATAAGTTCGCTGTCGGGTAAAGACATTTATTAGGTGACGGAAACATGACTTTGACGAAGCAACGATGCAATAATAAATTTATAGCTCATACCCCCATATACGTTTTTTTAACTTGCAATTTACAGTAATACAACTATTGAAGTACAACTAGCGTTGGTCCAAACTGGTAATTATTATCAAGATCTACATTTTTCTTCTTAGTTCACTAAGTATTAAAATAATCATTTCTTTCAAACTTCTAACAGTAGACGCACGTATCTAAGAGATGTGTTACGGTTGAATTCAATTTTATATCTCTTCTCCAAAACTTGTTCGAAGGAAGTATTTTCTTAACTCTCAAATAATTATTTTCGCTAATTAATCAGTAACTCTCACATTAATGTGTCTGGAGAGCGCGCGCAACCCTTCACGTGTATAAAGAGCGCGACTGCTGGAGGGTTCAAAAGAATTTTAATTTCCTCTTTTGTGTTATTTATGGAATTAATATCAATTTAGTTCATAAATTAGAAAAGGATTTTTTTGAGGTGGGGGGGGGGTGTTCAAGAGTCACGTGACCTCACTTCGTCCCTTCGTCAGGGAATGGTGCAATATCCGACATTTTTGTCATCATCATCGTATTAATGTGTTTATGCAATTAAATGAATTCACACAAAAGCTTCATTTAATTAACATGTTTAATTAATTAAACTTATGCTAATCAAACATTTGAAATCAAGGAAGTGAATGTCAGTGAGAAGTCAAAAGAGTCCGAATTCCGAATCTAGCAAGCTGTCCCTAAAATCCGGCCCCGGACCTGATCTTTTCCACATAGATAAAAACAACTTTTACCATTAAATTCTTTTTTTTCCCGCCTAATATTTATTTTGCCTTTGATATACATTCCTTTCTTGACTCAAAAAACCATTTCCAAGAGTGCTCTGTTCACCAATTTTCAGTTCTCCAGGGGTGCCCACCTATGGGGAGGGCGTCATGGCGCAGACTGACATTGAAATTTTTAGGGGGGTGTTTTGAGTTGTATTTTCCTCATTTTTAGGGGAGCTCTTGCTTTTTTGGGGGGGGGGGGGTGTCTTCGCGATATTTAGGGGAGTGCACCCTTACACTTAGGGGGTACCCACGAGCTCTCAAAACAACGAGCTCAAAACTGCATTATACGTTACGTATTAAAATGCTGTTCGGTTTTGAATGTCTCAAAACTTTAGTTTTTTATTGACTTACTACATATTTCGATTTTCATTGTTTTTATGCGTATTTTTTACTTATCATACGCTTATAGGAATAACCCTTTCAAAATAGAACGTCGTAGAATAAAAACGACTCTTTCCCATAAAGTAATATATACGCGTTCCTTTCATAGAATAATGTTGAGACATAAGTTATAAGAAAGAAATGCGATAAATATTGCTAGAATTTTATGCTTCGCGTTTCCTCAAAGGGAAGAAGGAAAAAACTTAAGTTTATTCTCCTGAAAATAATGTGTTGAATTACTTACCGTCATATTTTATCGCGTGATAAAATGTATTTTCTGCGAAGGTCTTGCATTATTTATTGTTTAAACGCTGCGTTTGTAATTTTATCTTCGAAAATCTTGCTGCTTTATTTATTTGTTTACTCTGAAATAAAAGTTTTATTTTGAATATTTTGCATTTATATAATTCATCGTTACAGCCAAATGAAATTTATGATGAAATCTTTCTTTTATTTTAACTCCGAAAGAACGGTCTGAACTCGTTTACAGAAGTTTTTTTTAGTAATTCGTTCCTTTTATAAGGTGTACTTTATTTCTAAGAAAAACATTTTTCAGTGCATATTTTACGATTACATGTTTGTGATTTGTTTATCAAATATATCTGACCTCAATGATATTTATACCAAAACAACTTTCTTCTCAGGTGAAAAAAAAAATGTTTCTGGTCTAAAATTAACGTGACCTTGTTTCTAAAATCAGTTTTAACAATTAGGATATGATTGGGCTAATATATTTATTAGTGTGTCTAATAAAATTCATGATACGGTTTGTTATTTTATTAATTTGAAGTGCAGGTAGAATAGATTTTTAAAATGACTGATTAATTCAGACAGAATTAATTTTAAAAAACTTAGTTTTGAGGCATTTGAAACTAAACTGAAATTAATATTTCCCTTTAGTAAAGAGGTACTAACAAACAAGTATTTTTATGTACTTCATTTTCTCATAAAACAGACGTCATAAGTAACACGTGATTAAAAATACTACGAGATACGATATTTTTTATTTTTAAAGGAAATAATCAAGTTCACATATTTATGCATTATAAACCCATTCCTTACGTGTGATTTTAATTGCGCTTTAAAAAACTAATTCCTATTGGATTAAATACATCTACGCTAGTATTCTAAATTCGATTCATTTTTCTTATTGATATTGAACTTTTAATGATGTATCATAAATTTGACTTAATTAAGCTAGTAAAATCTGACTTTATTTTCTTACTTATGACATCTGTCATAATTTTGATCAGCATATGACGTCTATTTTTGTATAAAATAGATGTCATAATGCATAACATACACACTGTGATTACAACATACTACGAGATATGACATTTTTTATTTTTAAGGAAAATAATCTAGTTCAATCACATACTTCTGCATTATAGGTCTATTCCTTGTGTATGATTTTTATTGCGCTTTTAAAAACTAATTCCGATTGAATTAATCACATCTGCGCTAGTACTCTAAATTCGAGCCATTTTTCTTATTGATGTTCAAATTTCAATGATGTACCGTATATTCGATTTAATTAAGCTAGTAAAATGTGACTTTCTTTTCTTGTCGTCTTAACATAATTGACATTTAGTTAAAAATAATCTAAAAAAGAACCTTTTTTTTTTTCCCAAAGCGTCAACTATCTAAATTAATCGTAGGATCTGCATTTTACGGTTTTCATTGATTATTAACTTAATACTTTTTGAGCTTTTTGATTCAATTTTTAAAAATGTAATTTTGTTGATTAATTTTTCGTTTCAGCGATGTATCAATATATAATTTTAATCGTTAATTTGCGTGACATATAAATGTGTACATACCTTGTACTGATTTGCACATATATCTGAAATAAAAATGAACTCTTATCGAATGGGAAATCGAAAAGAAAGAAACCAAGGAACACGAGAAAGATTTGATTTAGTTTGACTTAATAAATTAATTTGCAACTCAATTTAAAATCACCTAATCAAATGAAATATTTTTAAATCCAAAATATTAATTCCAAAAGGAAAATACTTTCAGCGATAATACAAAAAAAAATCAATAGTGAACCTCCGCAAGATGCAATACAACGTGCGTACTGCTAAGGGGAAAAAAAAGAAAAGAAAAGAAAAACAGGACTCTACTCAGTAAAGAAACATTCAATGCTATTACGCATGTCTAGCTTTGTTAAACTGCAACAATAAACATTATAGCACAGTGTCGGTTTGTTCAATATTTAAAAAAAAGCAACAAAAAAGAATCGCAGACAAACCACAAGCCGACGGTGAGGTTTCGGTCGGTACAGTAATTCAAAGGCAGATACGGAAAGAAAGGAATAGAAAGTGTAATTTCAGTTACAAATTTCATAGCAATTCCTTTCCTTATTTATGTTTTTCTTGAAACGAAAATGAAGAGAAAAGCTACTGAATACGAGCCGTCAAAAGCGACTTCCTGTGTTAAAAACAATGGAGGGGGAGGGGGGGGGGAAGGACTAGAGAAAAAAGGTTTCAATGTCAAGGCTCTACTCCAGATTTTTAACTCTATAATTATAAGGTAGCTTTCCTTGCCTAGTAAGTTCTGAGCCGGAAGGCGGCTGTCGAATATGATGTGAGACACTACCACCTAAAAAGATATTGCTGCCGGTATTACGCGGCGCCTGAAAATAACAGCTCTGCCCTTTTGATAATTGACCATTCAGTCTGTCTCGCCTTTCGTAACGGATACCTTTGACGGAGGTGCGAGAAATGTCCTGACACAAACGCCCGCGCCGCTCAACGTACATTTTGCCCTCTGTTATTTCCTTGTCTCTTTTCTTTTTACGGTAGCAAAACCTAAGTGTTCTTCTGTGTGGCCGACATTTAATAGTATGGTGCGAGCGTTGGTGTTGATTTTTTTGATATCATATTCAGGAGGCACGCGAATTACCCAGAATAAATGCAAATTATGTAGATAATTATTGTGATGAAGGTGGGATTTTTTGATACGGGTGTGTCGGTTTTTGTCCTTGCCCCAAAAATCTTGGATTGCTATTGTTTTTATTTTCAGTTGAAGAATTTTTTTTTCTTCAGATTCATGTCTTTGCATTATTATTCTTAATTTGTTTCGTTCTTTTTTTTTTTTCAATTATTATTGTTACCATTTTCAAACCATTTCTTGTGACCATGAAACACATGAACGCAAATTCTAGCTAATTTTGAGTTTTAATCAGGGGTTTGTTTCTACAAAAACAGAAGTGCATGAGCCCTAGAGTCAACAAACTTATTTTTACGTGTAAATAGCCTGAATTTTGCCTAAAATTTTAAAATTTGCTTAAAATTGAAAAAAAGTGCAGGAGCTCAACTCCCATGAGTTCATATTCAAGTTAAAAAATAAGTACCGGAGATCAGTTCCCATAAGCTCACACTCAAATTTAAAAGAATTGCAGGAGCTCAGCTCCCATGAGCTCACATACAAATTAAAAAGAAGTGCGGGAGCTCAGCTCCCATTAACTAACATGGAAATTAAGCCTTGGTTCTAATAAATATGTTCCTTATCATTTATTAAGTCATTTTCTACGAAATTAACTCTCGGTATTAAGTGCATCATCTGGAAGGATCTCTTGCTAAAGGAGCATCGTCAGTCGGAAGTAAAATATGAAATTTTCTTTTTTTTCCCCCTCTCAATTTTTTTTCAACCTCAGATCGCCGATCAGGAACCTATCGCAAGTGGGTATTAAAGACCACTAGAAGGTTTATGAGAACTTTCCAAACTTCAAAAGCAATTTCATATTAAGTGAATTACTAAAGATTTACAATAGTCATCTCTATACTATTATTTATTTTTTTTTCGATTATTCATTTATGTACTTATTTTTAGTAGCGGAAGAAACGCTTTCTACAGCAAATATACATGAAAACACTTCTGTTCCAATCTTTTTAAAAAGTTCTGATTTCGGTACTGACATTCTGATAGTTTGTCGTTATGCATTTGTTCCCAAATGCGGAAAACCATTAAATGAACTCGGTTGCTCATGAGCCTCCTATTTTTAGTTTTGTCTGAAAAACAAAAATACCAACCGCTCGTTTCAAAAGTAAAGCATGTTTTTCCATTTACCACAACCTTCCAATTTAAACCCAGACGTTCAACCCATTGATAAGAGAAATAATGGAGGGACTGAAGACTTTCATTCGTGAAGCCCAGACCCCAAGTCACGTGACAGATTTTAAAGCAAAGCATTGGAAGAAATCAGGTTTCTTTCGCATGTTTCAAGTAGAAGATGCCAACCATACGTCGTTGATGAGTCACGTGACTTGAGATGGTTGGGTCAGCTTTTGCTAAGTCAATGATTGGAGTTGCTCCCTCCATTTATTCCTGCTCTAAGGTTCAACCAGTGTATTCAGTGAAACTAGATGTCGAAGTTGTGTAGATGCTGAACCTGATATTTGACTCCCGCTAATAAAAAAATTAAACCCCGTAATTAAAAATTCTGTTAACTATAACAACTAAATTCTACCCCTTAATTCGAAATTCTATTTTAAATTTTAATTTCTGTGTTACCTATTGATCTGCCTGTTCAATTTGATTTTTGTACTCCAGAATTTGTAAGTAAAGTTATGTAAAGTAAACTACCGTCCTAGTTCAGTTTTTTAATAGTTATCTTCCCCTCCAATTGGGACTGGTTGTTGTAATTAACGTCAATTGTATAGAAAGTAAAAATATCTATACATTCCTATCAGAGGGTTCCGCATCAAATATTGGTCATGAAAATGGTCCGCTGGCTATAAAGTTTGGGAAGCGCTGGTCCATTCATATGTACTGCTCTGAAATAACTTTATTATTACTACTATTGGCTTTAGTAAAAAGATGCTCGCTCGATTTAACGTAAAAAATATACAGCTACATAATTAGGAGAACTGACGCTCCATCATCAAGTATGAACGAAGTGTTCCTTTGCAACAAAGTGAAAGTCTCTCAGCTTAAACGAGATGACATCTTCCTCTAGCTCAGTTATTCCATATTCCAGACTGATGAGTCCATAACAGGGACGAAACTGCAGTCTCTGGATGGGATAATTGGGCTGGCGGCATATTGCATAAAGTAAAAATTATTTAGTGAAAATCTAATCTCTCTTCTAAATTTTATTTATTTTTATCATACTATATCTAGTAATTGCTGGGAAATCAATCTTTAATGAAAATTGCGTGAAATGGAAAAATGTATCATTGGTTAAATTTTTTAAAAAACACCGACATAATTTTTAACAAATCGACATGAAATATATATATGAATAAAACTAGGGGGCTATCGCCCCCTGCTCGCTAACGCTCGCCAACCCCCGGAACTGCTTACGCAGTTCCTTCGGATCGCTTCGCGATCCGAGCTCGCTACGCTCGCTCACCGGTCACCAAATATTGGTCTAGTTTTATCTTTATCTTAAAAAGTAGTTTTTCTTTTCTTAATATGAATATCATAACACTTATTATTTTCATACATTTAAAAGGGGAAAATTACTTTGACATGCAACTCATGCAGTGGATTATTATAAAGCAAAAGTTTGCAATTCCATTATCTTTTGAGAGAAGTATGCAAAGGGATATTTTTGTACTAAATTTACAAACATAATATAATCTTTCTTTCCTACATTTTCTGAATGCAAAAGAAATTGCAGTGAAAAAAAAAACCCTACAATGTTAACACACTTAAAACTATTTCATGGTCATTAAGTATACTATGTTCAGTGTCAAAATATGCGTATATATATGTTTCAAAATGTCTAACAGTTTCAAAGAGCAAGCAACTTTTGACATTCTCTGAAAGCAGCGATTTAGTCAAAAAATGTTAGAATGAGTGTTTTAAGAGTCAAGAAACCAAATCCAGTGGCACGACAGCTTATGAGGGCCAAGGCCTACTGTACCCATCTCACTCCTTCTGACCAAGGACTCTGGGGTGCTAGGCAGATGTTTTCGTTTAAGAGGTCAGCCTAATGCGGAACCCCCTGGGTTTAGTTCCCAAGCATACTTGGTACTTATTTTATCGACCCACTGAAGGAATGAACAGCTGAATCAATCATGCCCAACCCGGAGATCGAACCCGAACCTGCAGTGTGGAAGGGCTACCTCTGAGCTTCAGAACACTTGAATATAATTTACGAAGAAGAGAGCAGTGGGCTATGGAGTCTTTAAATGAAAGATCTAAACGCAGATTGGTCAGAAATGCTGCCGATACGCTAAGGTGCACAAATTTACACCGTCTTCAAATCGAGAGAATTTTGCAAGTGTTTCCGAATACATTTACGGACTAATCATGCACTTTACTGGAAAAAAAGGGTTGACCTAAGACTGATAATTGTAAAACTGGAGAAAAATATTATTGTACCAAAAAAAAAAAAAATTATTGATTATTATATAACACTAATATTTGTCATACCTCGGATATCATTTATTTCATTCGATAGCAATATGCCTTTTAAATTCAAACGTAAACAATTTCCTCTTAGATTAGCCTTCCTAATAACTATAAATAAAACAGAGGGTCAAAATGATTTTGTGAAAACATATTAGCAGTAAAATCAGGTTTCCCGATTCAATTTGTTGCTTTACTTTGCCACTGTGGCTCAGTTCTTAACATCAATGCCATTGCAAAAGTATGTGAAATGTTTTGCTCTTCCGGTCTTCACGATTCAATTTGTTGTTTTACTTTGTCATTGTTGTTCAGTTCTTAATTTCAATGCATTGCAAAACTAAGCGACATGTTTTGCAATGAGAATTGTCCAATAAATTCATTTAGTCTATGTGGAATAACATAGTACAGTGAAGCACGGTTTATACGTTTCTCTTCTATTCGTTTTTATCAATTATACGTTTTTTAAATTGTCCCTGGAGGGTCTAATATATATTTTCTTTACCAATTATACATTTTTTCATTTGTACGCTTTTTTCATAGTCCCTTCAAAAACGTATAAGCGGTGCTTCACTGTATATAAAAAATTTGTTTGGAAAAAAAAATTCAGTATTTACAGGTTGCAGTTAGTTAAGCTTGACCACGAAAAGAAGGCGGATGACCTTGAAGGGAAACATTTGTAATAGGTAGAATCTTCCAGAAAGCACCAAAGAGTAAGAGGCATGGTCTCGCTAATCCTATCTATTCCAAAATAATAACAAACAACCTATTACAAATGATGTTTTTGCATTAAGGTCATCAACCTTCTTTTCATGGTAAGCTATAGCAGGGCTCTGGAGTCGGACTGGTTTTATGGTAAAGGAGTCGGAGTCAAAGGTTTAAAATTTCAAGAGACGGAGTCAGTAGGATTTTCTATCAAAATTCGCAGCTCTCCCAATATATGAGGAGTCACAGCCGGAGTCGGACTAATTTTGGGTAAAGGAGTCATAGTCTCTAAAAATCCTGTAGTCGGAGTAAGACATTTTCCTCCGACTCTGCAGCCCTCGTAAGTAGGGAACTTTATTTTTTGTAAGCACTATGGTTAAGGGCAATTTACCTTTTGACATCAACATTAACTTTGCAAAGGATTTTTTTTTAAAAAGAAGAAAATCATAATACTTCTCTGGATACACAATAGAAAATTTCTGGGTTTTCAGATACTATGACTTTTGAATGCCTTACATATGACATGTCTGTAACTGAAAAGTGGTTTTGTCAAACTAAAAAAAATTTATCAAAAGTTTGACTCTGTGCGTTATTTATAGTTATTAGGAAGGCTAATCTAACAGGAAATTGTTCACGTTTGAATTTAAAAGGCACGTTAGTATCGGATAAAAAAAGTGGTATTCGAGGATATAAGTATCAGTGTTATTATTAGCATTTTTTTAAAAATAAAATAATATTTTTCTCCAGTTTCATTACTATCACTGTCATTTCAACTCTTTTCTCCAGTAAAGTGCATGATTATACCGGAAATATGTTTGAAAACACTTACACAGAAATCATTCGATTTGCAATTCCCGGTTCACGGCGTGCGTTTGCGCGTCTAATCCTATCGGCAGCATTTCTTACCGCTCAGCGTTTAAATCTTTCATCTAGAGACTCCCAAGCACACTGCTTTCTTCTTTGTAAATTATATTCAAGTGATCGAAAACACTCATTCAAAACTCAAAATTCTAACGCTAGACATCTAACGCTAGAAGCGAATCGGCAGCACTTGTAAACAACGATCGTAAACAAAGCGGATCGTTGCCAACGGAGAGAAAGAAATAAAGGCTCGTTTTGCGCCACGCATAAGCGTTTTATATATAGATAATTCTAGATTTGACGCTATTAAAGATGTTTCGAACTACATTTAACAGTTTTCAGTTCAAAGATTATTTAAGTGCTTAAAATGAAGTTGTCCATTGAAAATTCAAACAAAAGTTGCGAGTAAATAATTTCTTCAATTTGTGTTCCATGAAATAAAAAAGATCAGGGGAGAATCTCCACATTTCTGGGCGACATGCCAGAGTGGACTTAAGAAATTCAAAGCATTTAACGAGTAAACAAACACGCATCAGGTGATTTTATTTTGACAGAAATATTTTTTCTAATGTAAATATGTTATTTATATTATTCGTTTTTTATTTTATCCGTATTTTGAAGTTACGCAACGATTCTAAATTACGTTTAATTATCATTTTTTTATTGACGAACATGAAAGCATCATCATAATAATAATAAAAAAGAGTTGAAGCGGATTTTAAAATTAAGCATCGTGTTCTTATCTGCTGTACTTACTCAGCTAATAAATAAATTAATCGACTGACATTCAACTAATAGGGAGTTTCTAGAAACTGTGATAACTAACGTCACAAAGTTACTTCCATTGTAGAAGAAAGTAATTTCGATTTAAGCACCAAATGAGCTTCAAATTGCAGTAAATAATAGATTAATGTCAGCAATTATTTAATTTAAGTTTTTCCAAATGAATTTCTCTCAACTCTATTATATTTTTTGTCTTTTGGAAACATTTTCGAAACTTTACAGAAAAGGCAGCTGTTCCTTCCCTCTTGTAATTTCTATGAAAAGGATCAATGCTAATAAATAAAAATACAGTAAAACCCCAATTTTACGTTTCTCAAGGGACTGTGTTAAAAAACGTAAAACACGGGAAAACGTAAAGTAGTAGCAAAACTAATGATGGGACCCGATGAAAAAACGTTAAATGCGTGAAAAACGTAGATTTGTGGGACTTAAAATCGGCGTTTCACACTATTGTTTTACATTATTTTCCCATTACGTTTATTTCCAAAGCATCTTCAAACAGATTCCACTATATTCAGAATCAGATGATTAAAAGCACCGAATAATGACATAAAAGTTTTAGCCTTTGAATTTGGATTTGAATGAAGAAGTCGTATTTGAAATGCAGTGCCACCAAACGCGTATCAATCGAACCAAACAATTTCCAAAGGGTAGAACATGATTACAAAGTAGAAGTTCCCGCTCATGTTAAACACAGAAATAACACAGTGCAACCCTATGTCATTATCAGAAAGCAAAAGAAAATCTTGCAAAATCAAAAAAAAAAAAAAAACGCAGGAGAAAGAATACAAGATATGTTTCCACACCCATTCCAAAGAAAAGAAAGACGAATTCGAAGTTGCTTTGAATGCCGTGATGAGATTAAAAGTAAATCTTTCTTTAAAAACTAAATTTCTCGGGTGAACAAAGAAATAATTCCCGTAACGCGTAGAATAAATATTTCTTTGAAGATTGCAGACTGCAGTCGTAAATAGGTACCTTTGAGAAAGAATCATGGACGATTGTCATAATTACGCAGCTGTCTAGAAATGATAGATGGATAATGTCATATCGTCGTGGCACGCAGTTAGGACATTTTTATACTCTGTTGGTATAATAACTGGGTAACGTGTAGTGGGATAACAAAGTCATTGTGCACAGTGTTACTTGCAAGAAAGGTTGGCATTCTTCAATCCGAGTGCACTCATAATCTGTATAATTTAGGCTTGCGCGACTATACGTCTGTCCATGCGTGGTCATTAGCGTCTCTCGGCGCACCTCTGCCATTGCACTTGTGACGTCACAGTCCAATATCCGCTTGCACTGTATTGTTTTGCTGGGTTATGAATCTAATGTCAGCAGACTATTCACGATCATTTCATCATAAGTTTTTGACCCTCTCTTTGGAGCTGTTTACTTAAGAAGTCATTAAGACATTACTGTTACTTGAATTGTTGGTTGCATCTCTTCTCCTGGTTATTTTCTCCTGTGGGCTGTAGAGTAAATGCCTTTTAAACGATATATTTATCCTAAATTACTTGCTTTCGCTCTTCCCCTTTCTGTCATAAAAGCAGAAAATATAATGTTTATGAAAATGTTTTTATACATTAGCTACTTCGATTTTTTATTTTGTTTTTTTGTATGAGTAATATTAAGACGTTTGTGGAAATAATGTATTGATGGCTAACATTTGCAAAAATGTCTCTGCTTTGAAATCGAGGATTTTTTTTTTTTTCTTTTTTTTTTTTTTTTGTGCACTGAAATGTGATGTTGATTTTAAAGTATTTCATAGCTGCTTGTGATTTTAAATCTTACGCTACAATAATGTTTTAATTCAAATATCAAATCAGTTTCAACTAGCTTCAATAATGTATATATGATAAATTCACTCGCATCATGATTCACTTTTAAAAATATTTCTTCCCAGTCAGGGTCGGCTCTAGCAGTTCTGCCGCCCTAGGAGATGTTCACAAGTGCCGCCCCCTCCCCATTGAATAATAATAATAATATATTAATAAAATACAAATAATAATAAAGTGCTTAAAATTAAAGTGAGTTTCTAGTTAAATTTCAAACTGAGTTTTGCATATCCAAGTACTGGTACAGAATCTAAATTATTATTTTTTTATAAATATTATTATTATTATTATTTATTTATTTATTTATTTTTTTTAGCATTGAAGCACTGAATCTTATGGCGCTAAAACAGATATTCATACTTAAAAAAAATAATAATAAATGTTTCAACTTCGAAATTTGCCGCCCCTGAAATCGGCTGCTTAGGTCGCCTACCCCAGAAGCCGAGCCTGATCTCAGTACAACTATACTGTTAAATTAAATATTTTACTTTTACAAATAACATAGTAATAAACATTCAACGGAACAATATATAATGCAATTATTTTGGTTGATATTGTTATTATAATAGCTTTTTTATTATATGATATTACATCAAAAACTTATAGTGTTTACATTATTTATCCTTTCTTCCTAAAAAATACTTTATAAGAATAAGATCAGAAATTAAAGATAATTCTTGAACTAGGAATTTTTAATCACGATCTAGTTCCTTTCTGTAGGAATTTAGATTATAAAAAAATTTAAGTTAATTATCGGATTCTAATGTACGAAATACTGTCTGTATCATATGCTTCGGCTCCACCAGCACAACCGGGTCATTCTCGAAATTTTTTAAGGATGGAAGAACTTAGACTATCTCTCTCTCTCTCTCTCTCTGTCTCTTTACCTCTTTTCTTGCTCTTTTTTTCTCTGGCTCATTTCTGGCTTGCTAAGACAAATTTAAGACTGCTATAAGAATTAGGGTAAATGGGTGGAAGTTCCTCTTTTACAATTTCATACAAAAGAATAGCACAAAAAATGAACAGAGAAAAACAGGACTAAAATCAATACAGTGTATTCTATAAATATATTTTGCCTCTCACTCCCCCAGAAAAATATTTGTAGAAATTTGCAGCTGTAATTTTATTAATAGAACCTTCTCTATATGAGCTACATTTAATAATGTTTATACATTTGAGTTGATACAGTCCGATTATCCGACTCGTTCATTAAAGAAGTAATAAAGCAAAATTTTAATAAGGTTTACATCTTTTAGTAGTCAGATCATCCGGCTCGTTCATTGAATAAATAATAAAATAAAATAAATGTCGTGTTGAATCTTGGAAAGATGCAACTGTAATACCAAAAGGTGTATTGGTAAGGTTTTGAAAGACTTAAGATTATAAATCCACTGCTCTTTAATGTCTTCCAAATTTTTGAAATTATACTTAAAGTTAAATATAATTTTGCTCTAAGAATTAGTTTCAACAGTAACGCTTTTGGGGTGCTAAGTTTTGGTTCTAAACATAATTATTTCCCCAGAAATTAGTATTGCATAAAGTGGATCAATGTCATTTTATTCTTTTGCATGAGACGTTTTAAAATAAAATTACTCACTAGTTATCAATTTGATAATGTGCTCTTACTTTTAGAAAAATATCTGCTTGACACATAAGTTTAGTGCTATTTCAATTACAATCTGATTTAATTTCTCTCTTTAGTTAGACCATGGATTAGACTTTATTAAACCAGTAAATATAGAAATTGAAATACCGAAATAGTTAATACGAAGTCATCGGTTAAATGGCTAATTTGCTGCAGATGTCTGTCACAATTACAAAAACATTTTGCAAATGCTTGAGGAAACAAAGTAAACAATTTGCTAAAATAGACATGAAATAATCCAGTATTCTCTTTACGTCAAGAAACAAGATATCTTTCTTTCATAAATGTTTCTAAGAGCAAAAAAATAAGTACTTAAGGAGCGAGAGAGAAAAAAAACTTCATCTGCAGATCGCAGTGGTAAAAAGTGAAACGAAAAGATAAAAAATAAAAAAAGACTTACAGCCAAGGAGCCTTTGAAACAGCGTAACTACCTTTGAACCGTGTCATTTTAAGGAAACACCCAAAAGATTCAAACAGAGAAGGATGTGTAACGTTATCTTGCATTAAAACCTTCATAACATTTTTTGCGTTAACGTTGCTTTTTATTTCTGAGACAGGATATTTTCTTCTGGATTACTTTATTTTTTAACTCTTACGTTTACGGGAAAACTGCATTTCTTGCTCGTGCTCATTAAATATTACTGGCAAAGAAATGGAACTTGCTATCTCTGTAGTGTTGCAATGTTAAATTGATTCTAAGGGGAAAAAATCATTTTGGCCAGCTTTTTTTTTTTTTTTTTTTTCAAACTATGGTAGGGAATTTGAAAGTTTTAAATGTTCATAAAATTCGAAATTTTTAATGTCTCAAAATGATTTCGAATGATTTATAACTCCAAAGTTATTGCGACTAAAATTTGATAAGGAATTAAAAATTCTATCTTTTACTGAATTTTAATGATTATTTTCGTATATAAGCTTTGTAAAAAAGAAAGAGAAATGGAAGAAAGAGAAAATAAAAAGAAAAGAAATGAAGGGAAGAAAAGTAAAAGAAAATGTTGAACTATTAACTTTGGTATGCAGTAGAAAAACATACCATAGATAGCTCTCTGACCTATACTAATATTTAGGCTTTACGAAACCATTTGTAAAAATTAAAAATATAAAAAGAGAGAGAGAGAGAGAGAGAGAGAGAAAATAAGCCTAAGGAAATTGAAAACACTTTCATTGATAAAAACGTAAATTTCCAAAATATATCGTTTGAAGATCATAATGGCAAAAAAAAAAAAATAATAATAATAATAATAATAATAATGCTTAAGTTTTTCGAAACTGATTAAAGGAACTATCTTTAGAATTACGTAATGCAAATTTTGCTCTAAATAACATCAACAATCATCGTGCTCTTACCCAAAGCAATGACAAACATATAAAAATAAAAAGAAGTCATTAGGTAAGTTGGTGAAGCATGGGCGATTCTTGCAAGTGTAGGTCATTTTTATGTATGTGGTTTAGTTGAAACAAGTATCTCAAAATATTTATATTCCTTACGAAATACTTATTATTGAGTAGTATAATAACGTTGAGTTTTCTGAAAAATAACCTTACCTTACTCTTTTAATCTTCCTATTATTTTTTTAATTTCGTTCTTTCTTTTCCTCCCCACACATTTCTGGGTGAGAAGAAATTGATGATAGTTATATTGTCAAAGTAACAACATAAAATCAGTATTGATATCCTTCAGTTCAGTGGTTGGAAGTAGCGCGCTACAAGTAGCAACGCTACTGTAGTAGCTACATTTTTCAGTAGTTTGTAGTGTAGCGAACTACTTTTAAAAAAGAGTAGTGTAGTGAGTAGTTCGCTACAAAAAATAGTAGTTTGTAGCGATTTCTGAAAACTACTTTTTAATAAAGATTTTTTTTTAAAGAAACAATTCGGTTCAAACGAGTTTGACTCGTGCAAATCTTACGCGAGTACATCAACGGATGCAATGAGAAATAAGACTTATAAAAATACGAGATGACCTCTGGCATATCATTTTGACGCCATACGTTCTATCTGTTTGACGCCATTAGTTCGTTTGCAATTGTAATTTTCATATTTCGGTAAAATTTGTACTGAATAGAGTTTGACTTAAAAAGAAAAGTATATATGAATTAGCGATAACCGCCAATTTAGTAACTCCATTGTTTTTTCTGACTGTCGGGAATGTCCCGTGGATGAATGTTTTAAACTTCAAAGAGATCCAACACTGTAAAAACATTTATTTTCGCGAAAATGAAGATATCGATGATTTTGCGAATTGAAAATTTCGTTAATTTTATATGAACAAACCTAAAGTTGAAAAGAAAAATATATGTAATATATATATTTCGTGAAGCTTTAATATATATTTCGTGAAGCTTAAATATATATTTCGTGAAGCAAAAAAAATTTAAATTCGCTCACGAAATATATGTATAATATATATATTTCGTGAAGCTACTGTAAATGTTATAGATGAGGATGATATTGAATCGCCCTTGCCGGCTTACAATGAATACGAGAATTACAGTCTTATATAAGAGAAGAATAACGGACATTTTGGGGGGGGGGAAATAAATAATAGATAATTCTTAGTAATATTCCATGTTCAAATGAGCTAATTTGCCAATCTAAACCTTTTTTCGTTCAATCCTCTTACCGTGTGTGTTTGCATTAGGGTGTCCGCCAAAAATCGAAAATTGATTTTTCAAGTCGCACACCCTTTTATATTTTCCCGCTTACATCAAAACAATTATAAAAAAGTTTCATATAATTTGAACAACTGCAACCAGTGCCAAATTTAAAAAAAAAAAAAAAAAAAAAAAAAATAGAAACTCGAAATTTCTGTTGATAAAACGTTGCCCCCCTATACCCCGCATGCACCACAAAAACATTTATTCAAATTAGAAAACATTAAGGTATCCCCTACACTTGGCCTAAAATTATAACTTTCTTCAAAAAATTGTTTTTTCTTTTTTCGATACATATTTTAAAAATTTATGGTAAATTTTACGAAATTACCAAGTTGAAAAATATCAACAGTAAAGTAGGTAATTAGCGTTAAATAGAAATTTTTGCTCTCCTGCAATATTGAAGTCTTCCAGATAGTAATCAAAGATATGGATTTTTTCAAGGTTAAGTTGAATTTTTCATTTTAAATGTATTATTTTTTTTGTTACTCATTTGAAAATGTTGATCTGAAAATGAGCTCGCTTATAATTTTTGAACTTGATTTTTCATTTAAATTCATGTGTAAATTTTTAAAAGATAAATAGGAAAAAAAATCAATTATTTGAAGAAAATTATAATTTTAGGCCAAGTGTGGGGTATCCAAATGATTTTTAATTTGAATAAATATTTTTTGTGGTACATGTGGGGAGTAGGGTTTAGAGGCAACGTTTTATCAACAGGAATTTCGAATTTTTAAAAAGTTTTTTTTTGAGGGGGGGAGGGGAGCTAGCATACAAGTGCTGGTTTACACTTTCAGACGTAAGTCGGCACGGGTTGCCGTTATTCAACAAATTATATGAAACATTTTTTCAAATTGTTTTGACATTATTGGAAAAATAAAAGAGGGTATGACTTGAAAAATCGACTCATTTTTTGCGGGACACACTAAACCCACTTATTTTATTTTATTTCATTTTTTTTTTTTTTTGTTTATTTACATATTTTTTGAAAAGTAGCGAAGTAGCGACTACATTTCAAAAGTAGTTTGTAGTTGCTACTTTTTTTAAAAAAAGTAGTTGTAGTTGTAGTTAACTACATTTGTAAGAAAGTAGCTGTAGTTGTAGTTCGCTACCAAGAAAATGTAGTTTTTCCAACCATTGCTTCAGTTATTAATGATTAATTCAAGATAATTTTTAAAAATATTTCTCCCTGCTCAGTGAAGACGGGCATTTTCTCTATTTCCTCGCCTTACTTAGTTGATCCCTTTATTTTTACTAATCAGGAACATCATGAGCACTTTACACTTGTGTTTTTTTTTTGAAATATTTGTTAAAATTAGCTTGAATTTATTTTTTACACTATAAGATCAGTTATTTTTGTCCTTCATGATTATTTTATAAATCACCTCCGTTTTTTATTTCAAAATTTTTATTTACTTATTTATTCAGATCTTAGACCAATTTATTAAAGTGTCTAATTCCTTCACAATACTACTTCTCGGCAGAAAATATTGCGATTATTTACATCGATAGAATAATAAAACAATAATAGTATTTATAATCATAAATTAAATTTGATAAGTTCCTGATAAATTTGCTAGTTTTTTTTTTTTTTTTTTTTTTTTTTGTACAAAAGGGTATTTTGATTCTGATCCTTTGTTTGATTTATCTGAGATATCACGGCGATGGCATGATGTGATTACTAAGTACTTCTGTGATCGCAAGTGAAACTAGGAGAACTGAATCGTATTTTTAACATATTCAAAACTTTCTTCGGGTTTTCCTGCATACTTTCAGGACACCGCCATTTTTTAAAGATCTTAGATCAGTCCACTACAGTGTAAGCGTAACCAAGGTTGTTCTCTCCCTCATCACAAGAGGGGTGTAGGCGCCCCTGACTCCAGACATACCACCCAAATGTGACAGAGGTCATCTTAACTCCCATCGTAAGCGTCACGTAACGCGCACCCCTGGTCAGAAGCCCCGCCTCCTTTTTCTTCGTAATTCCTTGTAACAGGAAAAAGACGTTCTGAAACAGTGGAATTTTGCTGAAGACGAGGAAGAAAAAAAAAAAACGAAACGACAATCGTAAAAAAGGGATCTTGTTGGAATTCGAGGGCAGGAAAAGGTTTATCTTTCATTCCGAAACTTTACTGATGGACTCGGGGGGAAACAAAACCCTAAATTCTCAATTAGTCTATCACCGAGAAGATAATTTCCGGTACTCTGACTACGGGTTTATATTCCTTTGATTTCGGATGTTTTGTGCTGAACCAAGTTTAGAGGAATACAGAGCAATGTTCGTAACATTATAAACATTTCATAGCTACCAACTTGTAAGATTTAGCCTTACATTGTAAGATTTTTGGAGGTATTGTAAGTTTGTAAGATCTTATGGCATACTTGTAAGATACTTAGGTTTTGGATCTATGGTATTGCTTTTTTTTATGAGTTACATGTTACGTTGCTTCAGAATAATAAAGAAACTGCAGATGAAGAGCCTAAGATAAGCTCCAAAGTGAATTTCGCTCTGTACAAATAGATGATTTGCCCGATGTTGTGCTAAAAAAGAAGAGGATGGATAAAAAATAGGCTGCTTTGAAGAAATTAGTTGATGTGGCAGTGGTTCATTGAAGTATGAAAGGCTCTCCTTTTCTATGCTTTCCATTATAGCCATACCTCACAGCAAAGCAGAGTGTGACAGAATATTCAGTAGTGTCAGAAAGACGAGAACAGAGCTGTGCAGTTCTGTCTAATAACCTGGATAACATTTTAATCATTAACAACTTACAAAAAAAAAAAAAAAAAAAAAAAACTATTGTTTTGAATAAGTTATTGAAATAAAATTTTTGAATGTTGCTAAGTCAGCAACTTAAGAAAGCTTAAGTTCCAGTGAAAGTAGTTTCGGCAAAAGCAGCTGACTGCATTAATTTACGAAAGAAAAAGTAAGATAATACAGCAAGTTATTAGTTTCTTCCAAAAGAATATTTTTAAAGATTAATATGAAATGATGCATCTTACAGAAAAATATTAGACAATATTTTAAAAGGGAACACTTGTATTCTTAAATTTTTAAATGCACAGGCCTGCCTTTTTGAGACTAATGGAATCCTATGTTTCTCTTTTGTGAATCCAGTTTTTCTTTTTTCTGTGTTGATTAATTACAAGTAAAAATTTGAAAATATAATGCTTTTAGTTTTAACGGTTTGTTGTGTGTTGGCTAAAAATGTGTACAAATACACCCACGGCATGCATTGTAAGATTTTTAAAGTTGATATGTTGGCAGTTATGAAATTTAGAAAATTTAATACTGCAAACAGTTCACTGTTCTTAGAATTAATTTTTCAAAATAAATGAATAAATTGAGCAGCAGGCTAAATAAATAAACACAGACCAAGCAACCGTAAGTCCACTGACGTCTTTAAAATTGCTACTATTTCAGCTGTATGAAAACCAAAGCTCCTAGTTTGCAGGTAGAATACCTGTTAGCACCTGAGAAGAAAACCATTCATTCATTCGTTCTCGTGCGTCTTTCGGCGTTGTTTTTCTTTTTTTTCTTTTTCTTTCCTCCTAACCTAAAGTTGGAATTAGATGGGGGATTTACTTTTTCTTACTTCGGGCCCTGGAGCAATGTTTGGGTAAAGTGAAAAAAGTTGCTTTGAATGGTCTGTTTTAACGAGCCGTGTCCGAGTCACAATCAAGCTGGCTTTTGTTCCAGGTGGACCTTTTATTGCTGTTGTAACTATTTTAGATATTTATTTACAACCTTTTACTTCAAGTTTTCTTCTCAATGCATGCCATTCTAATGGTGTTAACTCGCCCTGCAGTTAGCGGGTCCGGGTGTATTTTTAGCAAGCATGATTGTGTGCATTTTTTTCTCCTTGCAAACAAATACATGAATTCAATCTAGAAGTTTTAATATATTTCAACAAATATGCTATACATAAAACACAATAGGGTGAATAATTGCTGAAAGAACACATTCATATAACTACACTTTTGTCGTATGTAGAGAAAACTATTTCTAAAGGTAAACTAATAAAATAAAACATAACTACACTTTTGCCGTATGCAGAGAAAATTATTTCCGGAGGGAAATGAATAAAATAAACCATAACTGCACTTCAGTCGTATGCAGAGAAAATTATTTCCAGAGGTCAATTAATAAAATAAACTATAATCTAACGCTAAAAAATAAATAAACAAAAGAGAAAGTCCGAGAACCATGAAGGTAAACATGTCTGCCCGCTTTACGCTAAAGGCACATGTTCGATCGCTTGTGCAAGCAAATTAGTTAATCCATACTTTATGTACCAAGGTTTGATGTTTCGATAAAAAATACAAAAAACGCCCGCCTTTTCGAACATAATATTTGGTTTTTTCCTCCAAGCATTTATACTTTGTTTACCATCCATTTCTCGGCATCGCAAATTCCAGGCAATTTTTGAACAGTGCAAACGTAGGGGGAGCGCGCAATAATGGGGCAATTAGATCCGACCTTTCGTGACTAGCCTCCCTAGCGACAATGGCCACTTGATCATGAGGAGTAGTGACTCGGCCACTACAGATAGCTCTGAAGAGGGCCCACCACCGACTAAGGAGGCTCGATGAGGTCCGGGTACCGGTGTGCTCTCCACACTCGTTGTGTACCTGAGAATTTTACATCACCTGTTCAGAGTGTTAAGATGAGAAGGTTATAGTATTTGTGGCCACCCACGTTTACCTGGAGTACATTAGGCACTTTGCGCATCTTCTTTCCTCGCGAGAACGCTATGGGTCAAGGCCTTTCTTTCGCATGGCGGCCTCGTCTAAACACCTCGTTTGTTGCAAACGAAGAGCTACTTTTTTATCAGAGGGTGCAGAAATTGAATTTCGCAAAAAAACTAAGCGTCCCTAACTCAAGCAGTAATTTTATTCGTTGTCACGTTTTTGTGAAAAATTAGACTTTTATGTAAGATAATTGAAGAGTTGACATTGAAAAAGAGAAAAGCAAAAACTTAATGCTACAGGAAAAAAATGACTAACTGCTAACTGAATTGTTTCATATTCAAAAAAAAAAACTATAAACAGGTTTTAACGATTCATAAGTTTCACAGTAATTTTAAAGATCATTTTTTTCCTTATCTAATAAACTTTTGTTTAGGTCAACTAACTCCTTTTCAAGGTAAAACTTCCTTAATTGTTTTCATACGTATCATTATTTCGTCATAGTATATAACTTGTAATATTTGGCTTCATTGAGATATGTATCACCATACCGTTGTTTTACTTTAATTGGTATACCTGTATTTGCATTTTAGTAGCTTGTATTGAACATATAAAAATGAACTTCATTAAGAAAGAATTGGGGGTTTTAAATGGTCATTCAAAAGATAATTTAAACTAGATAAAGAAGAAATATTACTCAATTAAATAATTTTTTTTATGAATATATATATATATATATATATATATATATATATTTCAATTACGGCAAAAATAGTGCATTACGAGACTTTATTTTTGATGGTTATTGAGACACTCACAAGTATCCGGTTTACAATTTAACACTTTTGTTCTAGAATGGAAAGGGGGGAGGATGTATTCATGCGAAAGTTAACTCAATGTGAAGAAAATTCATAGTTTTTGATGTTTCTAATTTTAAAAGCGACGGAATTTAAAAAAAAAAAAAACTTGCTTAAACCAATTTTAATTCTCAAGGAAATTTTCCTTGATGTCTGTTTCTTCCTCAATGTCTTTTGTACCCTCAACAATCTTTCACATTTATGCTTTGTAATCCCTTTTATGATTTATTCCGTTTCCTCTGCTCGGAGAAGCAAAAGCTTGCGCAGAGGTGGATTCAAAATCGATGCTGTCCCTTTGGAGAAATCAAGAGCCCAAAGAAACGTATAGCATCACGCAATATGTGACTTCCGTGTCCAAAACGATGAAGTTTTAGCGTTTTCAAAACTGAAAGGCTGTTTCTGCTCCCGTGAAAATATCCCAGTTCCTCGCAAGATTTTCCAACTCTCTTAGTTCGACAGTGAAACTGGAAGATGGCATTGCATTCTTTCTCGTGATAAAAATAACCCCCCAGGCAAGAGACAATGTTCTTTTCTATTCATATCTGTCCCGTAGTCTCTGTTTTCTGCCGGTTCATTTTTTCTTTGTCTTCAACTGACTCTTTTGTACACGTTCTTTCTTTCGTTTTTGGAAGCATCGCTATGGATCTGATAATTGTAACCGTCACTGCATTGTTTCCGTCCCAGAAGAATAAAGGAGGTCTGCGTTTTTCTTTTTTTTTTCCTTCTCTGTCCGGGATGTAAGGGGGAAATGTAACTGAGGAATGTTCTTGCTCAAAAATTCAGCGTGACTTCGATTAGTATGTGTGTGGCCCAGTAAAGAAATTGGATTGTTGTTACGTTATTTAGCTTTATGCAAAGCAGAATGTGCTGTGCATGAAACAGTTAGAACTTGTGCATTTCAGTTCCAATAGCATCACTATTTTGCTTTTCTCTCTCTCTCTCTATATATATATATATATACGAGATGAAAAGTGAAGGGTACACGGAAGAAAGTATCATGCGATGTAAATCAACTCACCAAAGGAATAAAAAAATATGAACCAATGTAATACTCGACGAAAACCTTTTTCTGCAGACGCTTATTTCATCAATTTCATATTGCTATTCAGTCAACTCTTACTTTTTTTCAAACATAAATAATACCATACTTTCTCTAGCAACTCCCCACTTTTCAGCATTAAAACTGCCATCTAACGTGGGAGAAATGGTTGTTTTTTTTTTCACGCTGGATCACTTGTGCGAAAGATTGCGACTATTACTACTTCCCCACATGAAATCTAATCACTGTCTTAACTGCCTTCCTAAACACCTAAATACGAGCATAAGCTTTCTTTGTAGATAGAAATAGACTGCAGTGTCTACTCTTCGGACCCGTAAAATTATAGGGATAATTCAGACGCAGAAATTGAAAAACGCACAAAATCTTCTCAAAAATCGCATTTTACTTTCAAAAAATCAAATCATCATTTCAAGTATTCTTTCATTTCAAAAGCAGTGCCATCTCATTTTAAAGTGACCGAAAGAGTAATTCCTCTCGTTGTCTGCAGCCGCATATTTTCCATCCCATCTTCGTCATTTGGGGTCAAAACTGCGTCATCGACACCCCGTCTGTTGCGGGTTACTCCCCCCCCCCACCCCCGGTCCTCCACAAGCCGAGTATGCATTTCAATAAATGTCTGCGCAGTCTCAGCCGCGAGATAAGTAATCATTGCCGGACTGGTGACAGGCTCTTGTCCGTCATTACTCAGTATCAACGTCAGGGGTGAGCAGCTGTCCATCGCCCCAGCGACACTGCGGAGGTGTCACAGAACCCACCCCTCAAGATCTGGACAGTGTTCCCGAAACTGGGGAAGAAGGGAGGAGCCGACCACTGGTCGGGCGCCGCACAGGCGACCTGTAACTCAATAACGCAAGTTGGGGACCTAACTTCGCGTCACAGGCCGAATAGAATGCGCCATTCGGGGTCACGACGGGAAGCTAGAGCCTCTAGTGCGCAATTCTTTAAAAAATTCACGCCAAAGTCGTTAATCATTAAGACTATAAGCCAACTTTTCAAAACGAGGAAGAAGAACAAATGCCGTTTTGATATTTGTGTTCTGCATTCTGGTTCTAATCTCCTCCTCTTGATCAAGGCCTGACCCCTAAGTAACAAAAATTGTTTAAGTTCTGGTCTATTATTTCAGAAAAGGAAAGTAAATTAAGAATTTCTCCATTATTTTTATCTCTTTTCTTCCGCTTGCTTAAAGCGTGGGATGATTGGCCGAGCGAATGTTTGAGTACTGCAGTACTCCTGAAATCGACACTCCTTGCTGGCAATGAATGTTAGTTTTCATAAGGTTTGACTGCATAGGGCCCCAAAAATGTTTTTGATCTTGGGCCCACTAACAAGGGCGCCCATATGCAAAATTTTAAGGGGGGGGGGGGCTCAAAAAGTTTCCTGATGGTTTAGCAGAGTATTTTCTCCATGGAAACTGATTTCAGTACAGATTAGAGATATTAAAATTTGACATTTTTAATAACTAATTCATTGATGGCAGGAAAAGAAGTTTTTAAACATTTTTGCAAAGGAAAAAACACTAAAATCAAGGAAGTTCCCATTTCAAAGGGCTTGAGCCCCCCCCCCTTGCCCCCTATATGGGCACCCTTGCCCACTAATACCTTAATTGGACCCACTTCTTACGCTCTGTGCCACATTTTTTTTTAAAGACGGGGGAAAGACTTTTTTTTTCAAGACTTCACGAGTCTCAAAAAAAAAAAAATATTTAAAAAAGTTAAAACAGTTATATCACTACTATCCCTGATTGTATTCTACTCAATAACTTTTGTAAAAGCTTTGTATTTATCAGTAATTAAAATTGAAACTTATCTCGTAGTTATTTTCTGCAAGTTACCACTTGTTAATAATCGATAATCGGTGTTATCGACCACAGCTACTATGTGCAACGATAGCGCTGGGCTTGCCATGGTAATCTACAAACTAGCTCTAAGAAGCTTTTTTGAAACAAAAAATATTTTTAAGCCTTCCAATAGTTGGATATGGCGCAGATGCTGTTCGTATTGCTCTTTCTCATTTCAAACAGAATAAAGTTTAACTGATAAATTTTAAGGTTATAAGTTACATCCCAATTCCGAACATGACCATCTAACTATATTATTTAACTTTAGAAATAGAAATATAGTTCCTGCATAATTAGCATTTTAAATATATGAATATAACGCAGGAAATGCAGAAACCACATTTGATTCGTGCATTTCCTGGGTATGAATTATATTTTCTGATATATGAAAATAAGATAAAAGTATTTCCTTCCTTATGTGTGAAACATTTTTAATGTGATATTGCAATCTGTATAAAGCTCATGGTGTCAAAATAATAATAATAATAATAATGAATGCACAGATCAAACAGTTTCTAGTCTACATAGAGCCGTTTCGTCAAGGGGAACGTTCAAAACCTTGCCGTTATGCACTGAACATTTCACATTGATGATCGCGTTTCAGTCAGCCTTGTAACAATGTAATTTTTTGAACATCCATTTTCTTATTATGTTGTATTTTCATTTCAAATTTCATAATACACTGTTATTTTGGAACTTCTTTGGGTGAACGTACTTTTTTAACATTGTCAATACCTCAATCAAAAACAGATCTGACTTTCATGGTCAGAGCTACGGACGCTTGTGAAGTGTTTGCAATTTTAGGAATCTTACTCTTTCCCCTACGTTTCTTCTTTTTCTTTTACATATTTTTTTAATCGCTTACGTAAACAACGGCGTCACTGCCAGTGTCACGGCTTCGTTAGTCTCCTCTTTTGTGACGATTAAGGGTGGGGGACTATCCCATGAAGCTCTGTGGTAGTAAATGACATTCTGTCTTGGAGAAACCAAAAGAGGAGGGAGAGGGAGACAGATGGGGTCGTTGGTTTAGCAGCAGCAGTTAGAGAAACTAAATAAACAAAGCGATTCGGGATCATAGTTGGGATCATGTGTTGACAGAAAAGCTCTCATGAATAGTATTTTCTATATGTTATTATTATTATTATTATTATTATTATTATTACGTAACTCTTCTTCAATTCTGTGAAGTAGATGAGACTTGTCGCTACGAAACAGCTGTAATTTCCAAGGTGTCTGATTATTTTACCTTTTTTATAGTTCAAACCATAATCCATATCTGATGGGCTAATTGTTTCATTATTATTATTATTATTATTTAATTATTATTTATTTTTTTAATCTTTGTACTCAACTCGTAGACTGTAAAGCACCACACGTAATCCTCCCCTTCCTCCCTCTTATTCTGATTGATTATTCTGACATAGCTCGTTATGTAACCCCTACAGATAATGCTTCTTCCCCCTATAGCTTCAGTTTTAGCGACAAACAAAAGATCCCACCGAAAAATTCCCTGATAAGTCATTTGAGGTTACCTTACAGAAAGTAACCGCCACAATAACGATAAGTTTTGTAGTGTTAAGAAAATTTTAATGTACAAAACTTCTTTTCTCTCATCGAAGGAAAATTAGAACATACAAAACTTCTTTTATCTCATCGAAGGAAAATTAGAATATTCGAATGGTCTGGAAATTTCTCAAAAATCCAGTCAGCGAGTGTAAAGATTTCATTGAAAATTCGAAGGCATTTTAGACAGGTTCGTAACAACAGAAAATATTGGATAGTAACTCAAAAATCAAAGTGCAAAAAAAAAACCCCTCTATAACTCCAAGTTTTTAATTCAAAAACTCATGTTCGAAAGCAAAACAAGAGTAAAAAACAAATTTAGAAATTACGCACATTGTACTTTTTACGCAATGCATTTCATAAATCCAGAGTAACAAAAGGCATAATCTTACATCATTACATTTCTAAATTCAAAATCAGCAAAAAAAAAAAAAAAAAAGTTTTTCCTATGAGAGAAAAAAAAGGATTAAAAGAAGAACAGTTATTTAAACTTAGAAAAAGATAAATCAGTAAGTAATTAAAGTAGATATGATAATAATGACATCAACTTATCTTATTAAAAAGGATTTTGGGAGTAATCTTGTTTAGTTTTGTCAAAAAAAAAAAAAAAAACTATAGCCTTTGTTTTTCCATGATTTCATCTTTTAAAACTGTGTTTAAATTTTTCACTATTATTATTATAATTATTTTTCATTATTGCAATAAAAATTATTATTATTAGAAATATGCAGTAGTAATTTTTATTTGCATTTTATTAATTATTTTATTATTTGTTTATTTATTTTTTAAACCTCTTTTAATAATCATTCGTTTAATTTCTCTCATTTCAAGTTGTCAACGCGTGCTGTGTTGGTTAATTTCAGGCGTTATTATTCTTTCAATCCGAAAACAAACTTCTTCTAGCTTTTCAACTGGCGTTAGTGATTTGAGAAATATTTCAAAAGTTAGTCAAAAATTTTTCAGCTCTTCAAAGAAATTTTGAAGACAATCTTATTTCATTGTTTATTCATTAAATTTGTCCTTCATCAACATTTATTTCGTATACACTGAAACTTCTTGGAAGCGGATACCTCTTGCTGCGGCCAGAAATCTCTTGTTTATGGACGGATGCCTTAATAGAGGTCCTTTTAAAATTACTAATATAATTGAAAGCTTGATTAAAAACCATACAAACTGATGGTGTTTTAGATATGAAATTGAAATTGAAATAGATTTCATTGTAGAACGCCATACTATTAAAGTCCATCTGCTTAATTAATGAGAAAAACAGCTATTTGAAGTAAAAATTACTATTTAAAATATTAAAACATGAATTTTCAATGATAGTGTGTAAGAATATAGTAATAAAAAGCCGTTTCAAAGTATGAAACGCTACTGATTACGTAAAAAGCAGGGGCATTTTAAACTATTCAAAAAAAAAAAAAATTAACAACTTTTTTGACTGATTGAAGCAGTGTAATCATACGAACAATAATGCAAATTGTGGTTCCAAAACTAATTAGAAATTAATTCAGAGAGAGAAAGAGCGCACACTTAAAAAAAAAAAAAAAGCCGGAAATAAATGGTAAAAAGTACTGCCACCCACGTTTAAAGTACTTTTTATTGTAAAATCCTATCTCAGTGGGAAATGCATTAACTTTTACTGAATTGCAGTAGATTTCTCCAAAAGCTCAACTGTAAAATACAAAGTAATTTTACAACGAAATCAGGTTTCGAGGTAAAAAGTAATGTTAACAATAGATAACAGTACTTTTTACCGAATATTTTATGGATTTTTTTTTTTTTTACTGTGCATATATCGTACGAGTTAATGCTTTTAAAACCATGAACTGAAAAACAATTCATCTTTTACTTCTGTTCTTTGCGATGTGATTTAGTTTCTAAAGACTATTTTTTTAATCATTATATTTTATTACCAAAGTAAATATTTTTTTAATTATGATTCATAAAGCATTTCTTCAGAAACGTATTATTTACTATTGATTCTGTGTCTGTAACTACTAACGTGAGAAATTCATTTACTGCTGACATTTAAGATTTAATTCACAAATTCGCTTCCAGGTTCGATATTATCTCGAAAATGAGAGAATACAGACATTTTGATTAAACTTTATCAGCATAAAATTAACGTTTTCTCGAGTAAAATCGGAAAAGTGCGGATCAACATAAAATGCTAATGAAGGAACCGCTACCATTAGAGCATAGAAACTTGAAAAAGAATTCCGCCCACAGCGCAAAGAATCGGCAAGTTTTAAAGAAATCACAAAAAAAATTAGCACGATTACGTCAATTTGAAGAAACATGCATGCTAATTAAAATGACATCTCGCCCATTTCTTTCAAGAAACTTTCTTTCGATGCGAGCTCAGAGACGCGATTATTCGCATGGTAAATTAATTAAAATTTCCTCTTCACATTTTGTCTCATTTTTGAATTTTTACTATGCGCAATTAGGGAGTCTCGTCATCTAATAACTGAGTCATTAATGCTTCTTTTCTAAATTTTATGAGGTTCATTGCATATGTAAAGTCACTTCATTAAATCCCTCAATAACAATATGCCATTCAACGAAACCGACTGCATTAAAATTGCATTTGTGTTTCTACATATTACGAAAATAATGATTAAAACTCGCATTTTTTTTTTCAAACAGAATGCTCAAATTAATGTCACATTAAAAAACGTTGCAGATTAATGAAAATTCATCTTCGTTTATCTTGGGTTTATAATTGCCATTTTCTCCGGAAAAAAAGGACAATATAATTTGCGATGTCGTATCTGTAAACCACAGAGGAAAATATCGGAGATTTTTTTTTTTTTTTTCATAAAAGCTTATGAGAAAAAATTAACCATTCAAAAACGAGCACATTTTGCAAAAAGAAGATAAAGTTATTACTACATTAAAAACCTTTCATAATTAAATTCTTTAAAACATCAAAGAAACAAATTTATTTTTTTTAAGTGCAATAAAACGTAGCTTTAATTAAAATTTACAGACAGAGATAAATAAAGCTCTAAAATTAATTCTGCATTGTGTAAAACATTTGCATTTTTAACCCAAATGAAACAATGCCTGCGACTTGCTTTCTAAAAATGCTTTGAAAATAATGAAATTCATTTTTATTTTTGTCTCAGAAAAAATGTGCTTAAAAATATTCATATAAGGAATTTTTTTTTGCGATAATCATGCTGATAAAATTACATTTTTATGTGAAAAATTAATAAAAGCGCCCAATAACACATTTTAACTGCACCATTTTAAAAATTAACGAAGATACTTCGTAATGTATTCAAACAAATGCAAAAAAGCATAGATTTCTTCTTTAAGTTGGAAAGAGTCATCTGCATAGATCCATTTAACTCGTTTTCGGAATCAGCTATTAAAAAGACATCCATCAAGCTGCAGTTAGAAAGGTCTCATTTTTCGTTTACGTTTAGGTCTATGATTGTTACTTTCATTGAAATTCTTCACTTCCGATGACCTTGAATGGCAGATCTACTGCATTCTGCCAATGGGATGATCATCAAGTTTCAATAAAAAGTAGCAATTCCGTTTGTGTTCAGTCATCGCGCTTAAACGACGCCACCATTGCAAAAGGATTGTGTTCACTTCTTATCAGCTCTTAAGTAGGTGGGCAAAGTACATTGAAACGTACTCCATTTTCGCAAAAAAACACTTTTGCAGTTATCAAATGTCCCTTTAATGTTTTTGGATATGGTTTGATGGCCACAAGACATAACACTTTCCGCTAATGGCTTGCTTTCGTTGACTGATTTTTGTTGTACTAACGTGTTTCCTCTCTGGAGGAATATTTGACTTAGACGGCTGTCTTTAACGAACCGTTTTGGGTGCCAACGACAGGATGTCACATAGTGAAAAGGGGAGGAGAGAACTGCGATTATCTCTTCTGCACCTCTTAGATCAATTCCTAATTCGTGGTGGGGATGTGAACATTTATATTACAGAAAAAAAAAAAAAAAAAACTTTACTTGAAAGTGCTTCCAATGTTTCATTTTTGCTTCCTTTAACAATAAAGGAATGCAGACTGTTTGTCGAAGAAAAAAAAAGATTGAGGGTAAGAGTTGAGACAGGTTTACTGCTTCAAATAAAGTATCAAATGTATTACAATTTAAATTTCAAACAGTGGTTCTGATTTTTGGGCAACCGATAGCAACGGTAGGAATTCCGTTAAGTTGCTTTATAGGTTTATAGCTTTCTCTTGCTTGATGCTCAAATGTTAAGCAACTATACATTAAGTAATCCCCGAGAAAGCTAATTCTTATACAAGTTCTTTGGCGTGCGTCGGAAGGAGAAAAAAAAAGTTTTCTCAAGCGACCATTCAAACGACAATCATTCCAGTAGACGGGTGTTGGAGGAAGTGAGGAAAGAAAGTTTACTAATAAAACTCTCTATCTTTCTGTTTCAGAACGCGTATCTTTTTAGAACTTTAATTCTAAGAAACGTGATGCATTCATATATGTTGTGAATGAGCAAAATGAAGTAGAGGATTGAGCTTGGGAATTATGTGAAATGTATGAATATTGGAAGAAAGAAAAGCTGTTTTTGCAAAGAATTAGACATAGAAATCATATTGTAATCAATTTGCACCAAATCAATTTTGGCTATCTGTCATAAAAGCAAGTTATAAAATTATTGTATTTGATAGGGACATTGGAGGATTTTTTTATAATTTTTTTGTTGCAATACATTTGCTGTAATTAAATGTATTTTTTAAGTATGACTTCATGTTCGGAGCATTGCTTCGTGTTTTAGTTTTCTCTGAAGCATTTTCACTCTTTGCTAAACAACGTATTTTCAGTTAAATTAGAGAACGTGCGCTCACTTAAAATTAAAAAAAAAAAGTAAAGAAGTAATGGGAGGAAAAATTATACATCCATGAGGCAAATTCTGTTTAGTTGAAGTTTGGAAGAATACCGAATGAAAGTTTTTTTTTAATTTATTACATAAAATACATAAACACACACACACACACACACACACACACACACACATATATATATATATATATATATATATATATATATATATATATATATATATATATATATATATATATATATAGAGAGAGAGAGAGAGAGAGAGAGAGAGAGATAATTGACTCTGTGGTTAAGTGAATCAGCCGCTTTAATGAATCAAATGTTCAAAAACAAAACGAAACAACAGCTTCAACACTGAAAAAATGCCGGATATTTGAATCAAACATGCCTCTTAAATTAATCAAGAGAGTGTGGCAAACCATTTCCCAGAAGCATGTGGTGCTTCAGCGTAATTTTTTTTTTTAACAGTTAAAAGAA
This sequence comes from Uloborus diversus, assembly GCF_026930045.1. Taxonomy (NCBI): domain Eukaryota; kingdom Metazoa; phylum Arthropoda; class Arachnida; order Araneae; family Uloboridae; genus Uloborus; species Uloborus diversus. Next base: position 110,092,112 of record NC_072733.1, read on the forward strand.
GGGGAGGCAGGTTCACATTTCTATATAGTATTCTATATAGTATTCTCGGGAAAAGTTAAAACAAAGAAAAAAAACCAGTAAGATAGAAAGAGACATAGTGTCCATGCGACCTCTGTCCTCCAGGCTTTATCACCGATAGAGTTAACATTAGAGCAACGAGGTGCGAATTCCGATGCCTATAGTTAATTTTATGACAATGAATAAGGAGTAACTAAATTAATTACTGCCAATTTTAAATTAATTACTGCATATTTTTAACCACAGCAATCAACAGCAGATAATGTTTTCGAAGCGGATAAATTAAAATTTGAATTTTGTAATTGCATTTTCATACTAAAGTTCTTTAAATAATCTAAGAATAAAAATTCTCTCTCTCTCTCACACACACACACACACACACACGTTCATTCCTTAGGCTAACAATTAAATTCATTTCATGCGAAATTTCAATTCGAGTATTCTTTAGTTTCGCACTGTCACTTACGAGCTATACAAGAACAAAGCTATAAGTTATAACAGTAGAAGAAACCTTCAGTTTTAATAATCTTCCAGTGTTTTCCCAGAAAGCAGATCTCACTATATCACTCAGTTTTCTAACTGAGATCTAAATGGGAAAATAAGGTTTATGGCGCGTGACAACGTTGTGTTGCCCAAAATGTGTTTTCTTAGAAGTCTGCTTGCTCACCGGGTTTTCGTTGTTGATATCCGTAAATAGCTTGCACATTAGTACCAGGGGAGGCGATTTTCACTTTCACACAGCTGGCGATCTTTCGCCATCTTTCATTGAGGAAAATAAGATAACTGCACCTTGGGTTTCTAAATGCTAACCACATGAATATACATTCTTAAAATTCGCTTGCATCACCATTACGTTCTATTAAAATGAGATATACTTTACTAATACGAACTTACTGAAAGATTTTCTGTGATATATTAAGTGATTTTCATTTTCACACAGTTGGCAATCATTCGCCATCTTTCATTGAGGAAAATAAGATAACTGCACCTCTGGTTTCTAAATGCTAACCACATGAATATACATTCTTAAACTTCGCTTGCATCACCATTACTTTTTATTAAAATGAGATATACTTTCCTAATACGAACTACTGGCTGATTTTCTGTCATATTTTAAGTTACAAGTGACATAATATGACATTCTTTCCTTTTTCTCCCGATGGAAGTTGTTATATTAAAAAAGGAGGCTTGTGCTATTCAACGTCAATTAAGGCAGTGAAAAGTAAAGGGATGTAAGTGACAAAATTAAAAAAATTGAGATAACCAGTACAAATGGTAGGCGAACCATTTCTCTGTTTGGGGAAATAAGTAGTACTAGTAGGTAGGCCCAGGTAGGTGCTGCTATACTGTCCACTTACATCCCTTTGCTTCTCATTGAATCAATTATATATGTAAAATGTATAGTTCATATTTATAACAATTTTTTAAAATTTCTTTCTTAGAAAGCTTTCTCAGCACTGCATTTTTGACGATACAACCTCAATTAGCAATCGCTTAGTTAACATTTCTTGATTAAACCGTCGGATTTGATTAAATACTTAGTTTTACCAAATTGTTTAGTTTTTTGCCAAATGGCAGCAATTACACAACAGTTATTGATCAATAAAACAGTTTTAGCAATTACAATATGATGACAAAACAATTTAAAGAAAAAAAAACAGTAAGAAAAAGCTCAAAGTTTCACTGTCATAAAATAATGCAAATAAATCGAAAATTTTTCTGATTTTTTTCCTTTTCTTTTTCGCTTTAAATAGGGGAAGCAGCTGTGCCCACGAACAAATTTTACTTTTCAATATTTGCTGGTCTCTGGGAATGGATAATCGATCGGAAAACTTTTCTGCAGAATCTATAACTTATCATCTAATTTGGCAATTTTTCTCAAGTGAAAATCTCAAAGCTTTCAACCTCAAAAAAATTTTCTTAAAAATCATCTTTTTTGTCCGTGGGTACAACAACCCGTTAACCCCGCGACAGGTGTCTTTGTACCCATGGACATATAAAACAATAATATATAAATAGGTCTGAGGAACTCAATTATACTCAATGCCTTTTCATAAGCCATTTTATATTAAAATACTTCAAACATCCATTCAAAATAACATTAAATAGCATATCCAACAGAAATTAAACTTTGAAAATTAATCGAAGGTCTTTTTCAATTTTTTTTAATTTTCCTTAATTTTTGAACGTCAGTGAACTTTTTAAAAATGTTATAAGTCTTAAGAGAGTTAATGATTTTACGAATAATTAATATGTTTTTAAACAAAAAAATAACTAGATTCATGATAGTATGTCTCTCTATGTACTTACATAATAATTTCAATTCATACCCCATTACAAAAAAAAAAAAACTCAGTTTAGATTAAATCAATAAAAATCTAGAAAAGTCGACTTCAAATGAAAACAGGTGGTATTGACGGTCTGTAGATCCTACAACAGGTGGGGGTTACACTTCAACACTATATGTTCAAGTCGTACTTCAAATTCATCATCATTGTTAAAAGCATATTTTTGGCGTTGATAACAAGGCACCATTTTGAGGTACTTCACTTTGTAAGAAGACTCAGGTGTGACCCAAGGAGACTAAAAATTGCTGTCCGTGAGTACACATGGTTGTGTGTCCTTGGGTACAAAGGTATACCATTTTGGTTTCGCAATGCTCAATGTAAATCATCGACAGGACCGAAGTTTTACAACATTAAAAATCAGAAACAAAACCTTCAAAATATAGGGAATCATGATACCTACAACAAAAATGAATAATAAAATCCAGGACGGAGTAAAATAAAAAGAAATTGTTCACGTTTTTTTTTACCTAGATCCTACTAAAACCGAAAAAATTTGATAGAATCTTAAATGTTCGTTTGATGGCGTTGAAACATTCTGGGGTATTGGAGACGGTTGTAACACACACGTTGAACCCCAATTAGGATCCCTCTCGACGATACCCGGAATTTCCTGACCAACGTCCGTATGTACAACCGTCCCGTCCGTGGGTACACAGCTTCCCTTACTGCACTATAATTAAACCTCTGTAAAAACAAAACAAAAAAACACCTTTATTACCGATTAAATGTTGCGTAAAATGGCATAGTTACGGAGGAAAATGCAATAAAGTTACGAACAGGTGTTTCCATGACCTATGCACCCCTTTTTTTCAGATCACAAAAGTACTTTAATCTAACGAACTATTTATAAATAGAGAAAATGAGCTTAAAATAACGTAATAAATATACTAAACCATATTCCTGAGTGTTCTAATAAACGTTACCTAGATCTGTATTTCAAAAAACTTATATAGCAATAAAAAAAAAAAATAATTTTTGAGCTCAAATAATTTATACTGAGCTCGTATTTTTAAAATCTCTTACTTTTAAAATAATATATATATATATATATATATATATATAAATATATATATATATATATATATATATATATATATATATATATATATATATATATATATATATATATATAAATATATATATATATATATATATATATATATATATATATATATATATATATATATATATATATATATATATGTATATATATATATATATCATGTGTTTAAACAGCAATAACATAGTGGGTAACTCACATGCGGATGCAAATGTTAATTATTGCACTCTAAGAAAGCGCATTACGCAGTGACCCTAGCCGACTAAAGATTAGTTTCAGCGAAACCACAAAAAAGTGTGAAATCAGCGATTGCAGTAAAGGATGTACGTTTGTGCGATTCTAAAGCAAAAGGCGGGGTTTGGCGTTGTCGGACATACATGGCTGGTTTTCAGTGTTTGTCTGCCTGAGATACCATGCACCATTTATGCTGCTGTGCAAGTTTGTTTCGTTTTCATTTCTGCTCGTCATCAAATTGTAATCACCTTCTGTAACTGATATTTTTCTGTGAGACATTTATGAAAATTATTAATTTTTCCTTAAAAATTTTAGCCGCTCGGTAAAGAACTTACATTTTTATTGAAGTTAAATAAATGGCTTCCAGGAACCGGGCTTAACCTTAACACGTTTGCTGCCACCAGCATTTATGAAAAAAATCCCGGTCAGGTCACGCGTGCAGTGCAAAGGCACTGAAGGAAAACTTTCTTTGTTTAAACTATTTCAACAAAATCGATTCGAATTTTTACTATATAATATTTAACTATATTAATGATGCAATGTAACTTTTTAGTTCCATGTCGCATTTTATAGTGTCTTTTACTGATGTAACGTGCGGCTGAATAGAAAGTTTAGTGCCAATCACCGGTGACTGACGCAGCCTGAAAAGAAAGTTCAGCGTCAGTCACCTCTACAGCTATGGATCCACTTCTATCTATGAATAATCTTTATGTATTTAAAGTAGCGTGGATAGCAATCAAAAAATTTCTTCCTTTTTATAAGAAAATTTGATATAACAATATTAGTCCGCCAAATGAACAGCAAAGATTTCGCAAAATCTTGACGTCAGCCAAAGTGACGTCACCAATGGCAGAAACGCAAAACTTTCCTTTCCGACCAGCTGAAGTGGTTCTTAAAAAAAAAAAAAAAAAGAGAAAAAAAATGCAGACTTTTAATCTTTACTTTATTTTAGACTTCTCATAGCAACGTTCAATTGAATGTTTTAAAATGTTTTTAAAAAACTACGTAAAATTTAAAAGTTATTTAAAAAAGTCAAACAAATGTTCAATTAATGTTCTCTAATCTATCCATTCTTTTGAAGTTCGCCTTGTCTGTGTCTTGCGAAAAAAAAAAAAAAAAAAAAAAGAAAAACTTGCAGCAATCAAAATGTTTCAACGTCCGTTTATTATTTTCATTTACTTTCGATCCTATTAATGTGCTCAAAATCACTTTATTTATTTATTCAATGAATATTAAATACTGCAGAAAACAATTACACAAATTCTGCCGAAAAATAACCCAGTACATTCAAATCCCAAAGTGGCCTTAAATATGCGGCTAGTTTGAATTAAGCTGCTGTTATCACTCGAAATTTTGTAGGTTAATTTCTATTTAACTCTTCCTGCGGAGCTCATTGAATTCCAAATGCATCCTCAAAGAGGAATTCAAACCAAATCGAAGTTTTATAAAATTACCATCCACATCCTGCTGAAAAGTATATACCGATTTTAAGCATACAATTTATTTGTGGATCACATCCAAAAATAACATACTACATTCCAAAATAAAGTAGCTTTATATTCTATAAAAATGTTGGAAATGGGCACTTGATACAAATTTTAAAGCATAGCTTGCATTGAGTTTTCTGACATGAATATTGCAACATCTTTAAACATTTTCTTTTTCCCGAATATTAATGCACTCCGTCTGTAACTTTCTTTTAACTATTATTTTTGTAAGATATCTGCTTCTGATGCATGTTTACAGTTCCCCTGTAAAGAGTTTTATAAATCGGTGATTCAATGTTCGTCGTGAAACTTGATTCCTTACCATGATTGTAAACTTTCACCGTTTGTCTCTTGTTTGGCTAGAGTTTCACTCTACTTAATGCTTGTTGCATTTTAATTATCTTTCACTTTTTGCTTCAACAACAGTACGGTTACACGAAATGCACCGCCAGCTCAGTCATTTCCAGCCGAGGACTGCAGTTTCGTGCATATTAGCACTCATCAGCCCGGCATAGGAAAGTGACTGAGCTGGCGGTGTATTTCATGTATTTCTTTCTGCCTTAGCCTTGGCTAATGGGCGATAATTTACTGAACAGTACGGTTATTACTATTTCATGCTCCTTCTTTTCTTTTCTTTTCTTTTCTTTTCTTTTTTTTTGTAAAAACTGTAGATTTGCTTCGCAATAGGGAATGATGATAAATGACGTTTCACTTTTTTTCGACTAATTTGACCACCTTCCCACTTTGTCACAAATTATTTTTTTAATTCCATTTTAATTTTTTATTTACTTAGTTTTTAAGTGAATTTTAATTTAATTTTATTTTTAATATACTATTTCATTTATTTAATTATTTATTCGTGAGAATGTATTAAAAGTGCACAAAAAGTTTGTCGCAAATCCACTGCACCGGAACACTAAAAATATATGATTTAAGGAGGGAAATATCTAGCTATGCAAAGATTGATAATCATCTTGCTTGTCTTGCGATTTTTTAAGTCAAAGCAGAAAACAAGTCTCTGATGTCGAAACTTTGATTTGAAAACCATTCTGTGTGATAGCGACACTTACTCTATGCAATGCGTAGTTTAAAAAAAAAAAAATGAATTCATTCCTGTGTTTTAAGGGCGCTTTGCCAAAAACTCGTGTCATCTGCATATGGCGTCAGGGTATCGGAGTGAGTTCCTCCAGAGGAAACCAGTCGTTCAGTCAAAGCAACCAAACGCTGGGCTCCGCTTCCGACGTTTGCAGTGCATTGTATTGTTTCCCTGGCAGAGAATGGAGCTTTTCCAACAATGATGAGATCAACAAATGCTGGATGAAACTGAGTCAGGAGGAGACGACTGTGATGAACGAGCGCCTGAAAAACGGGAAAGCCTTCGCAACGTTGACTCACTTTCTTGAGTTCAAGCCAGAGTTACTTTGGCTAATATTGGCCCCAAGTACGTGAACCTAATATAGATGTTTCCTTATGTTTTCGATGCAGGTCCAAGCAATTTTATTTCCTCAATTTCTGTAGCTGTCTTGTCTTGGGAAACACTACTCAATTGGTACAAGATGTCCTTTCTTGGGAGCATTATTCAACTAAAGCAAAGATATCATTTTTGGGGAAGATAATTCGACCAGTATGTTTTAATTACATCTTATGTATTCACATGCATTGCACAGCATGTCCAAGTACTCTACGATAGCCAACTTCAAAATTTTTTACATTTCATAAAATAACTGAGTCAAAATAAATACTCTTAAAAAAAAAGCCATGGTTAACGTTTTTACCTTATATTATTTTATTTCTCCTTTATTTACTTGTTTTATTCTTGTTTATTGTAAGGGAATTGTCTGTGAAAGTCTAAGAACCTAAATACTAATTAAGAATAGTATTTAGGTATGTTCCACCTAATTACTATTCTTAATTTTTAATGTCCCACTGTAAGTATTGAAATAAAATTACAAAGCAACAACTTTTCATACAACTATCAATACTATAATCTGCGTTGAAATACGTATTTGAAACAAAATATTGCACTAAACTCTACTAGGTACAATATTTCAAAAAATAAAGATTTTCAAATTCCTTACTCTATACAGTGCAAGATTATTCAAAGTATGAGATTTTTTTTTCTTAAAGATAAAACTCGTAATATTTCCTAATTTACACAAACAATTTAGTTTTTTTTTAATACTTTATGTTATTTTAATTTATTTTTTTTCATCGCATTTAAAAATACAAAGGAAAAGTAAGTACATCGCAAGTCTAATTCGAAAGTATCAATAGCTCAAAATATACCTTCCTTGTAAAATACATGTATGTTTTCTGCATACTGCCCGAGGTATTTTTTTTAAAGAAATCATTTTTAAAACCATAATGGACGAGAAATAAGTGCAGATATTCAAACGGCATTTTATGGGTTAGTGGTAAAGAAAAGAGTAAAATATTATTTTACGCTGTTGGAAATATAATATATATAGTTATGTGTGTGTGCGCGTAAAATATTTATGAGCGAAAGTGCTCCTGTGGGTAAAATTTATGGCTTTTTTGCGTGATATATAGAGCCTTAAGGCAACACGAATCTAATTCATTTCTAAGGAAACTTTTATTGCATACAATTCATTACTGAAAGACTTAAATCGATGTTTACAAAATCAAACTTGATTACTGCAACTTTCGGTATAGTTTGATGATTTAAAAGAAAATATATGTAATACTGTTCTTGTATTTACAAAAATAACGCAGGCCTAATCGCAGGCCTATTTTTAATAGCAATATTTAAAGGAAAAGAAAACCACAAAAGTTGTTGATTTTTTTTTTTTTTTCAATGTTTTAAATGAATATAACTTCATGAAATCTTATGGCCACAGAGAAAAATAAAAACAAAATTTCAATATTTTCCTTTTTCCATGCTACAATCCCTCTGTTTTGTAATTTGTATACATGAGGTTCCTTAAAAAGCTGTTTATTTCAAAACTCCGAAACCGCTTACGCATTCTGCGTAGGTGCACTGACGTGCTTTTATGTGGACACCCGTGCACCTACGCATTGCACGTATCTACGTACGCATATATCGTCGCCTCAGAGCAACACTTAGACCTCTAATCCCAAAAATGACACTAAGATGTCCTACTGTTGCTCTGAGGCGACGATATGTATTTTTAATGAAATGTGATCCTCACAGAGACATTCGGTTGCTTCATTTACATCAGCTTGTAGATACATTGAATAACCACGACAAAAGTTTTAAATGCATTAAGTTATTTCATCCCACAACTTTATAGCGCAAACGCAGCCAGCACTAGGGCTGCAGAGTCGGAGGAAAAATGACCGACTCCAACTCCGGGAATTTTAGAGACTCCGACTCCTTTACCCCAAATCAATTCAACTTCTTTTCCCCAAAATCAGTCAAACTCCGGCACCAAATCTTGGAGTTTTAAACCTTCGGCTTCCGACTCTGACTCCTTCATCCCAAAATCAATACGACTCCGACTCCAACTCCGCATCACTGGTCAAAACACTATTAAATTTTAATCTTAAAAGTTAAAGAAAAAACTTCGCTATCAAGATAAATGTAATGACTTACAAAAATTGATGTTTTCAATATGCTTGAACAAAGTGTCATTTCTAGTGTGAGAAGCTCTTTTCTTCCGGTTGTTATTTGTCTTCCAACACTCTTTTTTTTTTCAATTTCTTTCTTGAGTTTGGCAAAGCTCACTTACCGAATAGTTCTGACGTCACTGCTTGGAACTCTTTATTTTAGGTGTATTTTATTTGTTTTGAAGGCGATAAAGAACCCGCGTACATTTCAACTTTTTAAGACTTTTTTATCAAAGAAAATCTTAATGCTATCTTCAGGCTCCTTGTTCCCAATTCTTTCTATCAAAATAAAACGCATTTTGACAGGATTACGAGTGTAAAGCTTGGAATGAAGCAATAAATTTCAGGGTCGTTTAATTCCAGTCCGAAAATAGGTTCAAAAGTTAGAAGCTGAAAAGTCTATGTCATTTATCACATTAATTAAAATGTTCTGAGGCATAACAGTTAAATCACTTTTGTTATGCTTTCAGTTGCTTCTTTTATAGACTTTCGTATTTTTCTGCGAAAATAACTAATGCTTTTAAAAACAATTTTGCAAACAGTGAACTTTATGTTTTTGTGAATTATTTTTTCAATTGATTTTTTATGTTTTTCATGTATTTTATTTTTTTGAAACAAAAGAAAATTTAACTTCTTGAGACTTAAATATTATTCGTTTTACTAATGGTTTTTAGTTGTTTTAACAGTTAATACTATAATGACTTTTGGTTGTTCCAATAGTTAATATATCTTTTAAATATTAAAACAATTATTGGAAAGTGAAGCATGAATTTTTCATGAAAAAAGCAAACTATTTCGTTCTTTGCAATTGCTTAAAAAATCATTATCTGTAACTGCTAGGCCCGAAACTTCAGTAATTTCAAATGATTAATATTGTTATTCAGTAAATTTCAGCTCAATTTCTTCCAATAAGTCGCTTGAATATGTCTGATTCATTCTCAACTAGTTAGTTTTTTTTTTCTTTTTCTTTTTTTTTTTTAAAGGAATACATTTAACAATTTTATTCGCTAATACTATGAAGCGAATTGTAGAACGAAACAGAGATTTTTCATATAATTCGTATTTATGCAGTTGGAGCCACGGTGGATAGATAAAAGGAAACTATAAACATGACTTTGACATTTTACGGAAGTACAATCAAATTTTCCATAAAAAGTTAGCTAAATACATTAAAGTTTGGACATATCAGTCAGGGAGGTCATTCCAAACATTTTCTACTTTCGAGTTCGAAACCAGGGGCGCCGACTTGGAAAAATTATTGAGGGGGCTGGGCCAGTCATCACCGGGGGTTTATGGGGTTATGTAATTCCGCGGAGGTTACCCCCCCCCCCCAAAGAAAGGTCGTTTTTTGTGCCTTGAAAATGCCAATTTACATACTTTCTGGTGTGTATAATTTAAACAAACAAACAGTATGTGACATGGCGTTTTCAAAGTAAAACAATCCAAAAATTGGTATACAAATTTTTCTGGTTCAACTAGATCATGCCACTTGTCTTAGTAAGAGACATTTTTTTGTTCTATTTTATGGGGAGTCATGCAGTGCCGTAGCTAGGCATGGAAAAGGTACGGCGCTTGACTTGCATTGAAGGGCACTCCCAGAAACTCCGACTTAAAAAATATTGGGGGGAGGGGGCATGCCGCAGGAAATTTTCTAAATCTGAGATGAAAAATAGTGAGTTTTAAAGTTTTTTTTAAAGCATTTTAAAGTCATATAATCAACATTAGAACCCCGAAAAGTCGACAAGCCCGACACATATTTTTTGGCTTTGAAAAAAGGAAAAAATAAATACGAACACACACAGTATTTTTGTAAAAAGGTAATTTAATTTAAGCATGCTTTTTAAGACCAGTTGTTTTTTCATTAGTGATATCGGCTAACATATTCAAGCGTAAACGCAGTCTCTCAATGTCTAGGTCACTTTTGAAAAACTCAGTTGATTTTTCAAAATGTTTCACCTTTGTTTAATAAAAGCAAGCACTCTTGTTCAACTGCAATGACCTGTGTGCGTCCAGTTGATGTAAATCGCCCAACAATGCAAAATTGCACCATTTTACAAACCTCAATGTATATTGCCTTGTAGTACACTCGAGTCCCGACCTACGCGAGGGATGCATTCCAAGACCCCTCGCGTAAGTCGAAATTTTGCGTTGTGTAAAAAGGTATGTGTAAAATTTTTTATAAACGTACCCATTTATTTTAGACACTTGTAAACACCCCGTCAAACTGTTAAAAACCATCTCTTAACTCTACTCTAACTTTACATTCCTGTTTCTTACATAAAGAACTGAATGTTACTTGTTTTTTAAAAATACCGTTTTATTCAACATAAAATACTGCTACGATGTACAAAATCAATGATCAATGGGAAAGAAAGAAAAAATAAACCGGTATACGGTAAGCACAGTATATAGTAAGAAAAGCAAATGCATCTTTAGTTGTACTGAACAGTCGATCCATTAATGATATTTGTACACAATACATGAGCAGTTTCCATTTTCATAAATATTTGCATTTTACTAAGACACTACTCGGTGAATTTTTACGGATTTCCTTTTCTTGACTTGTAATTGTATGTATGGAAGATTCACTCATATCTAATTCTCGTGCTACCTTCAACGCATTTTTTAGTTGAGCTTCAGCTTTTCAAGAAGCTCTAGCTTTTCTTTAATTGTCAGAAACTTTCTCCTTTTATCTTCACAAACTTTAAATGAAACAGCGCTCTTAGGTGTCATTATATTTCATAAACTTTCGCATTTAAAATGAAAAAGGAACTTCCACTCGCAGCGATGCTAAAAGGAAAAAGATCCATTCATGAAAAAAAAAAAAAAAATAGTAGCCAAAGCCGATACGAACACACCACGATTCCCTCCCGAGAATTTTCGTATTGCGGGTGCGGAATTCGCGTTAGGTCTGAATACTGGAGAAAAAATCGCGTTATAGCCATTTCGCCAACTGTATTCCTTTTGGATTTTGAAAGTGTGCGGTGAGCTGCCTTCGTTGTTTTCACTTCTTTGGTATACGTCGATTCCGAGGAAGGGAAGGATCATCATTTTGTGAAGGTTTTCTTTTAAACTCAATTCCTAAAAGTATTCAAAATTATCACGCCTCCCATTTTATATACAAATCATGCTCTCATATATTTTTTCCCGGGTCAGCAACACTTAGGTGAGCGCGCCGCAGCGCTGCCCACCGGCAACAGACTTGACCCGTAATTCGCGCACTATGACAAATTTTTACAGTACTCGCAGCACTGTTACACTATCATTATTCACACCACTCGTTTTCAGTTAACCTGCTTACACAACCGTAATAATTATTTGTTTTAACTCATTACTGAATGTATTTTACAAGGTAAACTATCTTCAAATAAGGAAAATAAAAGATAAATTTATGAGTTTAAAAAGCATAATGTAATTAATAATTTTTTTGATTTATTGGGGGGGGGGGGACTCTGCCCCCTCAAAAATATTTTTGAGGGGGCTCGGGCCCCCTCAGGCCCCATGGAGTCGGCGCCACTGTTCGAAACGTTACGTCAGAGCCGATCACGTGACGAGAAATCTCGCAAAGTGGTATTCTGAGGTAAAAAAATTCTTATTGCGATGTGGCGACGAGTCCAAGTTCCAGCCGCGATGGGGGAGGAAGAGTTTTTCGGGGGGAGGGGAGGAGGCACGTGATTTCTTCCAACCAATGGTCTTTAGGCGCAGATACTTTTTGTTTTGCTCCATCCGTGCAAGATAAGGCGCGAATTTTGACGATTGGCACGCTAATGGCTCATACTTCAAAGAATACGTTTTACGTTGCAAAGAATCACATCGAAATAATTTTAGATTTTCTAGAAGCAAATCCAGAATTCATAAAAATAAATTCACCGAAAATTTTACAAAATAGTACACAAAGGAAAAATGAGCCGAGGGCTAAAGGTAAGTCATATTTTATGCATACGAGTATTTCAATATTACAGTGTCTAAAACAAAAATCGAAGAGGGGAGAAAAGCCAATACACACATGAGAAAAAAAATTAACCGTACATTTTGTTGATTTATAATATAAAACCATCTATAATAGTAAGAACGTCTTGTATGAAATATATTTTTCCCGAGAAACTATAATCAAAATAATGATAATAATAATAACTTTAGAAAAAATTATGATATCAAAAAAAAAAAAAAAAATCCTAACTGTCATAAATGCAGACGAAGAAATATTAATAGTCCGTAATCGGGGATTGTATATTATGTTGTTGTCGTGTCTCGTGTCGAATGCGAAAGGTTTAGCTGCATCCAAAAGTCTTGATGAAAAAATCTGCTAATTCAAATTGAATATAAAACACTAAAATGCAGGGGGGGGGGGCTAGGTTATGGCGCTGACTGCGCTATTGAATTTTTTAGGGGATGGTGGTGGTGTTTTGAGGGGTATTTGTTTATTGGGGGGGGGGGGCTCTTGCTTTTGTAGGGGGGAGTCTTTGCGATATTTGGGGGGAGGGGCACCCCTGCGACATGTAAAAGGTTTGTTGGGCTAATTGAGCTTTTGGGGATGAGAGCAGTCATAACAGAGTATACAATCTTCCATATTAGGATTGGTAATGTAAAAACAAGCCTTTCCCCCCGCTCAGTTGTAACTTGTAATTATAGCAACAATCTCAGTATCAAAGACATATTCCAGTTTTTTTCTCTTTTTCTTTAAAATTATAATTTAATAAGCATATGCTTAAATAAAAAGTTTTATTTCTTCATTATTCCTGTTTTCAAATTCCATTTTTTCTAGGTATTGTTTTCCAAGACCCAATCTTAAGATATCTTCAAAACAGTACTTTTTTAGATTTCCTTTTCAAAACAAGCAACTTGTAACTATGATTACATAATTTCATCTTTATCTTCAAGATTAAAAAGTCAAAACAGCAATCTTGGTTACAAGAGCAGTTTAAAATGAATAAATACTCTGCTTCTGTAAATGTATATTGAAAAATATTCGTAAAGGGAGTAAGATTTTTTAATCATCATTTCACTTCAGCTGATAAAGAACTTGAAACGTTCAACCCAAAGGAAAGATTCTAAATTGAAGAAGAAATGAAAAAAGGAGCAATCGGGGCGAAATGGAAAATCAAATTTTGGAAACAATTTCCCAGAAATTACCAGGCTTTGTACTTTTTTGTAATTAGTTAATCAATATCAAATTTCAATAAAGAAAAAAAAAATTCTTACAAATTAAATTCAATTGAAATTGAATAATGACAGTAACAAATAAAGAATTTAGGGGAAAAAAGGGGGAGGAGGATTTTACAGCAAAAGAAGACAGAAAAAAAATTACATTCGTCAGTGGTGTACCTAGCATGGGTGACAGACGGGGCGGTCATTTGTGATGTCATCGCCCCCCCCCCTTAAACGCAAAAAAGGGGGATTGTATATTCTATGTAAACTTGAAATTCATACAATTTTCAGAAACAAATAGCACTTTTGTGAAACAACTAAATTTTAAGTGGGATAATGTCCAAAAGACAAATAAAAATTATGAACGCTTTTTATATAATTTGCCCTAGACGCATTTGTGCAGGCCGTCAAGCGGTCAAAACCAATAAAGGGGAGTATAAAATTCATAGCTCCTTAATTTTTTCAAATGCATTATTTCTTGAAAATGGAAGTCCCCGATCCCCGCCTCCCCCCCCCCCCCGCCCAACGTATTTCCTAAGTGATGGATTTGGTTAAAAGAAAGTGAAATCCATGGAAATAAACAACCTTAGCCGAGAATGCATTTTTATTCATAAACTGACATCTTTTGCATTGAAAAAGGAGCTCTTAATGTCTCCAAAACACGTGTCTGCAATTTAATTCGGATATTTGTGTATTATAATGTTGTGAAAGTGGGTTTAAGTCTTTTAAGCATTGAAAACTTGTTGTAAAGCGAGAAATGTTGCATATATACCTATTTTATGTTTGCAGTTATAACTCTCCCCCCCTCTCTACCCCCCTGCACCATTTTTGGGGTTGGCCACATCCTAATTCGTTTTCTTCGTACCAATACCATACCTTTTAGAAAAACCAACTCCCGTAGTTTTATTACGAAAATTTCACCGAAATCCACTTTGCCCCCCCCCCCACAACTTCTTCCCTGCAAAATGTTTTTGCAAAACTCCCGTTTTAGTGTCACAAAAATTGAACGGAAAACCACTTGCCCCTCAGTGCAGTTATATGACTCCCCCCCCCCCCTTTTCCCTGCACCATTTTCAGGGTTGGCAATATCCTAATTCGTTTTCCTCGTGCCAATACCTTTCAGAAAAACCAACTCCCGTAATTTTATCAAAAAAATTCCACTAAAAACCATTTGCACCCTCCCCCCCTCTGCACCATGTTCGGTGTTCGCAACATTCAAATTAGTTTTACTGAAATGTATTGGCAAGCGGAAAACTAACTCCCGTTTTTGCGGCACGAAAATGGAACGGAAAACCACTCCCCCTGTACAGTTACGAACCCCCTTGCCCCCTGCACCATTTTCGGCGCCGGCAAAATCCTAATTCCTTATTTGTTATCCTCCTGCCAATAAATACCTGTCAGAAATCTTACTCCCGCAATTGTATCACAAATTGAATAGAAAACCACTTGCCCCCCCCCCGGTGCAGTTTTAACCCCCCCCCCCTTCCTGAACCATTTCCAAGATTGGCATCATCCAAATTCGTTTTCCTCGATCCAATACCTTTCAGAAAAACAAACTCCCATAATTGTATCACAAAAATCGCATAATCTCACCTACTTCGGGGCAGTCGAGATTTCGCTCGCAAGTAAAGGCGCGAAAAGTCACTTTTTCCCCTTCTTTTGGAGCTTAGAATACGAACTTGCGAGATTTAAACTGCGAGACTGCGATTTTCCTTAAAGCGCCATCTAGTGAGACGATCAGAACTAATCTCGCAAGGTGAATTTCGAGCTTGGAATTAGCACCCAGGTTTCTTGTACTAAAATTATTAAGCACTGCTTTGACTCAAGAGCCCGTAAAAAGATTTGATTTATATATAGTAAACCAGAACACATAAACTTGTACCAGAGTTGTTTACTTGTTTGTTTTTTTGTTCATTCTCACCACGTGTTTGTTGTTCTGCGAGGAAGGACAATGCTTATTACCAGGCAACGGATGTCCAGAGCATAAGTAAACTCCTTTAAAGAAGTAGCAACATTTCCACAAGCAGTATTTTCATGCATCTTAAAACTTCTAACTCGTGATCTTCAATAACGCGATGAAAGATCCAATCTTTCAGTAGCTTCTTAACACGAATTAAAATGACGAGAAAGCTCACCAATCAGAAACAATTTTCTGTTTGGTTGGATGCTGTAAAACTGCTAATAGTCACTTCACACCCCGAAAAGCAGTAGGATAAACAACTAAAAACACGTCTATAGCGTGCGCCCCCCCCCCCCCAATTCTTTCTTTTCTCTTTCATGAGTATACAAAGGAAAACTTAAGATTACGAGTTTATTTATTTGTTCGGTAATAATTCACAACCTCTTTCTTAAAAATGCATCTCTCCCACCAACTTACGCTAATACAAAAAAAATATTTTTGTTTAGTTTTCCTTATGCGTCGAAAACGTGGTCTTATTTAAGCTGTTTATTTTAAGGCTTTTAATCGCTTTCCGAATTGTTTAAACCAAAACGAAACAGAAAAAACCTTGAATTGAGAGTTCTTTGCGAACTGCTAAAGAAATGAATGAACTGTTCGGTAAGGCTTAACCGATGAAAGTTTTCCATAGCTTTGCTGTTTACTCGTATTCACTCGATTCTCTTTAATTTATTCGCAATGATATTTCTATAGTCATTCATGTTTTTGAAGTCATTATGAGAACTGTGGTCAAAAAAAAAAAAAAAAAAATCAAGCAGTACATTTAACACATATTGCTAAATACAACGGCATTCATCGAGTGCTGTTTAATTAGCATGTGCTTTCGTAAAGTTAATTGATTTTGAAGAATTTTGATTAAAAAAAATGTTTAATTAATTTAAGATCACATTGTAGCTCTAGTGACGTTGAAGAAATATGTTTGGTTATGATTGCACCTGCAGGTGTAACCTAATATGTTCTAATTCTTTACGGAGATATCTTATATTTGTCTTTATCCTCATATATATAATTGCGAATTCACTGATCGAGTAATGCTCCTGACGTCATCAACAATGAAACTCGCGCAACGGCATGATAATTTTATACCATTTTAAGGTAATGTTTGATATGCAGGGAGGGAAATACTTTATTTTGACAAGGCTGAACTGGATCCAGTATTCCGGTAACTTAACTGTTTTACTCACAAGACTGTCATTTTAGAAGAATGAAGAAACTGAAAAGTGGTCAACAGCTTAACGCTATCGACTAGAATTTAGGGTTAATCCACTGGAGTTAGTTCTTTCAAATATAGAAGCAATTTTCACCCGTCATACTTCGAAGGGCGATTTTCTAGTATAGAATATTTATGAATGTCGTTCTATATTTTTATGCGACTTTCTAAGGAGAGAAGGAACTACTGATAGTATTGTTACCTCAAATCGCTTTGCATATGGTAATTTTTCATAAAGATATCAATAATGATAATAAATAAATAAAGCTGCAATTCAATGCTTTCAACTTTTACTATAATATGAATCAATCTCTCTCTCTCTATTCACCGAACCGACTGATTTTACAAATATAATAACTACGTGAATTTAGTTTTTTAAATCAGTAGCAGAACTATTTTGTAGGCGGTAGAACTTCAGACAGTAGTAGATTTTTCGTACCAAAAACTAGGTTTTATGCTCGGCTGTGTAGAGAAAACTTTCTTAAGAATGTAGCAGAAACTGCTCGCTTATCTTAATTCCGATGAGCAGGAACATTTTCGATCGCGTGAAATATTTGAGACATAATCTGGAGTTTGAGTTTAACATTTCACGTTCTTGACTTGTATACACATTTAAAAATATTTGCAATCAGATTCTTGGTATGAAACTTTTGACATTGGTAACTATATCCTCATGCGTAATATTGACAACTCCATTAGTATCTTTTTTTTTTAAATATGTTTACAATATGTACAAAAATATGTATATGTTTAAAAATTTTATAAAAGTTAACATTAACAACATGTATATATTATGTTGGTAGTGTTAGCCTTTAACTGAGTGAAGCTATGGAAATATTGTTACTTCACAAAAAAAACGTTCCGATATAGTTGGACGAAATTTTACTCATTAAAATGTTTTTTGGTATATATAAGGCAGTTTCTCAACCTATTGATCATTAGTATTTCATTAAAATTGATAAACAGAGAGTTTTGACGAAAAATAATTTACAGAATGTGACTGCGTTTTCATGCCACAAAATCCAGTTTCATATACCTTCTAGACGAGTAAGAATTAAGACTATAAAAAGGGAATGAAACCGAAGCTCATTAAGACTTGTATTCAGAACTGAGCATTTCCATTTTTTTTCGTTCTTTCAGGTCACGATTTCACTACATACTATTAGAACTATTGTTGCAGTATTCCACTTTGAAATGTATATGAAAATAATGTTGGAGATAATACTGTACGACTGCAAATCCATTTTCATTAGATTCACAGAATTTAGTAATCATTAGTTAAACTGGAACTCCGAGATTACTTGATTGCAGCTTTAAACTCGGCATTGTCTGGTACACCTTTTGTGAAATGATACTTTTATTACAACTTTGTTCCATTTGAAACGAAGAGTCATTTTATTCTCCTTTATATCTTTTAAAGGATTGTTGCAGTCTCATAATGTCTACCAACCCATCAAAGATATTATTTCGCATAATAGAAGCAATCTTCCATTTCTAACTCAAATGCTGATACGAGTGATTCTAGTATCCTTGTTGAAATACTGCAATTTAAGAATTCAACTTGTTTCTGTTCTATTCGTTAAGTTTAATTAAATTTGTCCCAATTAGTGTAGCGAAATATTTTGCCTGAATTGTTAAGAGGACGCGAAACTAAATGAAGCTGTGTGTTATTAGAGAAGTAAAAAGAAAGAACTCCTGCGCGTGGTTTCATTAGGTTTCCGTTTTTATTTAATTCAGTGATAGCGTTAAAAAATTACCGCATATTATTCTCTCTTAAAACAGTGTTAACACTGGTAGATCTTCAAGCTAGAAGTCTTAGGCGCGTGGCTCGTTCGCCTAAATTAGCTCCGAGAAGAAGTTATAAATTCCCTCAATCGGCTTGGGCGAATTAATGCACTAGCTCTAATTACTAACGCGCTGACTAACGAGGATATGTTAGTAATTTTCCTCTCAGAGCAGAGAAAGGAAATTTCATTCTTTACTCCAAGCAAGACGCAAATACAAACCGTTCATTGAGTTGTCACTAATTTTTTTTTTTTTTTTCATTCTTCAGAAATAATTTTTAAAAGAAATAATTTTCAGGTTCTAGTTTCGTTATTTAGCATTTGTTACGAAATTTAAGCGATGAAAATTTTGATAACGAATAAATACCTTTATGCTTGAAAATTAAATTAATCAATTAACCAACATTTTGATGCACGAAAATTGCAAATTGCTGCATACACGTGTTTTGGTGTTACAAGGAAAACCTTTTTCAATGCAAAGAAATGTGAGCTTTTGGACGAAAAGCCATCCGAGAAAAGCGATTTTTCGCCTGCCTTTAAAGACGAGGGAAAAAACGTTTTGCCACACCGAAACACGCGTCTGCAGCAATTTGCAATTTTTGTGCTTCAAAACGTTGGGTAATTGATTTATTAAAAAATTTTGATGTTCAATTAACTGTTTATTAAAATGAAAGTTGAACCCCAAATAAGCTTAACCGCCACAGAACTACATGCAATATACACTTAAGCTAAAAGTCTGTTGGCACACTCAACTTCAATGAGATCACATCTGTCTCCAGCTCGGTTATTGTCTATTGCAGACTGATTAATCCATAATAAAAAAGAGGATGAAACTGCAGTCTCGGGATGGCATAACCAGTCTGTCGGTATATTGCATGTATTCCCGAGTCTGTCCGAATCAACCGCACTCTAGGGTCTATGGAGTTGCTGAAAACAAAAGTGAGGTCAGCGAGTGTGCTTGTATCAATGCAGCAATGCTTGAATCAATGTGCTTGTATCAATGACGTTGCAAAAAATATTATAGGTGCATTAATTAATCAATATTTGTGGTTTGATTGTAAATTTCAAAAATTGTTGATGTTTTGATACCAATTGACAAGCATGTAAAACTGTCAATTTTGTCCGAACACGAACTAACCACATCCTCACCTATAAATAATATTAAAAGTAATTCTGTCGTGGGCCGGTAAAAGGTAGTAACTGCTTTTTTTTTTTTTTTTTTTTTTTTTTTTGCATTTTTGTCATCTATTGCACATTATCTTTATTATACAAGCTTACTTATTTGGCTTCAGCTGAAAAAAGGGCGAAAAAATGTCTATTTGCAACATTTCTCTATTGTTAGTATTGAATCCAAAATACGTTTCTTCAAATATCTCGAAAACACTTTCTGCAGATACTGCCGCTTATCTGCCTATGGCAGAATTAATCACTACAATAAAGCAATATTTCACTAGAAATTTGCATTTTGATTATCAATATACGGACAAAAATTGTTATGAAGACAATTACCGTTAAAAGTAAAATCAAACGCTGTCCTTTCAAATATTATGAAATTATTATAATTAACTTCTCTTGGGCGTACAATCGTTGTTGATTTCTCCTCCTAATTGTTGTGTGAAATGAAAACTAGATGCTGCCGAATGGAATGCATCATTTTTTCCTACGTTCTTAAGGTGGAAGATTAAGTCTCCTGCGAATTACGTCCAGACGGTTGGAAGGCAAGGGAGGGATGTCTAATGAACTTGCTGATTTAATTAAAAGAAAAGATGCTCAAAGCGTAAATCATAGAAAGCGTTTCGTTCGATCGACAAGTTTCTAATTAAGACAATAAAATATTTGCGAATGACTTTATCTCCATAGTGAAGAAAGGCCTTACTAAATCAGTATTAAAAAAGTAGAAGTATTAAGTGAAAATTTATTACCCAAAGAGAAAACATTTCATCAATACGCCTTCTGGAAGAAACAAGACCTAGCTGGGAAGGTCACATTTAACAAATTAGTGATTTAAAAAAGACAAAGTTAAAAAAAAAATAACTCTTCTTAGAACAACTGCTTTTAATTAATCTCGTTGCCTCATATGCGGTGGCGCGTTTGAAAAGAAATGGAATTAAAAAAGAACGCATAGGAGGGGGGGGGGGGAGCGATGAAATTTTGTGCTAAAAGCTCGAAGAAATCGATGAAATGCATGTGACAATGGCCGCCGCGCCACGGATGGAAACATTCTGTTTTGATGAGTAGCTGCAATTTTTTTGTGCTTCCATTGGTCATTAGCAGGGTTTTGAGTTAATTGCCTCGAACAGTTTTCGTTGGTTCCTTAGCTTTCCAGACAACATCCGAAAGGCGTGTCACTGAGTCCGTATAGGGTAATTAGGCTTAATGCGTCCGAACCTCTAAGAAGCTCATCCTGACCGCTACGTGTCTCAGCTTTGGATCTTCCTCAGTTAATTATCAGGCTTTTAATTTGCTGGAGCACTAAGTATTTGTTGTTTGAATTGTCTCATTCCACCATCGCCGCTTTTTCTTCATGCCCTTATTTTCGACTTGCCTTAATCACCGGGCATTTTCCTCGCAAATATTCGTCTCGCCCTCCCACATTATTGTTTATCGAAGTTTTAACCTGCCAATAAAAAGAAGAGACACCAACTCGAGGTTCCTTCTTTTATGTCACCTCACCTATTAATGGCACTTCTTTGGGGCTATTCATTTTCGTAAGGCTTCCAACTACGTACAGAGACCACAAACTTCCTAGATGGTTGGCATTAAAAGGATTGACCGCTCACATCAACGCTGATTAGAAAAACAGCCTAAAGTTTTCTTATCCCCTGAAGAAATCTTAAACTTGTTGTTATGCAAGTAAAAATTACTTAAAGTAGTAGAAATTAGTAATATTGTCGACAAATTCATTTTTATTTTTGCATTTATCGTATAAGTTGTTGGATCTCGACTAAATGATACATTTTTGTAAATAAGAGTAAATTATAAGTGGCCATCTAGTTAGCTCTAACTAGTTAAATGTACCTTAGTTTAGCTTTAAAAGCTTTCTGGAATTTTTTCATGTTTCTCGATTTGCATTTCTACAGTACTTCTGACAGTCAAATAGCCCGACTTCAAAGGCATTTAAATTATGTACTGTATCCATAAATTAACTATCTTCAAAATACTTTTTTTCTATGGAAATAACAGATTTATTCGTTTATTTATCTATTTATTAATTTATTTGTCGAGTTATTTATTTATCTATATTCATGTATTTATTCATTCATTTATTTATTTATTTGTTTTATTATTTTCATTTTTATTTATTTATTTATTAGTTTAACTTTTGAAATTCGATTTGAAACTGCTAACTTATGTTTTGATTTTTATTTCCATTTACATATTCAGTCATTTATTGACTTCAAAGTTTATTACCTGCCTGGTCAGCTCCTTTTTTCCGTCGTTTATGTATTCAATAGCAATAAGATATCACTAAGAGGAATGAAATGTTTCTTTACATTTCTGTTGTTTGCTGCTGTGTTCTTGACTTACTGGTCGGTCAAGCCAATGCGCTTTAGGAATGTACTGAGTGTCCTGAAATAGACTGACTGTTTTCAAAAATTGAAACAGGAAAACGGTGAATGAAAAAAAAAAAATCCTGCCGAAAATTCATACGGCGGGCTGTAAATTTTTTTCTTCCCAAAGTTACGAATTTTAGTTCAAAAATTTTCCAATAGATGGCGCTGCATATAGAAAGCTTCAATCAAAGGAGAGAAAATTGCATCATACTTTCTCAAAAAAAAATTGAAATGAACACAATTATACAACAATACTTTCAAAATGTCTACGGTCGGCTATAATTACATGTAGCAATCGGAGGGGGAAAATATCGGTGAATTTCAATTCTTCCTTTTTGATTCACAGGCTTACTATCTGAAGCGCCATCTGTTGAAATAAATTTGAACTAAAAATTGGAACTCAAGGGGAAAAAATGTACGGCCCATCACAGGAATTTTCTGCAAGATTTTATTTTATTTTTATTTTTATCATTAACCGTTTTCCTATTATAAAGTTTTGAAAACAGTCGGTTTGTTTCAGGACACCCTGTAGTATGACATCTAGAGAGTAAATGTAATGTGTGACGTGCATGCGCGAATGCACCGCAAATAACGCTGAAGAGAAGCAGGAATTTTGTGTTCCATCCTGATTGAAGCAGCAGTGCATGGGTGGATATGATGTCTCTCACACCTCTTCCGCTGTTAGAAATTTGATAACACCTCGCTGCTTGTCAAGTTTGCTGTGTGAACGAAGTAATGTCCTCACGTCATGTACAGGGCACCCGCTCGCCCGCACAACGACGCCGGACATTATTATCCGTTTTCCATGGGAAGGCACTTCACCCCGCCTTTTCGAACGTAGAGTTCAATTTTGCAAGGGGGTGATCGGTAAACATAATCCCGTGTTTGAAAAATGAGACAACTAGACAACCTTAACTTTGGCATGCATTTTAATGTGCAAAAAAAGTCTTAGTGTCCTTTCCATCAATTGCTTCACTTGTTTGTAGCTACTTTCGTTATTCTTACATATTAAAAGCTGATGCTTTTACGACAGAGTGCTATGATTCGAACATACCTTCTGCCGAAAACAGCGAAATAGAATCACCGAATACCACGTGCCGAAGGCGGAGTCAAGTGCCTTCTCATGGAAAACGGACAATAAATTTACTCTCTCGATGTCCCACTACATTATACTGAAGCAGAATATTCAAATTTCTACCTGTAGGGTTTTTATTGTGTTTCTAACCAAGTCCATAAAAACTAGCCACTTTTTTGTTTTACTATTATTACAGTAAAACCTGTGAAGTTGACCACCCTTGTAAGTTGACCACCTGTCTAAGTTGAACGCTTTTTCCATGAACGGAATTAGCTCTTATCACATAAATCAACCTTTGTTAGTTGACCACCTGTTTAAGTTGACCACTAAAGTAGTTCACCGCAAGTGGTCAACTTACACTGGTTTCACTGAATTTTCAATCGCTTCACAGAAAACCGGAAGATTTGCTGGTGTAATGGACTGTTTGTTTGTGTGACAAGCATTGTTTTATTTAAGAAATTTGTTTCTCATTGAACAGCAATATTTTCAGTGGTAAAGGACCACAGGGCCTGTCATAGAAATCATATGAATCATTTACTAAATTTAATTCTTGCCATATATCCATGAACAAATATAAGATGAATGTATTTTCAAGCTTTTCTAAACAATATTTTCAGTAAAATGTGGGATTGAAAAAAGTGTGTTATGTTGCCTTAATGTCATCCGCTGTCAAATTTTCGAGCGTATCTGAATGCAAAAACAAAAAACAGTAGTCACTGAAGCTTTCAAGACAAACAAATATTATATTAATAAAAGGCTTCACTTCCTGTTGGAAATCAAAGTTGGCAGCATATAGCGACGCAAACAACAACAGCAACAATGCTTCCAGAGTTGAACCGGAAGCAAAAAGGGCAACAATTCAGCTGGAGTACAGGAAAAACACAAGTAAGCGATCATTAACTCGTGCGGCCACCACCCCCTAACGCTCTTTGCTCGCCTCGAGTTGGGGGTAAAAAAATAGAAAAGGGGACGATTTCTATGTTGGTACACCACCAAATGCCCCGGAAATACTATTAATATGGTAGCAACACTGGTATAGTTTGTGCTTATTACAATCAC
Organism: Uloborus diversus; assembly: GCF_026930045.1. NCBI lineage: Eukaryota > Metazoa > Arthropoda > Arachnida > Araneae > Uloboridae > Uloborus > Uloborus diversus. Next base: position 110,116,634 of record NC_072733.1, read on the forward strand.
ATGTTTCTTTTTTGTCCCACTGAAGACAGTAGAGTAACTCAGCGCTTTGCTGCAAAGTCATTCTTGCAAACCTGAAAAAACTGTCAGTGGATTTCTAAGCACCTCTTTTTGTTCTAGCTCTCAGTTTTCATCGATAGAACTTATTCGTTTGTAGAAAAGTTTTTTTTTCCTAGCTAGCCCAAGGTCATTCCTCCGTCAAGTATCATTTAACTTGGCATTCGGAAACCGTTACTTACTGATTTCTTAACCTATTATTGGTGTCATTAAAACATATATTCTGTAAAAAGAGAAACATAATGCGTTATGGATTCTGTTAAATGAAAGGTCAGAATCAGTAATGAGGCGTACCTTATGGATTTTCAAGAATTGAAACAACTTTTAGCGTTCAAAATTGCTCAAATTTTCCAGTAAATAATTATCAATTCCATTTCCTGTCTTATTATATATATATTACTATTTTCTTGGTATTGATTTCTGGGAGTTCTACACAACTGCAAAAGTGAGGAAATAATAGCATCTGTTTTTCCGCACGTTAAGGTAAAACATTCAGTACTAGTCATGCGCAGTAATAGTTGACGCTGTGCTAGGATTTGACACTTACAAAGAAAAAAAAAATGAGGAGAAAAATTACAAACTTGTACAAAATTACAAAATAGTGTTTAATGTTGCTACAGTGGACGCCGGTTAACTGAATCAGTGGTTAATTAAATCAACCGCTTTAAAGAATCAAATCGTCAAAAACAGAACAAAATCCAACTTTATTACATTAGCCGCTTTATTGAATCGGCCGCTTTATGGAATCAAAAGTGTTTAGAAAAAACGTGATTCATATAAGTTGCGGCCACTGTATGCTTTCTTTTACAGATTATTCTTATTTGATCATTTGGCAACTGCGTTTCTCTTGTTAATTTATATTTTTCTGATACCTAAGTATGAACGACTGGAACAGTGTCAACTACTAGTGGCTTTACCTTACGTCGCAGAGGAAACAGAAATTTCTCAATAGTCGATCAGTGCCAAGATATATTTGTTGATTTTAAAATAAATTTAAAGAAAAAACTAAATAGAATTAAAATGACTGAACGGAGAAATAAAAAATATTTATAGCAAACGAAGAGCATATTGTGAAATCGTAAGTGATTATTGAGATGTCTCTAAGTTTCAGCGCTGGTTTAAAGAATTATTTTATCACAAGTATTTCGTAAGTAATTCCGAGCAAATATCAAATGGATTACATATTTTCTGGACCTATTCCATGAACATTGAAAGTATTATACTGAAGTGAGAAGGTAAACGGCAGTATAGTTTCTGAGATATTTGAACAAACGCGTTTTTGATTCCAAACAAACTATAGTAAAGCGTCGGGATTTGACGTTCTTTTCGTGCTTCATTTTCAGCGGAAACCAAATACGCAAGTTTGTAAAGTAAGTTTAAAGTAAAATAGATGACAAAAATATAAAAAATAAATAAATAAGTAAATAAATAACAGTAAAAGGAAACATTTGCAAATACTGTTGTTTACCTTCCCAGGGCAATATAATAGTAATGACACAAGGCACTTACGTAAAGTTTTTGTCATATATCGATATGTAACCGGTTAGCGGTAACCGTAACTGTTATCTTTGTGCGTGAAGTTTCAGTTCTGGTTCTGTTCGAGATGTATATAGTTGTGTGTTCGTCATGTGAATAATGTGTAATAAAAGTATTGTGCCGTATTAAATTATGCCTCGCCTCTGCTATGCGTAAATACACACATGCCCACTCCATCTCAAAGGATAAATACATCACAGCTGGCGACGAAATGATTTGCGAACCCGTGAAGTAATGAGATTCTTCAGCGGAACTCTCGTGAAGTGTTTCGACAGAATCTAATGGATTAGGATAAAGCTCGATGCAGCCAAGGTCAAGGTAAAAGTTTTGTAATCAAATTTTCTAGTAATATTTTATCATGGAGGCTCTGGTTCAAGCTTTAATTGATCAAAACAAACTTTTAATGGACAGATTGGCAGTTACGCCAGAAACGAAATCAAATGAAGGTTCAAAAGTTTCTGTTCATTTTGATAAGTTTGAAGAAGGTCAGGAAAACTTCGATTCATTTCTTGAACGCTTTGATGCATATTTAAAGGTTCAAAATGTTCCTGAAGACAAACGTGGGTTAGCTTTTATTTCAAATTTATCCCCGAAAATGTATAATTTGCTCAAGAACCTGCTAGCTCCTGATAATCCTTCGGAAAAAGATTTTGATTGCTTGAAAATTACTTTAAAAGAGCATTTAAATCCGAAACCACTAATTATAACCCAGTAGACATGTGTTCTTAAATCGCAAGCAGCGGGAAGGGGAAACGGTCAGTGACTATCTGGCTGAGTTAAAATCCCTTTCAGTTCCGTGTTGCTATTAGTCCAGTCAAATTAGGTCATGACCCAGACATTCAAAAAAAAGAATGTGCACCTATACCAAGTTGTTCAGTATCATGAGGAGATAACGTACCAAAAAGTCCCAAGAGTTTGAGCGTCGGGTTTGCGAGTTATGGGGGGGCAAAGAGGGGGCTCAAAATGCAGATTATTGCTTTATTTCAGCTGTATTTCCAACACTATTCGTTTTAATGAAAGGGTAATTGAATAAAAGTTGAATATGGTACATATAACTAATATTACAAGTAATATTTTTTGCAAAGATTTTTCTTTGGGGGGGGGGGAATTCCCCCCCCATTTTTGAGATATGCATTGTACAAATGAAAAAGTTTCCTTGCTCGTGTTTTATTGTTTTTAAAATAACATTTTTTGAGTACATTCCCTTTGCTACCCCTCCTCCTCACCCCCCCCCCCCCATGTTAATGAAATAACAGGCTTAATCGGGTCAAAATACAAATTTTTGACGTGTTTCTCAGACATTTCAATGTCTATTTCTGACAAATATTATACCAGATTAAATTGAATGCAGGGAAATTTTTTAAAAACATGATCCAGATTTAGGTTTCATGTGGTTTTTAGCTTTGTCTTGTTCCTCACCATGTGTTTCCGTAGTTTGAACGACTCGTTCAAAAATGTTTAGTTTTGATAATTGAAATACTTTACTTCCTTATTATTCAGTCTTCAAAATTTCATAAAAGGTTTTAATTTCCTGGTTATTCGTTGATAAAACCACGTCTTTAACTCTTCATTGGCCGAGTTTATAAGACGCTGGATTTTGTATGAATGCCGTTTAACTTCTTACTTAGAATTTCATAATTTAAATAATGGGAATTATATGCTTGTGACAAAAACACATATTTAGTGTGTCACTTTTTTCCCGATTTTATTTCACGTTCTACATTTTCTGCCATTTTAGCTCATTTTTCTTTTGCTAACATTATAGTCATACATTCCGGACAAATTTTTTAGGACCACGAAAGAATGTACCGCAATGCGGCTTTTTCAACATTTTAATTTTGCTCTTCAATTTCATTTGTAAGCAAAACTTTCACAGAAATACCTTAATTTGGAGACAAAAAGGTTTTTACATTCTTTTAAAATAGTACGTTAATGGAAATGAAAGTTCAAAAGTGTAAACCTACATTTTTCTTGAAGTAAACAGAAAATATATTTATATTATGTCCCCAAGAAAAACCGAAGCGGGTCGGATTGAAATGTAAAAAGATAAGAACAGACGTTAAACACACTTTGCCGAACTTTGACTGTACAAGCGATACAAGAATTGATTATTCATCAGCATTCGATTGATTGTTAGTCTGAAATACTGAAAGATTATGAACGATCTCAATTAAAAACGTTGAGCGAAAATAGTACACTGAACTTCCGTCAAAAATTGATGGCTACTTTTAGAACCGAAGCAGCATCGCTAGGGACATACTTGTTAGTATTTCAACCACAGGAAGGGAGGGGGGGGTGGAGATTTGCAAGTATAATCTTTGCTCTTGCCAAAAAAAAGGTTTTTAAAAAATCAGAGATTCTTTGTCATTTCCTTTTTTTAAATGAAAGTAAAATGTTTGTAATTTTTTCTTAAACCTTTTCAGAAATATAACATATTATACATTTGGAAGCAAAAGTCTTTGTTTTTACTTTTGAAAATGTTCCAAGGAAAAAAGCAATTCAAACTTAAAAAATGCCAAAAATTACGTTCGAAAATCAAAACAAACATCGTTTAAATGAGTTATTTCCCATGGTGCATTTGCTTTTTTTTCTGCACTCAACAGAGGTTATAGAAATAGAAGTGGCAAATCTGCAAAGTGAAGAGAAAACATAAATTAATTTTATAGAAGACTTTAAGCAGGCCCCGATTAACCTCTGAAGTGGGAAAGCTCCTTCTCATTTCAGGGCCTCACAAATTCTGTGTTGGAATTTTTTCTAAAAATTCAACGCACATTTAAATAAAATTCACTGTTGCTAGACACAGCAAAATTCAGATCAATGTTTAACCTCTCCTCCTACCCGACTGATAGAATTTTTGTAAATTACATACGTTTTCACTGAAATTCTAAACAACAAAGGGTCGTTAGTTGCTGAAACAGATTTGTCCTGTCACAAAATTGTTATGAAAGTACATTGTAATAGTTCGGCCAAATTTGATAGAACCAGTTCTAATGTTTGCAGTACCTTTAAAAGCTGAATCTGGAATTTTTAAGCAGTTTTTCAGTAATTTTTGGGCTTCCTGAAAGTTCTGAGGGGGAGCTCTAGCTTCCCGAGCCTTTTGGGTAATCAAGCCCTGCGCTTACGGCGCAACGTCTTACCTTTCAGATTTCAGAAACTAACCTTTTCTATACATTCAACATTCATTCCGACATCCGATTCACACTGAAACCCAAAAACAGACGTACAGAGCAGTACCTACAATGCAAAACTGCAATCGCTAGACCACCAAATTTTCTTCTATTTTTGTCCTTCAAATTTTTAGAACCGATGTGTGTGTGTGTGTGCTTTCGTTTCTATATTTTAAAACTTTGAGGATTCCTAATGATTATATATATTTCTGTGCATAGTATATTTTATTATTAAAAGGAATTTGTATCAAATTCACAACTTGGTGACTCCTGTTAAACTATTTTTATTAATTAAGGTTCGCTAAAGTTCATAAGTAATACTATGTGTTGAGTTTCTCTATATATAGTTCCTCAAATTTTCTCTAAAAGATTACAAAAACATTTTCAGCTTTTAAATTTGAAGTATTGGTTTTTATTTAGTTTCTTAAAGCTTTTTGGTTTAAAGCCCCCCCCCCCTTCACCGCCCTCCCTCCCCAACAGACCCCCGCATTGCTGGGTCTGCGAGTACGTAGATTCGAGCCTGCGTACAGGAGAATTAAATTTCAATGCCATTTTGACGCCATTTTAACTTATAACTGGAAAAAAAAAAAATCACTTTAAATACAGGATTACTATTAATATTCTTAGTATAATATCCATCGGCAAAAATGAATCTATGAAATGTCATATTCTATAGCACTTCTTTAAAAAATCCAAAGAGAATGCACTTCGGAATTTTTTTCTTATTCGATGAATAAATAAGTGTCAACGTTATTTGGGATTCAGATACGTATGATTAGGCCCGTCATTTCATTTACTCATGGGTGGGGGGGGAGGGGCAAAGGGAATACACTGGAAAATGTCATAAAAAATAATAAAATACCTGCAATGAAACTTTTGCATTTGTACAATATATATATCTCAAAATCCGAAGGGGAGGGTATGGTGCGGGGGGGGGGGGTCAACTCCCCCCTTAATGACGAATATGTGTAAGAATAGTACTTGCAGTGTTTGTAATTTGTTCCATATTCAACTTTTATTCAATTACCGTTTCAATAAAACGAATAGTGTTGGAAATACAGCTGAAATAAAGCAATAATCTGCATTTTGAGCCCCCTCTTTGCCCCCCCATAACTCCCAAACCCGACGCTCAAACTCTTGGGACTTTTTGGTACGTTATCTCCTCATGATACTGAACAATTTGGTATAGGTGCACATTCTTTTTTTTGAATGTCCAGGTTCGGCCCTTTTTCGACCTAATTTGACTGGACGGGGAAGCCGTGCTCAATGTAATGTTAAGAGATGTGTTTGTTAGTGGGTTGCGGGATAAAGCTGTTCTTAATAGAATTTTTGAGGAAGATGATACGAATTTAGAAGGAAAGCTGAAAATTGCTTTGGCTATGGAAAAAGCTCTCAAAGGTGCATCTGAGCTTTTAGATAAAACAGTAAATGTGCATCAAATGGGAGAAAGGAAAATTGAGAGGCCAGGTGGGAAAAATAAATATAAACAAAAAAGTAAACAGAAAGCTGCATTCAAGGCTAAGAATAAATCGTGTTCGCGTTGCTCCGGAACGAATCATGATCGTAACAATTGTAAATTTATAACTAGTCAGTGTCATTTCTGTCAGAAGGTTGGGCACATAGAGAGAGCTTGCTATGCAAAACAAAAGTCTAGAAAATGTAAACAAAGACAAGTTAGTGTCGAACTTGATTCCGAAAATGGAAACCAAAACTCGGTTCCATTACATAGCATTATTTCGGAGGAGGGGAAAAGACCTCCAATAATGCTGACGGTTACAGTTGAGGGCAGCCCTATAGTCATGGAGTTAGATACTGGCGGAGCGGTTTCTGTGATGAATATAAAGAAGTTCAGGGAAATTTCTAAGAAACTTTTGCAAAAGACTAACTTGGTTTTCACTACGTATAATGGGGCGAAAGTTGTACCAATGGGAGTAGTAAATGTAAACGTTGAATATAACAATCAAAAATTGAAATTAAATTTATACATTGTTACGGAAGACTTAGACACCATTTTAGGTAGGGAATGGATTTTCAAAATCAAAATAAATTGGAATTCAACTAAATCAATTCGTGCACATGGGAAATATGATCTGAGTAAACTACTTAATGAGTTTAAAGAATTGTTTGATGATAAATTAGGGGAAATAAACAATTATGAGGTAAAATTGGAACTTAAATCAGACGTTACACCGAAATTTTGCCGATCAAGGCCTGTTCCGTTCGCCTTAAAAGATCGTGTTGATCAAGAAATCGACAGATTAGAAAGGGAGGGAATTATCGAAAAGGTGGAAACATCAGAATGGGCAACGCCAGTAGTACCAGTTGTAAAATCAGATGGATCAATACATCTGTGTGCAGACTACTCGGTAACCCTTAATCCTAGTATAATGGTACAACAACATCCTTTACCAAGGCTGGAGGAGATATTTTCTTGTCTAAATGGGGGAAAAGAATTCTCGAAATTAGATTTTAAACACGCTTATTTACAACTAAAGGTTCACGAAAATAGTCAAAAACTCCTAACAATTAACACAACTAAAGGGTTGTACAAATGCAAAAGGCTTATGTATGGGCTAAACGCGGCTCCAGCTATTTGGCAGCGCTATGTTGACGGTCTGTTCCAGGGAATGGCAGGGGTTAAAGTGTTTATGGACGATGTTCGTATAACAGGTCTTACTCAAGATGCACATTTTGAGGCACTGCAAACTTTTTTTCAAAAATGCAAAGAGCACGGATTAAAACTAAATTTGAGGAAAAGTAAATTTTTTGAGGAAGAGATTAATTTTTTGGGTCACAAGATTGACTCCAAGGGTTTGCATAAAACAGATGAAAAAGTCTGTGCAATAGCGAGTGCCCCTAAACAAAAAAATGTGCAAGTTCAAAGTTTTCTGGGGTTATTACAATTTTATGGGAAATTTTGTCCAAATTTGACCACAGTTGCTAATCCGTTGAATAATGTAATGAAAAAAGAAACTAAGTTCATCTGGTCGAAGGACTGTGAACAGTCATTCCATAACATTAAAAAAGTGATTTGTTCCCCACAAATTCTGGTGCATTATGACCCTGCACTCCCAGTAACATTGGCAACCGACGCGAGTCCAGTAGGATTAGGCGCGGTGCTATCCCACAAAATGTCCGATGGAATAGAAAGACCTATAGCTTTTGCATCAAGAACTCTTAACAACGCAGAGAAAAAATATTCACAAATTGATAAGGAAGCCCTTGCAATTGTGTGGGCAGTTAAGAGATTCTACCTATACCTAAAGGGACGAAGATTCATTCTTATAACAGATCACAAGCCATTAGTTGCAATTTTTGGATCGAAGAAAGGTCTACCAATTTTGGCAGCAACACGACTTCTTCACTATGCGTTGACTCTTCAATCCTTCCAATTCGACATCATCTACCGTAACACCAAAGACCATGGGAATGCCGACTTTCTCTCAAGGTTACCGACTCAGTCAGAAGAACTGGAAGTTCGAGATGATGCTACGCTCTTCCAACTGCAACAGATTGAGACACTCCCAGTCACTGCCAGGGAATTAGCCAAAGGAACAGAGAAAGATGAAGAAAGCAGACCACTGTTGCAGGCACTTCGAAGTGGAGAGGGTCTAAAGGGGAAGGAAGCGAAATACAGTCTCCAAGATGGCTGCATCATGTACAGATCTAGAGTCATGGTTCCAAAACAATTCCAGAGCCGAGTGCTACAGGAGTTACACGAAGGGCATTTAGGGAGTGTAAAGATGAAAGCGATAGCAAGATCGTTCGTGTTTTGGAAGAACATAGACAAGGATATAGAAGAAGCAGTAAAGAATTGTGTCCACTGACCGCAAATTAAAACAGATCCCCAAAAAGCCGAAGTCCACCATTGGGAGTACCCAAGCAAACCTTGGGAGAGGCTACCTGTTGATTTTGCTGGGCCATTGTTCGGATATATGTATCTGATCATCGTGGATGCACATTCTAAATGGTTGGAAGCGTATCCAATGAAGAATACAACAGCATTGAAGACGATCGAATGTCTTAGGGACTGCTTCGCGAGGTTTGGACTTCCACTGATGATAGTTAGTGACAACGGGCCTCAGTTCAAGTCCGATGAATTTAAGATCTTCCTGAGCCGGAACGGGATTAAGCATAGACCTTCAGCTCCATTCAAGCCTTCCAGCAATGGTCAAGCTGAAAGGTATGTGTTTACCGTCAAGCAATCTCTTCGCGCCATGAAGGAGTACCCCGGCACCATCCAGCAAAAGCTCAGCACCTTCCTGATGCAGTATAGGAAGGCTCCGAACATGACCACCCTCCACAGCCCGGCAATGCTACTGATGAAGCGTGAGATCCGGACACGCATCGACCTGGTGAAACCGGATCTGCACGCCAGGGTCCAAGACAGGATTAGGAAGGATAACTTTCAGTTCTCGGATCGTGTCTTTTGCACAGGGGACAACGTGGCAGTGCGCAACTACCGTCACGGTGATAAAAGGTGGAAGTTCGGTAAAGTTGTCAGTAAAGACGGACAACTCCACTATACCATCAACGTCAATGGGCAACTGTGGCGGCGCCACGTTGACCAAATGAGGGACGGTGGGAATCTGGAGAACCAGGAATGGGAACGAATCGGCAAGGCTCCAAATCTTGCTTCCAGGGCCCACTGTTCTACTGCGACAACAGCAACAGATGCTACAACAAATGGGAGTTCAGCAGAGCCACCAGCTGAACCAGTCGTCTTATCGGCCAACACCAACCAGGCTGAACCAGCGACGGATGGCAACACCACCGCAGCCAGTCCGGTGTCGTCAACAGCAGATCCGCCTCCTCTGCGCAGATCCACAAGATCTAGGAAAGCTCCACAGAAACTGGATTTGTAAAGGGGAAGGGATGTCATATATCGATATGTAACCGGTTAGCGGTAACCGTAACTGTTATCTTTGTGCGTGAAGTTTCAGTTCTGGTTCTGTTCGAGATGTATATAGTTGTGTGTTCGTCATGTGAATAATGTGTAATAAAAGTATTGTGCCGTATTAAATTATGCCTCGCCTCTGCTATGTGTAAATACACACATGCCCACTCCATCTCAAAGGATAAATACATCACAGTTTTAGCTCTACTTAAAAGCATATTATTTCATTACAAATACTTGATACGTTGTTCCGAAAAAATATCAAGACTATTCTATACTTCCGGACTCTCCCATGCGCATCAAAAAAAGTATTATCTCAGTTAGAAGTATTTTTAACGCTTTTTTAAATTAAAATTTTATCATCTTGGGTAAAAAAAAGTATTTGACATTTTAAAAATAATACATTTGAATATTTTATTATTATACATAATGTCAAACAATCTAAGTATTAAAAATCAAAATAGCACACATCTCTTCTTCCCTGCCAACTTACATTTGATCCTTATAAAGTTTTTCATGGAACTGATCACTGATATCGGCTTTACTGTTTACGTTTCGATCATTACTAAAAAATGAATTTCACTCCTCGAAAAAACATCAACGAGCATTTTTACATCTTGAAAACAAAAACCCTAGTGATATCTCTGATCGTTGTATTCATGATGTAAAGTTGAGGGATCTCATCTCATCATCAGTGTGATCGTTTGGAGTCTCCATTGTCCCAGTAACCCGTTTACCGAGACTTTAAGTGTAGCATGGTGGGGGGAGGCAAGCTTTTTTTCTTGGTAGGGGAAGACACCCCCACGGAGGATGACGGAAAGAAGGAGAGCGTCGAATGCGCCTCACGCGCAGATTCATATTTTGGATCTAATCGTCGAAGGAAACAGGATCCGCTAAGGACGCTTTCGCCCACCGGTGTTGTTCGAAAGACACATGTCCGAACATAAATATGCGCGTGTTTATAAAGCTTTCCCACATGGCAGTACGTGAGAAGAGTTCGAAATGAGCGCTATTCATCTTCGATACTGACTCACAAAAGGCTGCTCTGTAACCTTCGACGGCTCTTGACACGCGTTCAATAATAAAGCGAAACCGTAGCTTATAAATTAAGCGAACACTAGAACAGTCAAGTTCCTCGTTAAGAGCTGACTCGGGCTGCTTTATGACAAACGTTATGGTGCCGAATATTTCATTTCCCTCTCTTTGCCAATGCGTACTGGGGGGTTATAAAACCACTTGGTAGTCTGCCAACGCTGTACCTGAAACAATCAATTGAGCTAGAGGCAAAAACAAAAAAGCGTTTCCTTTTTATGAGGCTCTCTGCACATCACCCAGCAAGGGCGTCTTTTTCTTTAGCTGACGAGAGTACAGAATAGTATTAGAGAAGGGGGAGGGACACAGCTTATACAAGAAACCTTTTTCTTCCCTCGGATCTTGCGTATGACAAAACTGATATACAGCCGTCCTGGCAGCCAGCCATAAATAAAAACTAACGACCAAAGCCAGTGACTGTTTTATGTGATTATGGTGGCCAATCGGACTTCGACTAGCTCCTTCTGCGTTCTTTAGTGCGATCGCATTCACTCTGCCCCTCCAATCTCCTTCTAATAGCCTTGTCATAATTAGTACCCAGCAATTAAAAAAACGAACTCGATGATGCTCCAAGAATGGGAAACGGCAACTCGTTATTGGCGACCAGATCGTTGTCTCTCCCCCGTCTCCTCCCTCTTCTCAAACAAAAAGAGAAGCTCTTCAAAATTCTCTTACCGGGCCTCTCTTAGTCAAGGATTTTACAGCCTTACGTTAAGTCTTGAAATATTTGAAATTTAATTCGTGTGAAAGTATTTTAATTTAGGGTGAATTAGTACATGCTATAGCATAAAAGCGTCTATTTATAAATGTAAATAGAGAATTTACTGCATTATATTTTCGACAGAAAATGTATGCAACTCAAATTGCGTGAAAATGTATTTAAAATATCTTATCTAACTGCTCGAAATTTCGAAAATACTCGCAAAGATTTCTACTTTCTTTTCCAACAAACTGATTAAGTACATGCTTTTTTTTCTGATGAAATTTTTTCGTGGTTTCTTTCATCTCTAACCTACTTATTACCAGTTTAAAGAAAATGGGCTCTCTACTATCAGACTCCAAAGAATTTAGCAGCATTTTGTATTAAAATATGAAGTACTGTAGAGAAAGTTCACCTGTTAACCAGAGCCATAGGAAGTATCGAAAAATATAATCCGCTTCGAACCGTGCCCCTTTTCGGGGGAAAGCACTTCATTTTTTGAATCACCTTTGGTATGAAAAAATATGTGCAATTAATACCTTTTAAGACACACAATAACAGGTTTAGAAAAATATTTTCAAAATATAAGGATTTGATTTTACTATAAAACTACAAAATACCCTGAGAGAGGAAATGTCTCATTCGTGGAATACAAATTTGTGTGTATTTCACTTCTTTGCCAGAAACAAGTGCGGATCCACGAGCCGGCTCGTCAGGGAGGTCGTGACCAGGGCCTGATCAAGATATGCAGGGGCCTTAAGCTAAATACTTTTTTGGGGGCTCCCTGTATTCAAACTTTATAACTTTAAGCAGTTGGCTGAAACAATTTTAGTCGTAGACTAAAGTAATTTCTACCATTTGGGAGCGCCCTAAATATTGGGGGCCCTAGGCCAGGGCCTTGTAGGCCTATTCAAAAATCAGGCCCAGGTCGTGACCTTCTTTTTAAAACTATCAACGATAGCATAATGAACACTCAATTTGTGCCAGAGAGCTGAGCTACACTTAGAGCCCCCCCCCCCCCCAGAATGTGTTTTTAAAATAATCGCTGAAGAAAAAAAGCGTTAACAAAAAGAGTGGAAGTTGTTTACTCTGCTAAAGAGTCAAGGGCGGATCCAGAAACTTCTCAAGGGGGGGGGGCGATAGATTTTTATTATTTACCCCATATATATATATATATATATATATATATATATATATATATATATATATATATATATATATATATATATATATATATATATATATATATATATATATATATATATAAACAAATACAAATGTGATAAAAATTGATTGAGTTGTTTTAATTCATTGATAATATTGAACAAGCTGAATCTGATTCAGAAAAAAAAATGTCTTTCCAACGATATCTAACGCTAGGGGGTATGGGAAATCTTTCATCCCGGTAATAGGCAATTAATGTGAAATTTCTGCCTTAAAATTACAAAAATCTAATTCGAAGTTTAAAACATAATACCCCAGGTGCAAACAATGGGGGGAGGGTGCTCGAAGTAATTTTGTACAAAATTTCAAGGTTGTAGGTGCTATGGGGTCTCCAGGACGCAAGCCCGCCAGACTTCCTTTCATTATTTCTTTGACCTTACGTTTTTTTAATAGAAAATATAAAACTGACTTAATTTAATAATTTTTTCTAATTTAATAAATTTTTGATAAATATTATCATCCCGCGGAACTTAGGTTTTGTGTTTTCAAAGGCTTCAACAAGGTTTTCAAAGGCTTAAAACACAAACCGTCGATTACAGTTCACAATATTTTTTGAGCCGTCTTTTCGATTTTTAATGAATGTGTTAATGAGGCGTTAAAAATATCTATGCATTCACACTCACATACAGACCAAAAACTTGTCGAATCAGAAAAAGAAAAAACGAAAAGAAAATACAAAATACATAAATGTACCTTGTCTAACAACATCTGGTAGCTCACCAATTTCATGGGTTTTATCTTCGTCTTCTTTCTTGAAAAATCCTAATAAATTGATTTGTTTTCTTTTGGACACAGTCAACTTTTGGAAGTTAGATGTAACCAGTATTCAAGAGAGACAATGACTGAACATTTCCCCGTTTCCTAGAGCAGAGGCGTAGCTAGACCCGACTTTCGGGGGGGGGGGTTACTTCTTTTATATATATATATATATATATATATATATATGTATGCAAATTTTTTTAGTATTAAAAAAAATAAGAGGGAGGTGAATCTTACATACTTTGGAATGGGGTGCCCCAATTCCGATACTTGTGTCAAACAAAACGAAAAATAAGATTTTTTTTTTCTTTTAATGTTATGGAAAATTCAACTTTTTTTTCTTTTCTCTCCATTTAATTTAAAGTGAAATTTTCTAGCAACGTCTTGTCGAAACCAGTCTATCCAAATCAGGGGGAAATCAAATATCTGATGAGCGTGTTCCGTTCATTTTAAAGTGACTGCTTAATTTAGAGGCTAACACACATCTTAAAAAGCTGATATTCCTGAAAGCTCATAGATACTTCCATTTCCGCCTGTAAATTGGATGTTTGACTTTCAAGCAATACAAGACTTTTTCTTGAAAAAGATATGCTTAAAGTTTCTTTTACTGTCAAAATGATTCCTTAAACTCGCAATAAAGCACTTAATAATGTAATCTTCACTAATAAAAATAAAATAATAGTTTAAAAAACTAAAAAAACACGCTTTCGTAGTAAAATGAACTAAAAAGTGAAAAATAATCTTTGGATGATAGTAGTTGACCAATCACTTAATTTTAATGTAATACAAAAAGCGTAGGGTGCTTGCTGTCTATTCACATTTTTGCTTGGACAACAAATGGCAGAAATTCAGGACAACTGATAAGAAGCACCCCACGCTTTTTTGTATTACACTAGCCTGCGTGCCCGGCGTTGCACGGGCTACTTAAAAAATGAAAGAGATGTCCAATTGTTGTTTTTGTATTACTCTGACATCAGTTTCTAAAGCGCTAAGAAGTAAATAAATACGCGTAATGCAAGGTTTGTAAAACACCAGTAGAGCATATTTTTGTCAAAATTCTCTTTAACGTTAATCATAGTTATCAATGATACAAGTTATGAGTATTTTCAATTAGCACAAAAGATGAAAATATATGCATTATCAACTATAATCTCTGGTCACTTTAAACTGAATTAAATCTGATAGACTATATCTGAAATATTTATGTACAATTACGATCATCTTTTTACATAAAATGACACACACATTTTGATTGATTATGTGAAACTAAAGCACTAAGACTAAATAAATACCAATAAGCATTAATTAAATACCAAGTCATCAGATTCCAAGATAGCTTTAGTTAAAATCCTTAAAAACAATTTTTTTGTTCAATTCTGTTTCACTTAGAGAAATCCAAACAATCTTAATTTAACATGTTCTTTTAACGATACAAACTGTATTTCAAAAATAGAAACAGGAAAGAAAAAGAAAGTTATTGCAATTCGAAAACTCACCCATGTAACGGGAAAAAGTTCAACAAAATAAACATAGTCGCACATCCTAAATGTATCAAAATATGAGGCCGGTGAATGATAAACTTACACTACAATCAATAAACATAGCTAAAGAAACAACTTTTATATGAGGAAAAGAGTTAAGAACGTTGAATGTAAAAAATAAAAAAAGGACAGACGATAAAATAAAGGCTATATCCGAATAGAGCAACCAATTTTAAACTAATTTGAAATGAAATTCTGGATGGAAACGTTGTTTTAAGATTTGGACAGCAGCCAAAAAAATCTCTTTTAAAACAATTATTAGAATTTTATTTGCTCATACGCAAAATGGCAACAGGAAAGAAATAAAAATTCCTGAATAACGTTATGTTAATTAACGTTTTAATTAATATCTCCGCTAATTAAAGTCGTACAATTACGAGATTGGTTCTATTGTTTTCTTTGGAAAATTTCGAATTGATCGGTATCTCGTTCGACTCTCGATTCGCAGCGGTTCTCGAGGAGATCGATCTTCAGACAGACAGACAGACAGACAGACGGACGCGAACAGATTTTAATATTATAGTGGATTAAAATTAAGTAATTGGTCAACTACTATCATCCAAAGATTATTTTTCACTTTTTAGTTTATTTTACTACGAAAGCGTGTTTTTTTAGTTTTTTAAACTATTATTTTATTTTTCTGTTTTTTAGTCTTATGTTGGAGAATTATCAGGCAAAATTGCAATTACTTCTTTTCGTAAAAGTTGAATTGAAATTATTTATAAAACGAGTGCGAGGTAATATCTTAAAGTTAAGACAAGGGCACCCCGATGGAAAGCTATTGTGAGTCATCGATGTATGTTTGGGGAAACCATATCTACATTACTTTGAAAATTTGAGATGCATTTGAATAAAAGTTTTGTTCAACAATGGTCTGATCAGCAATGAATTTCCAATTGAAAGCTCACCTAAATTTTAGCATGAAATTAGTTAAAAACAATTATATTTCATGTTCTAATTACCTTGGAACATTGGAACAAATTTTATCTGATGCAGAAAAATTAAAGGTTTTTATAGATATTTTTAAATAATTTTTGCAAGCATTTTTTAATGTATTTTTTTTTAATTTTTCTTTTTTCGCATTGTTGGATTTATGCCAAAATATTGATTAAAATTGGAGGAAACTCACAATTAAAAGAGTTAATTAATTAATTTGATTATAGAATATTGCATTGTCATCGGGTCTGGTGTCGCGTGCCAAATTTCAAAAGAATCCGATCGCAGGAAGTGGGCGAAATTTGAGTTGCAAGATTCCATTACAAGATACATACATACATACATACATACATACAGGTGAAGCTAATAAAAGCGTGTTAATAATAAAGCTGAAAGTCTCTCTGTCCGGAGGATGTCTGGATTTCTGTGACGCGCAGAGCGCCTAGACCGTTCGGCCGATTTTCATGAAATTTGGCACAAAGTTAGTTTGCAGCATGGGGGTGTGCACCTCGAAGCGATTTTTCGAAAATTCGATGTGGTTCTTTTTCTATTCCAATTTTAAGAACAAAAAAATCATAAGATGGACGAGTAAATTACGAAATTATCATAACGTGGAACCGTAACATGGGCACAAGCCAATTGGCGAGATACGAAATTATCATAACTTGGAACCGTAACATGGGTACAAGCCAATTGGCGAGAAAATTCACCATACATTATTTCTAAATATACAGGCGAACCAAAAGACCTTTTAATTTTTTCTATTACGGGCAAAGCCGTGCGGGTACCACTAGCAATAGAATAAATACCTAGCAAAACTAATAAAGAGGAATTTTAATCAAAAGCCCATATTGTCTTTAGTATCGATTTCAAATTTTCACTATCATACTTCAAATTTCTATAAAAATTTACTTAAAGCCCCCGTATCTCAAAACCTCTTTATCTCGATTGTTTTCTATAATGTGAAATTTGAACTATACAGATTCGACTGTGTGCAATATTCCCACTGCGCGGCTCATAAAATTAAACAAATTTAACAATTTGCAGAATCTAAAACAAAGAAAGGCTGCATATACGTGGATTTAAAAAATCAATCTCATTTCTAAAGCAAAGTCAAATTTCACTCAATTATCAAAAAATTGTCGCAGCAGAGGGCTTATGCTTGAGGGTCACACATGGAGCAGATTTTCAATGTCATTGGGGGGGGGGGGGGTAGCGAAGAGAATTTTTGACCTTTGTTACTCAGAAAAAAGTCGTTTTGATTTTTTTTCTTTTTCTTCCTTTTTTTTCTTTCTCTTCTCTCTTCTTTCTCTCTCTCTCTCTTTTTTTGAGACTAACGTTTCGGGGGGGGGGGGGGGTTGTCCCCAAAACCCCCCCTTAGCTACGCCCCTGTCCTAGAGTGAGGCTCTACAGACAGAATGACTGGCGTCATCAAAAAATCGGCGGCTCTGAATGTTTGATTGCGAAGGTTATGTTTCCCCCTTTCCCCTTTATGATTTGCATTTTAGCCCGTTAGACTTTTTCTTTCTCGCTGAAGATCTTGAGGTTTCTGTTTCATCATATTTTCAAGCCAAAAATCAATCCCAACAAAGAAGAGCAAAATGTTATAAATTCTTATCTCTATAAAGGCAAGAAATAATGTTCTTTTGCCTCTGAAGAATATTTTGTTTTGCAGATATTTTTTAGTTTTTTTTTTTTTTTGGTTAATTTCGGTAGGTGCCCGGTTATTTATCTCTTGGCTCAAGGGGGGGGGGCGATCGCCCCCCCCCCTTGTATCCGCCCTTGTAAAGAGTCAGCTACATGTTTAAGTAAAAATCTTGCATTTACTGCTAAAAACGGACATGATTTGTAAGTGTTCATTTGTGAAGCCTTTTATCGTCTTGACTTTCTTCAAAATATAATTTTGAAGACAGCTCTGATTTTTTGATCCAAACCAGCAATCACTGGTCCGGAACCCCCAGAGGTATTGATTCCCTTGGAGGACTTTGTGACCACGACGTGCCCCAGTCAACATTAAAGAGCACGGAGGAACTTCTACCGGCTGGGATCGAACCCGGGACCCTTCGGTTACTAGTCCGACGCCCTACCGATCAGGTTACCACGACCCTTAGTAAATAAACTGTGGGAGAACCAGGAGGGATGATTTATATGCCGAAATAAAACGTGAAAAGTTATTTTTAGCTTGTCCGATAGATTTAGAAGCAAGAGTCTAAAGCTGGTGCATCTATACTGGACAACCTAGAAATAGCTTTTCACATTTTATTTCGACCTCTAAAGACAGCCGTCCCATTCCTCAAGGTTTTCTAAATTAAAGATAATTTAAATAACAATGATGCTTATCAAAAGATTAATTTTTGTGCCTCTTAAATACTGCACTTAAACTACCAACTTTACGCTAGAAATGCCGTGAAGCAATTCGTTCTTTCTAAGACAGGTTATTTTTGAGACAGATATTGTAAAATATAAAATTAGTAAAAAACGTTTTTTTTTCATACTAATATGTTCGCAAAATATTTTCCGTTAAAATCTTTTATGCTTAAAGCAGCGCTTGGTAAATTTCGAAGCACTCTAAAGATATGACAGTGTCAGTAGCAGCCATAATAAATATGAATTTTTAGTAAGTTATTCTCTGAATGGACTATTAACATTCACGGCACACGCCCTGCAGCTGTCATTTAACGCGCGGCCGTCAAATGGTTTGATAAATTATGACTACTCGTCTAATTCTAGTTGAGTAACAGCTCGTGTTCTCTGCGAATGTAAAATTAGCCTTTATGGCAGACACACACATAAATAGCACTCCATGAGGAAATCCTTTGCATAGCTTAATTCCACCAATTTGGAGAAAAATGATTTACTGCCACCCCATATATAGTAATAAGTCCTTCAGATTATTCAGATAAATATCATATGCATGAGTAGAAATGCTGAAGACTAAAATTAATAGAGGACATTACCTGAATTTATAGTAAATAGACTGGATATTACTACGTAAATTGCATTTAGTACATGATAGAGTGTTTTACCTCACGATACCTCCGTAAATGATGTCACACTTTTTTCATCACATTTGACCCCCCCCCCCCCTCACCTCTCCGTTACAAAATGTCACGCGTCACCTTACTACCTCCCCTATTGTTGTAGAATGTCGCACTGTTTTTCATAAGCATATTGCTATTTAAAAAATGTGATGTCACACTTGTTGTTATCTCTCCACCTCCCCCCCCCTCTTGTTACAAACTCACAGTTTTACGAACCCCTTTTCCCCCTCAAAGCGTGACATCATTTGTGGACGATCCCTAACGATGAAATAAAAAATGTTCGGTGATGGTTTGCTTGACATTGTGAAAGTCGATACTTTTGCTTGTAACTGTTATTAGATTGATGTCATTTCTAATTCGTTTTCAATTGAATATAATTTATAGAAGAACATGATGCCTATTTTATAAACTATAATATTAAAGTTTAAAAATTAATTGAATTCAAGGCTATAATTTTTTCATGCAAAAGAAAGAACAACAAACACGCTTTTTATCTGTCACTCACTTTTGTTTTTGGGCAGCGATAAAAAATTAAGATAAAAATTGTTATGGAATAAAATTTTTAGTTTCTGGCAAAAATTCAAAACTAAAATTATTTGCCAAGGAAAAAATATATTATTGGTCCCGTTATAAAGTATTGTGTAGAGATTGTTTTCACTTCAGTTAACTGTTAAGTATTTATTCATTCATTTAATTATTTATTTTTTACTTCAAATTCAAAAAAAAAAAATTTTTTTTGGAGGAATATTTGTGCTTTAATTTATTTTGTATAATTCGATTCTCCTAATTTTTCCAACTTTGTTACCCCACCCCCCAAAAAAACTTAAATTTAAAATGTGTTCCAGTTAAAAACATTTATATATTAATAGTAATTTTCTGAAACATGATCGCATGAACGCATTACTTACTTTTTTCACTTTCACTTGAGACGTAGTTAAAAAAAAAAAAAAAACACACACACACACACACACAAAATGGTATAGTTTGAAGTCTAAGACAATCGAGAGAGAGGGAGCGAAAAAGAGGGATGCGGCTGCTGTTATAAAACCGATGTTGGCAGGTGGGAAAGTAGGCTTGTTTAGCTCTGAACATACTTCTTGTTAACTTCCTTTTGCCAACTTGACTTTACCTAAACGGATAAGATGCTACTTTTGTTATTGTAATTCATTTGGTTCACTCAATAAAAATTTCTTCTACTCTTTTGCCGTCACTCCACGCTTAGAATAGATCCAAAATATTGCTGTATTGCGGGCAAGAAAAATGTACATAAAATCTTTAAAAACTTTGTTGAGGCTCGTAGTATGCATTAAGATACATCATGGAAACACGTTTTGCGCTCCTTTCATATTAACTACAGTTCACTTTTTCTGTTAGTCAAAGAGCATTACATGAGATCAGCATCGAAGGGCTTGAGTCAATTTGAATCATCAAAGAAAAAAATTATGTGTATTGGTTTGAATGCATGCGTTCTTCATGCTTAAAAGGAGAAGTTTCGTGCAAACATGGTTAAAAGAAATACTAATAGACTGATGACATGTTTGGCTGAAGTGTTTTTTGAGTCTTGTAATCATAACAAGTGACGTTGAGAAACAAAATGTCTGACGTATCTAATCGAACTACAGAACTTAATTAAACAACCCCACTATCAACTATTGTTTCTGAGTTAAAAACTCAGTAATATAAAGACGTTTAACCAACGTCAAATGTATCCAATTCTTTTCCCGCATCGCGTTCTCAATCGCCATATTTAAAGTGAATGACGGTAAGAAGAAACAAGTAGGTGACACATCGAGGTGTCTCTAAAATGAATTAATATCCCTTCGATGTATACCTCTTCCAGCGATCCTCCCCCTATCTCTGGCTACTGATTCACTAATGAATCGATAGGCTTGTAAAATCGATCCATCTGGCGAGGAACGAACGAAGCAAAAGAAAATCAATTGTCATTGGCAATCAGAGTCGAGCAAAATGGATGGATAAGGGAAAAAGGTTCGGCTGAGTTACAGATGAGCAAAGGCCCGTGACAAGGCCTGTGATTTAGGCCTCACTCACCCCCTGTAAGAGAAAAGGAGCTAACCCGTCAGGCCGGGAATGGTACGAAGGACGGACTTAGATGACATGATGTTATTAATCCTGTTATGGGTGCATTAGTGAAGGTGCAACGCAAAGAGCCCAGCACTCAGCGTAGCGCCCCTTGCAATACTGGCCTACTTGGATAGACAGATGGGGCGACGGTTGCGAGCTTTCCCACACACAGACAGGAGTTTCCATCTGCTGGATACTTCTTCAAAAAGCTGGGCTCAGTCCATCACTAAAAGAATACTCGCATTTGCTTCTTCGCGTAACACACCATGGACAGCGATTCTTCATATTTTAACCTCGCAAGACGCTGGGACTAATATTATGGATTACCATTATTAATTGGCAGAAGCTTGTTCCGAATGCATATACATTAGATATGAAAGTTGATGCTTTTGTCAATGAAGAAATAAGTGATGTTATTGCGGTACAGGGGAAAGGGAAAACAATCAGTCAAATCGCCTCTGTTCCATCAAAAGTCACCAAGTCCAAAACTCCAGTTTTTTTTTTTTTTTGGAGATGCAGGCAATTGAGACTTCTGAGTCAACATGAAAAATAAGGAAAATTATTGCACAGATTATTAATTCCTGCAGAAGGTTTAGTGATGTAACATTGAAATTGTACAATCGCTCTGCATTATGAAAAAACTAATTGGAAATTCCAATTCGTTATAATAGTTGCTCTTTTATTTTTCATTTGTTATTTTAAGAAAATACATTATGCGCGACAAAAATACGAAATCAAGAGTAAGAGTAGAAGTGTCTTTTATTGTTCTGAACTTACAGGGCTTCTTTGGTTTTTTGCCCTTTATTCCTTTTCAATTTCCTTCTTCTCATAAATATTTTAGGCTATAGTTATGATAAATTTTAAAAATGTGATTTTTTAGAGTATAATAGTGATAAATACTGTAATTTTTCCTCCTCTGATTTTTCTATTTTATACTGGGAATAAAATGTATTTATTTAATCTCTGCAAATACTTTTTATATGAAACTACCACTTCGATTACTCAGGCAGGCACATTAACTCATTGCTATTGCAACGGTTTCAATGAAGATACACAGAAATTTTATTAATATTAACCACTCAGAATTTTAATGAAGTTGCTGGAAAAGCTCACGATCTATCTTCGTATAGAACGATTATACTGAACCAGCACGTAACTACTTTTATCTGAAGCGTCGAATTTGAGAATTTTTTTTTTTTTTAACCCTGAATTAACTTCTTTCGTTTTGGAAAGGTTTCTCCAATCCATTTGTCGGTGGACAATGTTTTGTTTCATTGTACATCATTTAGTTTTTAGTTTTATTGTCTGCTATAAGCATTTTTACTCATCAATTAGCTTTCGTGGATTTTAAAATTTGTGTGACTAGTAATAAAAATTAAACAACTAACTGCGGTAGTTTATGAATTGGTGTTGGAGCACTTGCTGTTCCAACCGTTTTTAGCATATTAGTAACATTGATAATGCAACTAAAAAGTTTTTCAAGATGCGTACTTCAAGCAATAAATAAACTAACAGAACTACAAATTGACATACTCCCACAGTTATTTCGAATTTTTCACTCCTAAGTTTAATATTAAGTCAAGTTCAGAGTAATAGAAAAGAAAATCTCTTTGTAGACTTTTTTAAAAGTTAAATCTCAAACAGAATAAAAGCATCAACGCAGTATCAAAGATTGAAACGTAAAAGATTTCTATCCGCCGCTAAGCCCATGCCCCAAAAAGATACAAACTATTCCAAACTGTTTCGATTTCATAAATTCCCGCAAATTGACAGATCACGTTTCAGAGGTAGAGAGCCGGTGCGGCGAATTGTTAGCATGATTCTCAAGTGGCAAACCCCCGCCATGGCTCAAATTGTTATTCCAGCGATTTGAAAATTATTGCGGAAATAATACCAGCAAACGCATTTCGGGCCACTGCGCTACAGCCGTTTCAGTCAGCCAGGTAAATTATTTGAGCTCGCGTCGGCAAAAATTTCTGCTGATGTCGTTAGCTGGGAGTAATTAACGGGGGAGGGCTATCGTAAAACATGTGTCGCGAAGAGGATGTGTCTTCCTTTCAGCGGATGGAACAATGCAACGTGATTTATGTCTTTTGTTAAATCTTCTTCGGACATTGCGCGATATGTTCGTTTTTTTTTTCTTCTTCCACTCCCGCATCTGAAGACACGAACTCATGTGTAGGGAAACAAAGAGCATTTATGTATATTTTTTATGTAATTTCGTCGGAAAATTGTAAGATTATTTAGCGAGCGGTATACAATTATTTGCAGTTTCTGGCAGTGTTGGTCGTTAAATTCCTTTTTTCAATTTAGCCTGCAAATGCTTTATAATGAACATATTTTTAGTGTCACAGCAATGTAATGAAGAAACATGCAAAAATAAATTAAAAAATAATTGGATATGTATTCAAAAGGAAATTAGTCCAAAAGTAAGCAAATTACTTTTTTCCCCTGTCATTTCAAAACTTAATACATTCATGAATACACATACATTGATGTAAAATTTGCATTATATATATAAATAAGATGCCAAATTAAGATATTAAATGTTTTAAGCTTAAAAAAAATAATGAAAAAAATACGAAATCCAACTTTTTATATGGTTCCCAGATCCTCTCATTCATATTTAGGAGAATTACAAAAAATAAAATAATAATTTGAACACAAAAAAGAGAACATCTTTTCAGAGACTATATAACGGCTCAGTTCGAATTTCATTCTTTCTTTCTTCTTTTTCAAATTGTTTTTTCTTTCTTTTTTTTTTTTTTTTCAATTAAGCTTTCACTGCGTGTTAAAGAATCATAGGTTTACATGTTCCTACGCGAGATATTCCTTATTTCTTGATCGATTTCTTTAATTTACACCTTATTTTAAAGCTTATCGTGCAGGCTAATGACGAAAAATAAACCCACGTTCAAAAAAAAAATTTTTTTTTTTGCTAAAAAACCTGTTTTAAAGCACCGGGCTGAGGTTTTCGGTTAATTTTATAAGTTTAACTTGCGCTGAGACTGACAGAGCTGAATGGCTCAATCGCAGAGCGTTCGACTGGTAATCAGAAAAATGAGTATTCGGGCCCAGCCCGGACTATCTGTATCGAAAAACCAGACTAATCACGCATTACATGAACACTTAAAATACAATAAATAACACAAGTCAGGCAATAAAATAAATGAGATTGGAATGCTCCTTGCTGTTACGAAAACTTGATGCATCCTGCTGCTAAATTGTTTCTTAACTGTAAGGATTTTTTTCTCTTCTGTTTTTGAAACTTAGGACTCCGATCAGAAAACTAAAACATAATATAAGCGAAAATATAAGTATCAGGTTTAAGATTTCAGACTACAATAGAATAATTTTTGCTCAGAAAAAAAATCGTATACTGAAATGTAGATTAGTCTGATGACAGTTTTTGATCCTTTGTACAAATAAAATAATAACTACCCCAAATTGAAATTACGCTTTTCATTTAGTTAACCTACGAATATTTGTTAGAATACGAAGCAAAACATTAAAATTACAAGCAACTCAATGGGTAAAATATTTTTTTTTCTCTTTCGGAAAAAACAAATAGCCAGTCACATTTTTACTACATTCGAAAAGCTACGCTTAAAAAACGAACTTAGTTCAACTGATTTTGTATCTAACCGTGCGGTTAAATGATAAACACATGCTGCCATCTAAGCCATCATAACAGTTCAAGCAGCCTGCGATAACAAAAAAATTGTATACATTGTACAATACATATTGTAAAGTGTGTTTTATGAAATATATAATGAAAACAAAGTAAGAGAGTACTTTTACTCATTTATTTAGTTTGAAATATTACGGTATGTTTCAACAGCCACCATGACGTTTTTCTAATTAACTATGCATTTTCAGAAAAGTTGAAATGTTTTTCCCTTTTTTGGAATTAAGACCTTATTTAGAAAAAATATCCGAATTTATTACATTTCCCATTACGAGTTGGCGATTGCAGAGAAAGAAACCCCAGTAAATTTTAGTACTTTTACTTGGTTTAAGGGTGATTATGTCATCCGGGGCGGCAATTTGCAGTACACTCCTACCCCTCACCTGAACGCTCAAAAAAAAAAAATGTTTATGCAAACATGAAGTTAATACAATGTCAGAAATAAATTATTATAATTGTCAGAAATAAATTTCAATTTTTGTGGTGTGTTATTCGAAAATTTACATTAAAAGACAAGTAAAATTATGAACGTATTTCATAAAATTGCCTCCGCAATACTGTAATCAATTTTCTTTAAAGTTCGATAATTTACGCAATTTAAGTTTTTTTGGGGGCAGATTTATCAGAATTGCAGTATTTATATTTGTACTAGCTGCGTGCCCGGCGTTGCACGGGCTAATTAAAAAATGAAAGAGATGTCCAATTGATGTTTTTGTATTACTCTGACATCAGTTTCTAAAGCGCTAAGGAGTAAATAAATACGCGTAATGCAAGGTTTGCAAAACACCAGTAGAGCAAATTTTTGTCAAAAATCTCTTTAACGTTAATCATAGTTATCAATGATACAAGTTATGAGTATTTTCAATTAGCACAAAAGATGAAAATATCTGCATTATCATCTGTGCTCAAGTTAAAATGAATTACATCTGATAGACTATATCTGAACTATTTATGTACAATTACAATCAGCTTTTTATAGAATGACACATACTTTTTGGTTGATTACGTGAAACTAAAGCACCAAGACCAAATAACTACCAATAAGCATTAACTCTGTTTCACAAAGAAATCCAAACAATCTTAATTTAACATGTTCTTTTAACGATATAAACTGTATTTTAAAAATAGAAACAGGAAGGAAAAAGAGAGTTATTACAATTCGAAAACTCACCCATGTGACGGGAAAAAGTCCAACAAAATAAACATAATTAGTCACACATCCTGAGTGTATCAAAATATGAGGCCGGTGGTGAATGATAAACTTACACTACAATCAATAAACATAGCTAAAGAAACAACTTTCATATGCTGAAAAGAGTTAAGAACGTTGAATGTAAAAAATAAAAAAAGGACAGATGATAAAATAAAGGCTATGTCCGAATAGGGCAACCAATTTTAAACTAATTTAAAATGAAATTCTAGATGGAAACGTTGTTTTAAGATTTGGACAGCAGCCAAAAAAATTTCTTTTAAAACAATTATTAGAATTTTACTTGCTCACGCATATGCAAAATGGCAACAGGAAAGAAATAAAAATTCCCGAATAACGTTATGTTAATTAACGTTTTAATTAATATCTCCGCTAATTAAAGTCGCACAATTACGAGATTGGTTCTATTGTTTTTTCTTTGGAAAATTTCGAATTGATCGGTATCTCGTTTGACTCTCGATTCGCAGTGGTTCTCGAGAAGATCGATCTTCAGACAGACAGACAGACGGACGCGAACAGATTTTAATATTATAGTGGATTTTTTTTTAAAAATAATCTCTGACTATTTTGAGTTTCATCATCCCTTCTCAGAAAGGTATAATCTGGAGTGAACCGCTCCCTCCTTCCCCTCCCGTAGTGACGCTTCCGTTTACATTATTTATGATATATCATCTGATTTGTTTGTTCTAAGATATTTAATTAAAGTAAAGCAAAGCAAAACCAGTTTTATTCCTTTTTTTTGATTGAAATATTTTTGTGCGCTTTGATAGATATCAAGCCTGGTTTTAATAGTAAACGTAATTTTTAGTGTTGAAAATATTATTATTATTTTGAATTAAACCCTTGTTACTCTACAGAATTATTCAAATTTATTACATTTCCCATCACGAGTCGGGGATTGTATAAATAAACCGGTAAATGTAATAAATATTGAATAATTGATCACCTTTACCAAGTTTATTGGTGACTGTATATAATCACGGGTTATTATATACAATCACCAATTTACCACATTTACCGTAACATTTAAATTGCGAAGAGAAAATCTTTTTCACAGCCAGAATAACATGTATAGTTATTTCAAGAGTAAATAAGAAAGGATTTCAAGCTAAATCTTTACTGCCAGGATTACCTTAATATTAGTTATAATTGATTCAGTTGTGACTCTAATCCTTTCCAATATTGCTGTATGCAAATAGAAATATCGGTTTTTGATACATTTGTATACTAAGTACTTATCTCTAAGTCATTAGTTTATTTTGTACTAGAATGGTTTCATTTTTACTATCCGATATTTTAATTGTTCAGTTTTAGCATCAGTCTCACACCTGATTTTTAATTTACTTTGACTAATTGAGAATTCCGTATGGGATATTATTGTTTTTCTGGAAACTAACTAATCAAACCAGAGTTTACGAAATTCAAGGTATTGAAATCACAGATTATCACTTTTAAAATATTTTGATCATAAAAATGGGTGCCACATCGCATTTGGCATTCAGAATTTTCTGAGCTGTTAGCTCGTCTTTTTAAGAAACGTTTCAAAACTTGTTATTCTAAAAGTAAATATTTTTAATTTTTTCTAACACAATTAATAAATTTTTAGATAATTTTTCTAACAAAGTTTCTTATTTTAGTTTAGTATGATTCGTATTAAACTATTTGTTTTTTTAAAAACACTCATTGAACATTTTGTTTCGTTTTACGTTCGAAGACTAAATTGTTAGATATAGTTTAAGTTTGCAAAAAACCAAATTTAGAAAGGCGAGTATTCATGTATTTCCGCTTATTATTATTATTATTTTTTTTTTGTTCTTTTCATTTATGAATGGAATTGAGTAATGTTGAACATATGTTGCTTGCGACTGCTTGAAATTATTCAATTTTGTAGTTTTTTTAATGCACTCCTCTGACCATTTAGTACCCTGCATCACCGAACCTTTTAATAGCCCTATTCTACTATATTTATATGTGTGAATATAAGAACAGCAATTCTTAGATGACTAGCATACAAACCTCAAAAAAATAATAAAAAAAGATAATTGCTTGATAATAGTATGAAACTATTATCAAGTTGGTTTGAAGCTACTATCACCAAAAGAAAAGGGATTATATTCGCTGAGAACCTTCTCTTTCTTTTTGATATAATCAGGTTTTCTCTGAGAATTGCTTACGCTTTCGCAAACTAGGAGAAGAAAAAAAATTCTTGTAGAGATATAAATCCAGCGTAAAATTTCTTTACATAGTCTTTCAATTTATATCCTTTCGGGGAATAGTAAAGCGTTTCATTGAAACACACATGCCCTTTTTGTCCCTATTGTACCAATATGCCTCAATCGAAAAACTGACTATGAGAGGTTGTCACTCTATTCCAATTTACTGCTTTAAGGTGTCACAAAATGTCAGATTTCAATACCACCTAGCACATAAACCGAAGTTTTATAAGGCACGGTACAAAGACCTATACTTGGAAAACCTAATTTATATTCTGTCCGTGTAAACTTTATATGTCTTCAATCAAGACTTCCGCCGAGGCTAAAGTCTCTGGTATTGACAATCCAGACTCAAAGATTTTTTTAATTCCACTCCGTTTATGACGACCATATCTAAATAGATCGGTAATTACGGTATAAGAAATATTGTCGTGCTCAGGAGGATTAAAAACGAATTATGAGACAGCAGTTGAGAGGCAAAATAATTGGCTAAGAGATGAATTCAAACCAATCTTTTATCCGTTGCCTAAGAGGCGGTGAAGATTTTTTTTAAAAAAAGGTCGTCGTCTTGCTACGATGATTGTTTATAAGGATGTCGTCTGTTAACAATGACAGAAATCTTATCGGTTGATACAAATGCATCTGTCATTGGCTCGGAGCTTTTTCAACGTATATCTTATCAAACATTTTCACCGATTATTAACAGAAAAAGCTAATCAAAAGTTTATTTATCTATTTATTCTTCTTTTTTCTCCCATTGAAACGGGGACTGCATGGTGTCAGGAAAAAGAATGCAGAACCTTCTTCATTTCCTACTGATCTTTTTTTTTTTTTTTTCAATGAATAAAATATAATATGTTGAAGTTTTTTAATTGCGTTGAAGATAAAATGAGAATCTGCCTTTGTTTTTGAACTACAATGCATTTTAATTTTGTATCCGCTCTTAGCGACAGCTTTTTTCCTTCTTCTTTTTTTTCTATTCATAGACAAGTAACTTCATTACAGAAAGTTTTTCTATAATTACTCAAACTGTTTGCTTTTGCTAATAATTATCATACTCTTTTTTAATTAGTTATATTTATCGGTTGTTATTATATTTTAAATTTATGTGTAACATTTTTCAGCAGCGTAAAAAAAACAGCGTAGTTAAATTTAAAAGCGATTGAAAAAAACCATTATTATGTTTTTTATTTTGAAAAAAATTACAAGAATGGAAAGTAAACAGTCGGATAAACATAAATTTTATTTCTTTAAGATGAAAAAAAAAAAAAGAAATAAGGGAACATCTGCTTAGAGTCTTGCGTAAAAACTACACTCTATACAACACCCACTTAATTTTTGTAAAACTTTCTGTGTATAATAGGTACTGATGCACTTCAGTGGCCTTCTTAAATATGCTTTTCCCAACTTTTATCCACTGAATAAGATGGATAATAGTATAACAAGTTCTTACTGCTTTCAGGGAAATAATAAATTGATATTTTTTGCAATAGATTTGATCATATGAAGTGCGTTTTTAGCTCATTTACTTTTGAAAGTTTTAAAAAAATCGACGCGAAATAATGCTTATAGCAAAAATATTGCTAATAAATTATCATAATGAATTGAATACTGAACAAAAATAATAATGAACAGTACGATTTTGAAGCTCGTTGCCTGTTTGTTTCCCTTCCTCTATCAAAATTTTTGAGAACACCCCGGTTCAAACACATCATTCTTTGTTTGATAGATCTCGGTCAAGAAACCGCCTTCGCATATCATTCATATTTGAACATTTTTTCTTTTGCCTTCGAGCGAAAAGACTTTTTTTTTAAACTCTTTTTTTTTTTCAAGTGATTTTTTTTTTTTTTTTTGAGTTGTTCGAAAAAGTTTAAGCGTAATTAATTACTGAACTAAAAGGGAGATTTGCTTTGAACGTATTCTGTTAGACTGCATAAAAAATTTCTTCTTTTTTTTTTTCGGCTATTTCAAGGACGCTTTTTTTAAACATTTAAAATGTTTCAAGAAACTTTAACAAAGTAATTATTAAAAACCAATATACTTTTATCTGTACATTTTAGTGACAAAGGTAAGGGATTGATTAATTAAATAAAGTTGGCAGTGCCTTATTTTTTAACGAAAGGAAAATAGCAGCAAACGATTTTATTTTTGATGTAAATAATTCAACTTACGTTCAATGAATTTTCCTTCGGTATGAAAAAAATGCAAACTTTTAGTCTTATCGTACAAGAAAAGGCATCAAATCGTCTTCTATATCAATAAAATAACTATAAATCAGATAGAGGAAACCCGGGCAACGTGAATACCTTAAGATTTTCTTGATTATTGTCATTTAGTTATTGCTTAGGAAATTGAAACAATTGTTTAAAATCATTCTTCATTTAATGAACTTATGTAATGCAGTAACAGTTGTACTTAATATAAATTACACTATTAGATATAAGGCCAGTTTTCAACAATGACATAAATATCCACTTTGCCCAACACCCCGGGTAAAGTGGATTCGGTACCAGGGCAAAGCGAACACCAACATTATTTGCCATAAATCTAAACATTAAAAATAAAATAAAATCGAAAACTAAAGGAACATATCCGAAAAACATTTCTTTGCTACAATCCTAATTATTGTAGTTATTACAAACAAAGAAATTGAATTTAAAAATAAAATAAACGTCGAAAATTAAAGGAGCATATTAAAAAACATTTTTTGCTACAATGCTATAATTATTGTAGTTATTACAAACAAAAAGATAGAACTAAAAAATAAAACCAGCATCGAAAATTAAAAGCTCATATTAAAAAAACATTTTTTACAATACTAATTATTATAACAAACAGAGAAATTAAAGTAAAAAAAGTCAATATCCAAAATTTAGGAGCGTATTTAAAAAAACACTTTTCTGCTACAATACTAATTATTGCAGTTATCACAAAGAAAATCATTACTATTTTGGAATGCTGAACACTTTTTATGACACCACTGAGTACAAATACACATTGTATCCGTTGGCCGATGATCTTCTTCAATGAACATTTCATCACTGAAAATGCATCCTTCATTATCAAATTTCTTTACTCCCATCTTCTTATCATTCTCTTATGCAGTCCTATGTTTTGTACCAGAGATGTTTTTGGTAGTGGTCTTTTTAAAAGTCTTTTGAGAAGCTTTAGTCGAAACATCATCTAGTTACTTCATGACAGTCTTTTTTGATTTTTAAAATTTTTGTTTCTGATTCTCCTTTACTGGAGTACTTGTCAGGAGTGTAGAACTCTGTAGCTTTAGCTTACGTGTTGTTATTGGTTTAGCAGGCTGAGAAATAGGCAGGGCCGATCCTAGCAGGTGTGCAGAGTGTGCACCGCACAAGGGCGGCCAAAGCAAGGGGCGGCCGCAGGCCTTATCATATAGTTCTTTTAATCAATCAAAATTCCTCAAGAATTTCTCAAAAGATAACTCATAATAAGTCAAATAAATGTGCTGAATTTTAAATGTTCAATTATCAAAGTGCCGATTTCCTGACAGCATAGTATAGTTTAAGAAAAATAGATTGTTATGGAACATTGTGTTGGTTTATTGTCCATTAATATCTACTCCTTACACACATGATTCATTTGGTTGCAAAATTTATGACGGAACCGGTAATCAGGCATGGATACATGGGAGGGGGCCGATGAGGGAAATGGCCTCCTCCTGAAGAAGAAAGGGTGCCTTCTAAAAGGAGCACTCAGGGCCCAGGGCGGCCACTAATGTTTACCCCCCAAGCTTTTATAGACCTAAACAATTAAGACATTTTTTATATATTACATTTAAAAAAAGCTATACTGATTAGATACTCTAGCAAGCATTTCAAATAACAAATTTTGTTTTCAACAATCGCGGCTGCGTGGAGAGACTGGAAAATTGCGACTCCCCTGAGAGTCAAACATTTATTAATGAACTAAAATTTTGTAATTTTCCCCCTTTACAGCATTTTTTTCGAATTAAAATCACGAATGAACTGCCCGGTTTCAGATCAATGCTCTTGCCCCGGGTAGTAAATTTAAACTTGGCTCCAAAACGAAGATCTAAAAAGATACCATGACATCCTTGATGAGACTAAAGAAGGCTTAAAATGGCGTTTTTAGGACTTTAATTTCGGAAAGTTTTGCTGTTTGAACCACCGATCTAAAGGACCCAATTAACTCTCTGATTCACCCCTTCCAACTTAACTTAATCAAACATAGCCTGAAAATGTTGGCTTTAAAATCCAAAATGTGTTTTCAGAGGGCAGCCCTTCTTAATGTCATCAAAAATAGCTTAATGACATTTTTCGTATTTCTTTTTCGAAATTTTTGCGATTCGAAATCCATTCCCAAACATTACTACCAAAGATAGTCTCCATTAGCGTCTTTAGAGAGGCCCCTAATCCCATCACCTCAGTTTGAAATTGACTTCAGTTTCAAAAAACAGTTCGTGAGGGTACACTGAACCCCCGCCCGCTCTTTGATCCATCGTTATCAAACAATGCCTAAAATACGATTTGGGACTTCAATTTCTAAAAACTTTAGAGGAGAACTGCCTGGTTTGTGTAACTTTTCACGGTAGGGCATATACCCATCAATCGTCAAAGTGAGGTGGACAAAAGGTCTATAATTGTGTTTTTCAGATATTAATATCGAAAAATATCCGTAAGATTCGCCGAAGCTTCCCAGTTTTGTTAACGTCACCAAAGATAGCATAAAATTGCACTTTTAGAAATATCCGCTTGGGAGCCCCAAAACCCTTCCTTCCCAAAAATAGCCTAAAATGGATTTTAGTTCCGAAAAATATTTGGGTTCGGAATTTTTTTCACGTTTCCCCTATCGTTTTCAAATCTAGCCAAAAATGGGTTTTTAAAACAATAGTGCCGAGAAATTACAGGAGGAAAGCCACCAAATCCCCTACCGTCACCAAAGACAGCCTAAATTTACGTTTAAAACTTCAGTTTCGGAAAATTTTCGGGAAGAGCGCTGATCTTTCCTAAGCTACGGTCACAAAAAATAGCTTCAAATTTATTTCAATTTTGAAAGAATTTTAGAAGAGAACCAACATTACTTTTCCCCTGAAGTTCCGAAAAAATTCCTAAAATAGCGATATTTGATGTCAATTTCGAAAATTTCCCCACGCACCTTGAATATACCCGACTCTTTTCTCTTGTAACAAAACACAACCAAAGATTACTAAAACTATTTTTTGTACGCCAATTTCGATAATTTTCTGGGAGCAATCCCCCCTCCCCTGATTCCCCCTCCTTTGTCCTTTCTCTGATGTCACCGAAGACAGACCATAAAATGCGTTTTTACGACTAGCAAATTTTGGTATCTATTACTTTCTTCAAAGATATAAATTGTACCTAAGACGTTTCTTACTATGAAACTTTTCTTCCTTTTAAGTTCATCATTTTTTTTTTTCTTTTTTAAATTAGAACTTGATATAGAAATTTGAAGAAATATTTAGATGCACGTCAAAGATTAGTCAAAATATGCAAATTACTCTTGAGGGGCGGCACATTAGGTCTTTGCACACGGGCGGCCGACACCCTAGGATCGGCCCTGGAAATAGGCCGTAAAACTGAAGGACTGTAGTAGTTTTTAGCACATCCAAGTTTGGGTGAAGCGGCGGGAACATCATTGCCTTGGACTTATTCTGTTGTTTCAGGTCCCATGGGAGTATAAGGACGATCTTCAATGGTAGCATTGTCTTGAGATCTTAAAATTGAAGAACTTCCAGGTTCGGATGAAGTTACTTGTCATGACCGGGCATAGTGAATATGGTATCCACTTTGCCCAATCCGCTATGCCCTTTAGGTACATTTTTGAGGTTACTAAAAACTACTAAAAAATCAGAGCATCTAAACTCATCATCTACGGATAGTTGAAAGCTACATAATCGTACATCAAATCCTAGTCATAACTAAGAACATGTCACAAATAGTATTAAAGTTATAGATGAGACACTAACCTCTGTAAACTAATATTGTTTTCCCCAAAACATACTTTGTTCGGTCACTGGCGTCGCGTGACGCGAACTCGTCCCGACGTGTATGCCGCACACGGAGCGGCAACAGGCGACCGTTGCTATGATAACACGGCTGCCGGCCAACTAATTATTTGGGAGTTATAGGCAAAATTCGTTTTTCCCGGGGTATCCACTTTAGCCGGGTTTCCTCTATTTTTTGAGTACAAAGTAATTTCCATAGTATTAGTTTAAAATATCGTTTCATAAATTATTATTAAAATATTTCAAAAAATTGCTGATGGCTTTTATTCGAACATGTTCTTATTGATAAAATGTTCAGGGAAGAGAGAAAAAAAAAATGCCAAATAGCGCTATTGGATAAAGAGCATGCACTAACTTCATTATCCAAAATAACATTTCGCAAAAGCTTTATTCATGTCACAAAAAACTTCAATTTACTTTTACGAAAAAAAGTGTGAGGGTTGCTTCTTTGAAATCAACTATGTTATGTATCTTTTGATATTATTAGTGCTATCATTTATTGGTTTAATTATCAATTTTAGGGAAATACGTTTTGCTTCTAGAGGATTTGTTGGACTTCATTTTTATGACAAAAATTAGCTGTAAGTTCCAGCAAACGCAACACTAATTGTTTGTTTTCTTTAACACATTAGCTACCACGTCAGTCACCGGTGACTGACACTGAACTTTCGGTTCAGACCGCGTCAGTCATCGATGGCCGACATTGAACGGGTTTCATCGTCGACTTACAGTATACAATGTGATACGGGGCAGACTCGAAGAGGGGTCATGTCAAACGGTAGTCAAAATTATTCATCTATCATTATTGTATGCGATCATAATTTAATAATTCCATACAAAAGGGATGGATGTAGAATATCATGCGAGTATATGTTGAGTACACGTTGTATTCAAGTACGGGGTTGCCGTTATCATTTTAATTTATTAATTTGTTTGAGTAAATATTTGAAACAATATTTCCTTTCTTTGCTTCTGAAATTAACTATTAAAGTTTATGTCCAACTAGGCACATTATTCCTGGCCGATTTGAGACTTTTTATTGACACCCAAATAGATCCAGAAATGTTTCGTACCCAAAACTCTATATTTCCCAGCATGACCCCCACCCTCTAAAATGCTAGTCTGTATCCACCCCTAATGATATATGAAACTATGAAACAAAAAAGAAGGGGGGGGAGGAAAAGAAGCATTGATAATAATTTCGGGATCGAGCCATTAATGTACTTATCTAAAAACTTAATGGATTTTTGTGAAACAGTAAAAAAAAAAGATTGTCCTTCAATAGTATCGCATTGCGCTCCTGGACAGTCTGGAATTTCCTCATCAATGACCGTGGCAGCTACCGGATTAAACGTTTCGCACTTTTTCACCCATTTCTTTTTTCAAAGAGGGAATCTGAATTGAATTATCAAAAATCAGTTAAAAATATCTATACGTTAATATTACGTATTCATTAATGGCATTATGTGTGTTCTTAAATTTAAAAATAAAATAAAATGATTTATCTTACTTCGTTTCGTTTTTCGTAGCTTCAAAAAAAAAAAAGTCTCGATAACTCGTGAAATTGTCAATCCTTTTCTCTCCGATGATACTTGCGTTTCTAACTCTGTTAATCCTAACCTCGAGTTATTAGTGAACTAACCTCCAGCCGACAATAACTCTCGATCCTAGAAAAATGTCATTCTTTATTTTGCGACAGAGAAAAACATCTCACCGTATCAAATACTTTTTTTCGTGATATGAGTTACTTACGGATTATAGCTCACCAGTTACTCTCAGGTGAACTCACAATTGCGAAAAACACTGTAAGTCATTCAAACCTGATCTTGCCTCTTTCTTTCTCAAATTATACTAGTTATGGAAATGAAATGACTCCTGATACCTTCACCGATTTCCGATTTCCTGGCGGTATCTTGTTAATTCGAACCCTTCCATTTTCGCGAAGTGTTTGTTAAGTTCATTGCAGCGATTTTCATTTTTCGCCGCCCTTTCCCAAATCACGCATTCATTCTCCCCCCCCCCTCCTCCTCCTCATTTGCGTAAGGTCTTAAGGCCTCGCCTACAACGTATCGGACCTAATACAGCGGTTTGATTAGCCCGCAAGCCAGGGCTTTTCAGAAGGGAACATTGCTCTGCCGGCAGCCCAATCAACGCCATTTTGGTTGGGCGGGTATTGGCACACACACGCACAATGGGGCTATGATTTCATTATCCAACTTATTGGGAACTCCCTGCGCGGGAGGGGATCGTCTGGCGTTCCGGTTTTCGTTAGGAGTTGATGATAAAAGACCGACTAACGAAAATGCGCTAAAAGCGAGATCAGTTTTTTTTCCTTCCTGCTTTCTACTGACAAAAGAAGAACTCTCCGCCTAATAGAGGCTTTTTCCGTGTTTTGTTTTCACTTTTTATCGATTGTTTCAAAGCTGGACAGTCATTAGATTTTGTAATTGAATATAGTGCGTAGAGTAACCAAAAATGGATGGGATTAATATTATAATTTTAATTATACATCTATAAATAAAGATAGAATCCAACTGCAAATTTTTGACTCGAAGCATGCTAAATTTCCAAAATACTGCATTCGGGATTAAATAAATAGCAAGATATAAAACATGATGTGAGTCACAAAAATTTGTAATATGTTTCAGAAAAGTGAGAACTATGATTTTTTCAGTTTTGATGCAGGATGTAGCAAGGAGCTGAATTTGACATATATTTGCATTCCTTCTCCCTACCCCCTCCCATTTCTGGTTTGTAGCCACACTTTTCCAAATTTTCAAGGTTTTCACGCACTAGAAAATAAATTTTTTTTTAAAGTACTTTTTTATGAAACGAATCATACTAATTTTCGGGAGATGGGGGCCCCTAACAAAGCGGGGGCCCTAAGCTATAGCTTGCTTAGCTTGTACGTAAATCCAGGACTGCTAACAGGGTCAAAAATAAATTCTATAATTAAATAAACATTGGAAAACGAAAAACTTTGATGAACGGTTTTGTAATGAGAAAAGCGTGTCTATTTGACTGCAACTCCTCCTCTCTCAATGACTTCTGAAGGAACAATTCGATTCAATTTTTATTTCCAAAGATCTCAAGCTCACCACCCCTCTCGGAAATTCTAAGACTTTTCGCTAAAAGGTAGGGAGTTTGTGGAGATAAGAATACCCCATTCTCTGTTTCGAAAATTTTTTCGTTCAATTTTAAACACTTCAAAAAAAAAAAAAAGAAAAAAAACTGATATTAGCTCGCACGGATAAGTATAAGCTTAACTAAACAAAACTAAGCTAACCTGAACTAAAAAATGAATTTTCATCGAGCAAATTTTAGAAAAAAGTTCTTGTCGTAGATGTACAAAAAAATTTTATTTGGGTATTTTAAGAGAGGTTTTTCCTTTTTTTTTACGTATTTAAAAAATTTTTATTTGAAAGAAATTCGGTACATGCTCCTAGTTTTTTGTTTCAAGAAATACTGGAAAAGTTATTAATAAAAGTAACAGTTGCCATTTTTTGTAGATTTAACGCTGGTGAAAGATGAAAATATAAGTGAAGTGCACTCAATGCGCGAGAAAATAGAAATGTTCACAAAGAACAGTATGTTTACTGATATTCCTTTCGGTTTTCAGCAATGCAAAAAAAAAAGGGAAAATATCCTTTTGGAACGAAATGTTTAAATTTTATTTATTTATTTATGGGGCAACAGTTGAAAGTAAAATGAATCTTCGAAAAAAATTATAATAATTTTATTTTTTACATAAGACTAAAATTTGCTTTCTTTGTAAATTACTGAACAAAAATGTGCCTTAGTTTACTTGATTGTTTTACTTTTTTTAAAACTTGTTTAAATTAAAAAATATATTTGACCGAATTTTTTGTTGTAATTCATTTACATGATTTCCCCCCTCCTGTTTATGCTCACTTACATACTGAAAAAAAAATCTTGAATTTTAACAATTCTTCTTCAAAAACACATGTAAATAAGTAAATGAATAAAAAGTAAAAATATTAATTTATCGTAATATGATAAATAATAGCATGAGAGAATGAATTTTATATTGTTTCTTTTTTTGTTTTTTTTTTTATATTACCTTACTCGTTTTCTTTCCAGATAAGTCACATTTTGTTTTTAAAGAGTTGTTTTAACTCTTTTAAAAAGGTATATTTGATTTAAATTATATTGAAGCCTCAGACAATTAAGGGACAGATTGATCTGTAGTTAGAAAATCAATATTTGACGCACGACAAAGTATTATTAATTTCGGGAACAACCGATTTTTCTTCTTTCATTTATTATTCGATTGTTTTAAGTCAATATTCTTCATTAAAGGAAAGCCTTACAGATATGAAAGTTATCGCTACAAAATGAGACGTGTTATTGTAAGGGAATTTCGTGTACAGCTCCTTACCTGTTTCGCTAACCTTTCCCTCCAGTCAACATCACTGTAAATCTGTTTCTTTGGCGACGCTGTAATTACTGCAGCCAAGTTTATTGTAAGTTAAGCTGTATTGTAAGTGACTACTCGCATTTCTGTGCTGATGGTACACATTAGCAAATACAAGGTTGCTTAACACAAACTTTGGAATCAGGATTTCATACACTTGTACGGTGTACAACTCTTTCTGCAGTATGGAGGGGGGGGGGGGGAACTGACGAGTTAAGACTGTATTTTTTGCATAGTTCTATTTGCCTGCACTGAAGAAAGAATTGTCATTATATTACAACAATATCGAAAGCTATTCCTTCATTTTTTTCAGTACTACTTATGCACAATTTTTTTTTTTTTTTACTCGCATTGATTTTTTTTCTGTTTCAAGTTTAACAGCAATTTCCCGATTTAAAAGCATTCCTTTAAATATTTTCCGAAGTTCATTAGACGATTTTTTTTTTTTTTCGTTTCTTCGGGCGCTATTAAAAAGGAGTACCTTGGCGACTATTCCTTGAGCCATGCTGCTCTGAAATTTCTTACAAGCAGTGGGAAATAATTTCACTTTGGCCTAAAACTTCGTCTTGGATCCAAATATTTTACAATGTTTGTCGGACTCGGTATATACATATTCTATAAGATATGTTCATAAAATTATCGGTGGAAAATTTCACTACACAACTTAATCTCAAAGATGTGAAAAATCCTTTTTTAACACATGTGATAACTTTATTTGAAGTGCCACTATTGTTTCCAGTGAACAATTCTCTCCCTTTTAATTATTTATTTGTTTATTTATTTTTGTGGACAATTTAGCCCTTGTCACGCAAGAAACTTTCTTTTTATGAATGAGTATATCCAACGCATGAAACTTAAATTAAATGCAACATTGTTTTGCTGTATTTTACACTGATAGCTAGTCTTCACACAGGCTGAGCTATAAGCCTGTGTGTGCATGTATATATAAATATATGAGTGTATGTGTCCGCGCGTGTGTAACCAAAAATATGATATAGTATAAACGCTGCAAATAAATAAATAAATAAAAATAAAAATAAGCAATGGAAAAGAGCTAAAAATGATCTTGCTTTAAATAAGCTATTTGAAAAGGGGTTTATGAAACAGTACCATAAATAATATAAATGTATGTGTCTGTTATTCATAGTTATCAGCTTTTGAATACAGTAGTATCATTTTTTACTTATTAATTAGATTATCCACGGTTTTCGCTTACCCGCGGTTACCGTGCACTCTATTCCGCGGATAATCCAGAGTTTACTGCACATATATTGCTAATTTCAAATCGGAGACATATGTTAAAGCGTACATCCTGTACTAGACTTAAAATTCACAAACGGTCTGGAACCAAGTTCTTAGAATACGAAAAAAAAAAAAAAAACAATATTCAATTAAATAGTAGAATTAAATGAAAATTAGTATCACGTAAATGCATCTATTATTTATGCATTTGAGTGCAAACGGATATGGGACATTTTGCTAAATATTAACATAATTATTTGGGGCCTCCGTGACTCTGCAGTAGAAGTTTTTTCTTCTAAGCCGTTGGTCGTGGGTTCGATTCCCAGAGTGCTCTGGGCTTTATTTCCTTCTCTAGTACACTCAAACCCGTTTTTTCTTTCTTTCTTTCTTTTTTCTTTTTTTTTTTTTTTTTTTTTTTGCGGCATATGAAAATTTTAATCAAATGGGACTTGGTTGACTCACTTATCTTTGAAAACCGCGCTTAAAAGAATAATTTTGAGCGATTTTTTTTTTTTTTTGTACGATTGCTTTTAAGCGGTCTCTATCTACGGCACAAAAACAAGTTTGAGTGTATTGCAAATATTTCCCGAGTGTGTTCGGCTTCAAGGCGTTTTGTTCGCAGTCTTCTATCTATGTGAAGCTGTATAGCTTCTGTATAAATAAATAAATGAATAAAAACTGATTATTTCCGCTACACATGAAATTAAAATTCTATCATCTTTAACAGGAAGCACCGAGGATTTTTGCTAGATCTCATAATGTATTGAATCTACTTACTAACGAGTTATTTTTCTGAAGTAGTTCATTGCCCGAAACAAATGTTAATAAACCAGAAGAATGTCAGTTTTATCAAATGATTTGTTTTTTATTCACTAGCAATTGAACGCTCCCTCGATGAGCTCCGTCGCTTTTTCCGATGATTTTGCGATTAGCAATTCTAATGAGTAAGGCGATATTACTTATGAAAGAAAATATTTGCAACAATTCTAACAATAAAACGCGTCTAATAAACAACCCAACTAGACCAATAAAAAATTTCTTGTCACGACACACCCCCATACTTATGAGGGGCTGTTTTCTTTTTCGATCTCGTTATTATATTTTGAAACATTTTCTTGTCTTTTTTTTTTTTTTTCGTGTAAGCGTGTGCGAGGGGGAGTTATGGACAAGCAAGTGTTGCGTATCGCGCGCTCCATATTATGAGCGTGGATATGGGAAGGGTGGAGGTCGGATCACTTCTTCTGTATGAGTGACGGACGAGGTCGTGGCCCTATTCACACCCCGCGCATACGATTTATCCCAGCACTGCAATAACGGCGGGAAAGAAACGATCAACGGAGCGCGTGCACACACTGCCAGCCATTCTTTTCCCCACACCAGTTAGAGTAACGATTTTGAGTTCATAGGAAGTGAATTTGTGGCTCTTTGGTCGCATATAACCCGTCATGGTCAAAGAAAAATTTCGCTATTCCAACTGCTTTAATCCGATGGCTATAAAATACAAGTATAACCGATTTTTCTTCCGTTAAGTGCTATATAATTAACCGTAAAACTGTTTTAACCATTCTCTGTAATAACTGGAGTACTGTCCAAATTTGAAAAAAAAAAAAAACAGAATCGTTGTCGTTGATAAAATGCCGCAAAATCAATGAGACATTTTATTTAAAAAATTTAATCTGAAAACCATGATGAAACTTCACAGTGAAAATTCTACCCGATTTAAATCAATCGCAAACTCAACCTGAAAAACTTTTCAAAATAAGTTGTCTAAAATGTCGTAAACGCAAAATTTCTTTCTTAAGCCGTCAAAACTTTTCATCAGTAGCACCCGATTTGAAGTATAAATGTGTGAAATATTACGTAAACAATGCATCTATATGTTCCAAAATTAGGGCATATTTTTGGATTTTCACGTTAGGTTTTTTTTTTTTTTTTTTTGCCTCGCAGCAATTATACACCTCACTCGCCCTTTTCTTTTCCAGATTTCTTTCCTCATTTCTCTCTCTATGTCTCTCTCACTCTTTTTTTTTCATCGATTTATGTATCTCTTTCCCTCCTGAGTAAGAGCTTACAAATGCAAAGCAACGTCCCTGTTTCTTATTGAACTTATTTCTTGTTCAATTATTGTGAATTGTTGCTACCTTAATAGAATAGTCTCAAATTTCGTTTCGCTTCACTTATGTATTTCCAAAAAAGTGGCAGAATGTCACCCCAAAACACCAAGCAATCCAGCAGGATATTACCAGCTTGGTGATAATCAAGCAATTATTTTCAAGAAATATAGAAATACACTT
This sequence comes from Uloborus diversus, assembly GCF_026930045.1. Taxonomy (NCBI): domain Eukaryota; kingdom Metazoa; phylum Arthropoda; class Arachnida; order Araneae; family Uloboridae; genus Uloborus; species Uloborus diversus. The sequence goes on from NC_072733.1 coordinate 110,158,764, forward strand.
GTGTGCGGGCGGGTGTTCTCGGTCGAACTTTCATCCATAAGCTCAAGCTTGGCGCATTGAAAAGAAGGTTCCCATCCGAAACGCGTGTCTGCACTCCTCTGCAAATTTGTGCGATTTAACGTTGTAATACTTTCTTTTACTTTTGAACCGTTTTCGATTTTCTCCATAAGGTTTCCAGTATTAATTCCCTGCCCCCCCTTTTTTGGTAGTATCTAACTGAAATATTACAGTGAACAGATGAAATGTCTGATTTTCAAAACCATTTTTTAAATGTGCAGCTTAAATGAAAGTTAAAAGAGAAAGAAAAACTTTTTATTCTAACTAAAAAAAAAACAAAGAAATAAAAGCGAAAAAAAACTATTATTTGATGTGTTACAAGTAGAAGTTCTTATTCTTTTATGAGTGACATTCTCAAAAACAATGCTTAGACTACTGAAAAGCTTTACTACTTTTCACTAACTTTTCTTTTTTTTTCTGTGATTTTTTTTCTTTTGAGTGACTTTTTAACTCCTCTACAATTTTCTCACTAACACAACAGTGATACAATTTCACTTTGTTGAGGAAAAATGGGGTCAAGAACGAATTTGTTATATTTCGCGAAGAAGCTAAATACGAATGAATGAAGTAGCTGTGCAAACAGTCTTACTGCTTCATCTAAAAATAGTGAGAAAATAGCTAAAAGCATCATGTTGTTTGAGAGGCGGAACGTCAACATCTCGCTAACTTGTTTATTTAAACGCATGACGCCAAATTTAATTGAACAGATGAAATCGGTGGGAAGGGGGGGAGGGATGCTATCTGAACGGAGTAAGCAAAGTACATAAGAACACGTTAAAGGATTCAGATGGTATAGCGTGTCAATCGTTTTCACAGCATTTTGTCAAGCAGATTGTTGTCACACTCGCGTGCATAAATGTGGGGTTCGATAATCAGTGAAATTTACTATCAATAAAAACTTATGGGTTTTTCCCTTCTGAATATCTAATTTAATGCAATATTTGTTTCTTTGCTGTAGCTGACGAAAATGCAAAATAAATGAATAAATAAAAATTAATGGAAAATAAATACAAAAAATAAATAAATACATAACTAAAAGATTTAGATTTTTTTTAAGCTTTTTTTTTACTACTATTTATTTATTACATGTGGATAAATATTTCATTCGCCTGATTCAGTTTCAAATCACCAATTCAATTCAGATGATTTATAACAAAAAAAAAAAAAAAAAAGGAGAATATTAGTTACTAGCAAAAAGCAAGCACAAATATATCAACCAAGTCCTATCAAGGACCTTTGAGTGTGAAATTTTCAAAGTTATTAAAAGCTTCACCGTATACTGCAAAAACGTACGAAGTCATTGACCACACTGATTGAAACATCTGGATAGAGTTACATTTGGTACTATAATACAAACTCAAACAAAAGCATCCTAACGACATGTGAATACCCTTCCGCCAGTTTATTCCAGAAGGAATAATTTTCTTAAACGCTCTGTCTCTCTTGCCAGCCAACGCCTCACAAGACACAAAAACAACTTCCATTCTGGGCTGCTGCAGCCAGACCATAAGGCCCCCATTAAGCGTTAGATCCCCGAAAATCACGGTTCACTTGCGAGGAACTGGCAACAGATGAACCATTATGGACAGTCATTACGCCCCATTGATATCCCCAGTTCAAGCATAAGTCTATAGAGAGAAAGTCTAGGTCCCTCCCTCAAAGCTTTTGCTGCGTCTTCTCCTCTGGCTCTTCTTTATATTATGGAGTGACTGCGTATGGACAATTAGGGAATGGTCGGCTGCTTTCGACCATCGATCAATCAAAGAGCAGACGCTTCGATTGCTCGAAACTTGGTTTGTTCCGCAAAAGCTTTCTCTCGAAATTTAATCAGTTGGACCCCCTCATAACTCAAGTGCATATTCCCGGTCTCTTCGGTTTACGTCATGTTACATAAAGAGATTTGCAGGAATGGAAACTTTACGACTTGGAATTCTTAGCCGAATCAAAAGCAGAGCACATGCATTTTGATAGCGAGATTTAGGTGCTAATGCAGAAAAGTAAATTTAAATTGGTGATCTTTGTACTGGGGGGGGGGGTTAAACAGTGCAAAGATATAGATTAAATTATTTTGCTTCCTTACAGATGGATTTTGAGTAGAGCCAAGCAGTTAGCTAAATTGCTGATATTTTTGAGGTTGAGTTGAGCAATAAGTATAAGAAGAACTGTCTTTCTCCTCTTTAGAGATATATTTTTAGTTTGAAGAAATATTCATTTATTTTATCGGGACCTCTTTTGAAGTTTTACATATTTCCGGACGATGTGAACAATTACAACACGCAGCAGAGGTGTCGGTCGGTTAGAATGGTGTCAGAAATTCGACAACAACGGGCGTTTATACTGTCGTGGTCAGGTAAACGGCAGTATATGCAGAAATGAGTTTTTGAGATATTTGAAAATACGCGTTTTGGATTCAATGCTAACAATAGAAAACGTTAGAATTGGTCGTTTCCCCCCCCCCCCCCCCCCTTTTTCGCGGTTTTTTTTTTTTTTTTTTTCAGTGAAAACCAAATAAGCAAGCTTGTACAATAAATGACAAAAGTGAAAAAAATTAAAAATTTGCAGAAATTGCCCTTTACCGGCCCACGGTAGTATGTAGCACTAAAAATATCGTTTGAAAATGTAATGTGAGTCAATGTTTCAGGAAAGAAAAATCGAACGACTCAATGAAAGATTATATATTAGAGTATATTTTCTATTATTTACATTCTTTAATTAATAACCATCGACTTAATAGTTTTGTACACATGCGTAACTTCTGCTGCATGTAAGAATTGCACTCTCCTCTTCCCTGATATAAACCCAAAATAAATATTCAAAAAAAAAAAAAAAGCTTAAAAATCAAATTTACAATATTTTTACATGCACACGCACCGACCAATAAAATAAATTTCAACAACAGGTCAAGGACGGCCCGGGACTTGATGCTAGGACGAGGTATGGAAAAAGTTTTGAAGTTTAATGAGTTAAAATGTAATTCACCCATAATTTTGAGGGGAGTATAAAAAATCAAATACTTTAACAAATTTAAATTTCAAAAAAATTTTTGTACTTTTAATTGATATTTATTTATCAACAAAATCAAAAACGGCTAGTAAATTTCCTACGTCGGAACATTTTTCCGCTTAAGTTTGTTCAAAGCTAATCCACCGGGCTACACGAATTTTTGTATAGAATTTTAAACTCATCGATGTTAACATCTTTTCCATTACTCAAATCTGAACGAAATGTTGTGAATACGAAGTGTTAGTGAAAAAATGAAGCGTGTGAATGAGGTGATCCGGCCAAGAGCTTGTAAACATAAAAGCAGTTGGTATGAACAGGATTATGTCCTCAAAAGTAATTATGCAGAAAGGGGTACCCCTATCTCCAAATTTTCCAGTTTTCAATGGGTATCGAGATAATCAATTTTTTGTCAACTTACACTTGTGCTCAAGTGATAGTTTAAAAATATATTAAGTCATCCTTCATGTTTTTAAAAGTCTCTTGTGAAAAAGTAAATATTTTCTGATCTTGCTATTATTTGAAAGGGAAAAAAAAATACTTCCAATACCTTAGAGGAGTAACTACCTCAATTATCCTCCTCTTAAAATAAAACCCTCACTGCATCAGGTGAATATTATACAAAATGAGAGTAAACTTTTTTACTGTAACAAATGAAAGTTCAGTATTGTTCTTAAATTGGAACATCCCTAACCTGACATTAATTTTCATTTAGATAGGCAATCAACTTTCGAGCAGAAAATTAAATGAATATGAAAAATCTTCTAAGATCGCCTTTAAATTTAAAATGAGTATATTTAATACTCATAATTTTTTATTCGGATTATTTGGGCTGAAACTGGAATTTGAGCACTTAAAATGGTGAATTTCATTGATGGCATTATTTTCCGTTTTATTAATAAAATTGTAGCCAAATGTTTGCTTGCGTCTTTGCTGCTTGAATAGTTCGAAAATGGATTTTTTCCCCCTCTCCGAGAAAGATATATCAATTGCTAAACACATCTTAATCAGTTATGCAGAGACTGTATAACGAAATAAAAGTGGCTTTTGATTGGAAGTGGAAAAGAGACGGATGAAGAGATGAAGATGGGCTGATGAGCCGGAAGAGGATGGTGAAAAACGGAGAAAGTTTGAGGTCGGGCTAAAAAGCGAAATGTATATCGCGTGAGGATGGAAGAAAGTAGAGTTCTCATCGGAAAGAGACTTGTTCGAAAAGTAAGATGATTGCTTCGGAGGGGTTGCCAGAAGTGAGATCCTGGGAGAAATGAAACGATTAAAGGGCTAATTATTGGAAATCTCGCCTGTCGTAACTCTCGGTAATGTTTTCTATTTATTAAAGGCTCTCATGTTTAAAAAAGTCGGGCGAAGGCGCCGTGCGAAGCAAATTTACGGCGTTCATAAACTAAATGGCTAGCCATTGCTCTTGCAGTCGTGTTAATTACATTAGCCGGGAGAGACGACGTACCTCGGAACATATCTAACTGGCAGAAATAAAATAAGATTTATGCATATGTAGGTGGGAGCAGTTCTTTGGCTGTGGCTGATGAATGGTTTACTTAAGAGCCCGCGCCGAGTCCATCTCATTAATTTCCCTGTGACGGGAAATGAAAATTATATGTAATTCGTAAGCAATAGCGGCGACCCAAGACTGATGAAGACTGTCTTCACTCGCGAGATTATGGTTGACGTCGGCGAGGGAAGAATAATTCACGGAGCCATCTACCTTGGCTTCCGCCAATGAGAATCTTTTCCCTCCCCTTCTTTCCTGCTGCTGTCACTTGCAGATGAGAATTAGAAAGATATTACTGCAGGGACGTCGCCTCTTTCTTTAATGATGTCGTTTAATTTTATAGATGGTGAGAGTCGCATACGTCATATCCGCCGTCGCCAGGAGACGCCTTATTGTTGCCACCACTTCTTGTGAAATATTGACTGCTAACGACATTCAAACCGGACCCATTAACCGCTCACCGCCGGCCCGAGGGGGGAGGGTGCTCAAGACGCCCCCAAGAATGGCTCGGAGACGCTTTATGGCACCGACTAATAACAATATGCGCGCCGCCTTTCCGGATGCCACACACGGCACCAATTTATGCTCTCACTTTTCGATATCGCCCCGAATTCCTCCCCAAATTCTTCGCCAGGATATTTCAATTAAAAATGTAATTTCAAACCGCTCGGGGAAGGCGCACAAAATAAACTCTTCTTTGCTTGCCTCCGCACTTGGCGAAGCGAAAAAGGTATCTGTTACATTACCGCTGCTTTGCTTTTTCCTTTGCAAACCACTTTTTCACCCCATTCCGACACATTCGTTTCTTTCCACTTCCATCGTTTACGTTTATGCAATCATTGAAGAAACTGATATGCGTTTCGTCTCCACCGACATCATGTCTCAACTTTAATGACAGAGGCCCTCCGCAACTTGAATTTCGCTGCTCTCGATTCGTGAGCGCTCTACAATTCACTTATTGCTGTCGGTTCTGAATATCGAAACGTTTTTACTTAAATAAGTTTTCTATAGCTTATACAGGCTCGCAGATGAAATTATACTATCTAATAGTTCAGATTGAACTATAAAACGGTACTTTTTTGGCAAAATTTTATACAAAAGCAAATAACAATAAAACAGTCAGCATACTAGATTGCATAGCTAAAACTCTTGTTAAAAATGTTATTTTGAGGCATTCATCAGAAAAAAAAAGAATTTAAATCATTTTTTCTTAAAAGAATAAAATACATATTATACCTCCTGAATAATTATAGTATAAACGTGAATATTTGACTCGTAAAACAGAGTTCCCTTTCAGAAAATGTTTCAAAATAGAATAGTCGTGTGAGTAATATGAAAGAATATTTAATTAAAAAATATTTCAGCTCATAATATGCACAAATACAGTAGGAAATTACTGAATGTATTAATTGCAAGAGCAAGATACGTACATCGAGATTTTTTTTTTTTTTTTTTTTTTTTTACTTTGGTTTCCATGAAAAAGAAATTCTTTGAGTTACATCCTCCCGCAAATGATTTATAATATTAATTTTTTTTAAAAAAGTTAAAGGCAGGAAAAAACAGTCAAAATTTACATACATAACAATAACCGTGACAGCAAAAAGAAAAGAAAAAGGTTAAAACGAATATAGAAACCACAGATGAACTTAAAAGTGTACTTACAGAAATAATTTTTTTAATTTTATGTGAAGCAAAATAATAACAAAAATTAAAGAAAACAATAGAAATTAATGCACTTTATATTTGTGAAAAACGTTCGAATGTAGACTTATTAATCCTAACAGTGTAGATTATAATTTTCAGAGTTAAAATTCACGCGCCGCAGTTCATATTTACTTAATGTTTTCTCTCCGATCATCTAACAATTCCCAGTTGTGAATTTCCAACGAATACCAACAGCGGCCTCGCTTTCTACAATCCCCTAAAAGAGGAAAATATGCTATCCGAATGATAGTAGCTGATTTGTATAGAATATGTTCCCTTCCTCCCATTCATTGATATTATCTATAAGAAGAGCAAACAATTAAAAGCTATCTGCAATGTAGGAAGTGGCGGCTCCTTTTAACCCTTCGCAAAAGAATATCGTGTTTGTCGTCATTATTTGACAGGGGAACCCCCTAGGACTGAGGGAGCACTTTCCATTGAAGTCTCGCACTTCCCCTTTCCCCTTCCTGTTGTTCATGAATTGGTCCTTCGCTAACATAAACATTGCCATTATCCGGATTTTTCCATTTTCCTTCGCTTATTCCGTTCGGAAGTGTCGAGCATGCTCATGTCTTGTTTGCTTAGAGCGTGGCAGGATTTTCACGGATGTCGCTTCGTCTGATGAATCATAATTTGATGGACGGCGGTCGAACCCCCACTAGAAATGAGAATGTTTGCCGCTTTCGGTTTCTCTTCTCATCCCAATATAATCTCCAGAGGCTTCATTAATACATAATGTTATACATAATTATCTTCATTTCAGCTCCAGTAACAGCAATAGAGCAAGTAAATTTGCATTTTCGAGAATCAAGCCCGCCACTTATGGGGTCAGGAGGGGCAATTGCCTCCCCCCCCCCGACTCTGACAAATCAATATATTTATATATAAATGGACGATGTTTTTTATTTTATTTCATCACTATCATTATTATTATTATTCTTTACAAAATTTGCTTTTCCAATTTCGGAATGACGGGTCTGACGAGATGGTAAATTATTTTATCTCTTTGATGTTTGTTTAATAAGCAAGAATCATAACTTTTGCTCCAAATATATCTCGTCTCTCTGATGAATAAAATATGAACTCATCAATTAAATTTTCGACTTCTTTATTTTTCAAAAAAAACTTGCAATATTGCACACAACTAACGGCATTATGCAATAATTCTGAAGTTAACTGTTACTGTACATTGCCATTACCCGGATTTTACCATTTTCCTCCGCTTATTCGGTTCGGAGTATGCTCACGTCCTGTTTGCTACGAGCGTGGGATGATTTTTAGCGATGCGATGCTGCTTCGTCTGATGAATCATAATTTGATGGACGGCGGTCAAATTCCCACCAGAAATGAAAACGTAGGCCGCTTTCGGTTTCTCTTCTCCCAATATAATCTCCAGAGACTTCATTCCATTTACTATATATATACGACTGACTGTCTTCATCTTTTCAAGCTCCAGTACAAGCAATAGAACTATTAAATTGACTTGAAGAAAATGGTAAATTATTTTTCTTTTAGACATTTATTTAACAAGTAATTAAAGAGGCTGGATTTCCATCGATGTCGTTTCGTCTGAAGAATCATAATTTGACGGACGGCGGTCAAATCCCCACGAGAAACGATAACGTTAGCCTCTTTCGGTTACTTTTATCATAATTCAATCTCCAGACGATTCATTCAGTTTACTACAACTGTATTCATCCTTTTCAGCTCTAGTAACATCGATTGAGCCAGAAAATTTGCTGAACTAACAGTAAATCTTTTCTTGTTTTAAAGATATTTGTTTTATAAGCAAGAATCGTAGTATTACTCGAAATAAGTCACATAGCGCTATTAATTTAAATCTGAAGTACGCAATTACAGTCATATAATAGAGAAACTTTAAGCCAGGTCGTTTAACTTTGCAAACTTTTTAAATCAGGAAATCTAAAAAGTCCAGTTTTTCACGCTCTTGACATCGTTATGAAATAAGTTTTCCTCTTTCTAAAATGCAGAAGAAAATTAACAATACTAAACTCAGCTGATTGCGTCATTCAATAATTCTGGAGTGACTGAGAAGGAGGAAGGTTTCTTAGGAAGGTTTTTATGAAGGTGTGTAAACAGCTCTTCCTAAATTATAATATTCTATGCAATATTACAAATCTCAGAAATCTCGTGATTTTGTGAAGTGCAAAAGATTTTTTTTTTCTTTTTTTCAAAATTTTGAATTTTATTTTTCTCCTTTAAAATTTCATTACTTTAATTAAAAGTTTACTTAGCATCTCATCTCTGACTTGGCTCTAAGTTAGCATAAATGGAAAGATAACTTTGAATCAGGCTCATAATTAATTGAATCTAATAATAATTCTATCTCAACTTGGATAACTGCACAATACTTAAGTATTTTTCGTTTTCTGCCAAAGAATAAAGTAAAACTTATAAAATATGAGTAGGAATAAGATAAATAAATACCTTTGTGCTGAATAGTAAAGTCAGACAAAACAACGTAAGTAGAAGCACAAATTTGTAAATTACAGCATATTGCTGTAATTTACAAATTTGTGCTTCTACTTACGTTGTTTTGTCTGACTTTATGAGTAGGAATGTTTAAAATAGATAAATTGCGGCTTTAATTTACTCTTTTTATTCGTTTCGTCTCTGTATTCGTTTTATAATTCTATTCATTATGTAGGCACTTACTCATAATTTTTTTAAGAAGGTAACTAATTTTTCAAAATCCTTTCGGGTTTGCTAGTTAAATTTTGACTTGAAATATGCAAAAATGATGACTATTACCACTTTTAGCTCAGAGGAGTTATAAACCTTTAACTAAATAATCATGTGATATAGTGCCATTCTCAATTGTTTTTTTTTTTTGTTTTTTGTTTTTTTGCATATATGTACCATGTTAGAATCGACAAATGAGACTTTCATAGCATACTATTGTTTTCTAGCAGGCACGTAGATAAAATTGCGTCCAATACTAAATGACCTAAAATTTTGCGCTGCATCTAATAGATTGGCGGCGTGCGTTTTACGAAACATTTTCCCTGCATAATAGAGTTTCATTTTTCACAGAAAATGTAATGTCCATTTTTTTTTTTTTCATTCAATACACTCTCTAATTTCATTCTCATTTTCACTTTGTCCAAACTGCAGCACAGAGAAAATATTTTTAAGTGCTTTTTCGTTTCAAAACAGCTCTTTTTAGCATCTTTCACTGTTGAACTGGGGCTCCGATGCATTAGCATAGGAGTCATTGTCAGAATCTTTCAAATTCCAGGAAACGGAGTCGATCAATTTTTCCTACCTATTCCAAAGCTCTTGTTGCAACAATTACTAATATAAACAGGAATTAGGAAATAAACACACACGATAAAATCATCAGAAGTGCGAAAATGATACTAATATTCAGTAGTTCGAAAAGGGAGGAATTCCATTCCATTAAGCTTTAATCGATGTTTACAATCTCTAAATGCTCGAAAGGCTATCCTGAAAGCGGACTCTCCGATATTGATAAATTCATTAATATTACTCCCGACGGAGGACAAAAGCATTGATTTCATGGGCAGAACCAGGGAACGTGGGTCACGAACAATGAAATCAAAGGGTCTGGCAGGGAACCGAACAAGGGGGGATCCCCCCTCCCTCCCATTTCACGCCGAATTTTCAAAGCTGGACGTTTTCGAGCGGAATCGGAACGAAAAAACTTGCCGCAAACGGTGTTGCTGGTGACAGATGTTAGCGCGAAATTCCAACAAGTTTTAAAGCCTCTGCGTCCAATTCGCTATTTCCTGTCAAGCATACAACCCCCGATATGATGATGATGCTAACTGGGGAGGGGGAGTTGAGCCGAATCAAACGAAATTGTAGAAAATAAAAAGCGCAGACTATCGATGAGGATGAAAAAATAGAGGACGAAGAAAAGTGGGGCAAAAAATAACAGAGGACTGCTGGGATCTAAACAGGGAGAAGAATTGGTTGTAGTTGTTTAGAAAGGAGGTATAGAGTTAAGCACCAAAGAAGAGGATTAACTCCCACCGTCCGGGTTTTGTGAGCATTGAGATCAAGGTTTGATGCATATGGACTCTCCAACTACACCGTGACCTTTTGTGAAAGGCTGAATAGCGGTTTGCGAGAATTTCGGTCTGTCTCCGCTTGTTTTTTGCTGCGGTTTTTCATGGTGCACTTCGTGGTTTTATTATTCCCTCCTGCGGTAAATCGACGGAAAAAGAAACCACTCGACTGAAATAAGTTGGCTTTGCGAAAGTGAGAATACCAACTGGAAGTGAGGCGAATTGGAGATTTGTATCGTTATGACTGATGTCGTTATTATGATTATTATTTTCAGATATAGCTGAAGGGTTTTTCAATCATTTTTTTTCTTTCTCCTTTTTTTTTTTTGTATTATGTGAATAGTCAATAAGTAGCTCAATGGAGTTTTGAGATTTACCCCCCGTTTCTATTTAAAGAAGAGAAATTTTATTTCGATAGTTGTGTTCTGTGTGAAAAATAAAAACTACACATTTCGTCGTTCACCGGTATTTAGGCGGCTTCAAGCAAGATACAAATGTATTTTATTGCTGTAAAATTTGAAAGTTATCTCTTCCTGCCAAGAACCGTGCATAAAGCAAGATCCGGAACGAAACTTTTTTTTTTCCCGTTTTAAATAGTTAATGCAATGACGAACGTAAACAATTCAAATTTGATTTTTAAGAGAAGGGAAAAAACGCACGAATTTAAACTATTACTTTCTTTATTATAATATATTTTTTTTAATTTAACATGCAAAAGAACTAACTGTATTGCACTAAAATATATGTTTTTAAAATTTATTTATGACACCTTTTCGGAATCTCAGAGGTGAAAGAAATAGTTCGTTTGCGCAGCAATCAGAAAATTTTAAAATCTAAAAGGTTTTTAGAAGTACATTCTTAAAAAAAAATTTTAAAGAATTTATTTAAAAGTCATTCACGACACCAAGATCTTCAGTGAAATTTTCAGACACATTTTTCAGTGAAAATATTCTTCTTGCTCCTTTCTTTTCAACTATTCATAAAAAATCATAAAGGTTCCGACCTCTAAAATGTTTTATGCTACCTAAATTGCTAAAATAAATCATATTTACATTAATAATGGACCCCCCCCCAAAAAAAAAAGAAGTTTGAAGAAAATAAGCAATACTGCGTTCTTAAATTAAATTTAAAGAAAAAGCATTTCAGAAAAAGTTTTGTTTTGATTACCATAATTAGCCTTTTCAGCTGAAAACTTTTGTGAAGAGGATAACTTCTCCAAATAAATAGTAGTTTATTTTACCTGAAATATTTACTTTGGATACAAATATTTCGACCTTGTTAGATAACTCCGAAAAAATTTCGTTTTGACTTAATTATTTCAGAAACCTTTTATAACATACATGTACCTATGTTGTAGGACCTAACAGCGATAATAACTATGAAAACTTATCAATTAGCGAACGCACTACAAAAAGAAACAAGAAAAATTCATCTGCCACAGTAATTTGGAGTTTCGTCGAACAAAATCATTTCTTTTTTTCAACAAGGGGTTGGGGGGATACATTGATTGATAGTCCCTTTTACTAGTTCATTACTTGCACGTAAATTCAAGTTAATTTTTGCAAAAAGTTAAAACGTCATTGCAATAAATTATTTTTCATATACCTTTAACAAAACACATAACCATGCACTTAAAAGTTTCTTGAGCGTATTTTTTTTTCTCTTTCGTTCATTTTTTCTTTCAACTTTTTCTGAAAATGAATGTTGTGTGCTTAAAATGCGTTATAGATGCATCTAACTCAGCATATCTTGTGCCCCGCAAAACAATATCAGTATGATGTACTTTTTTAATACGTTTTGTGCTGTACTTTAAAACTAATGTATTACTTTATCGCCTCGTATACGAATCGTAAATGTTTGTGAGATTGTGAGACAGGATCAGAAGAAGAAAATACAGACAAATTTTCCTGAGTTTGGTGAATTGCTTACAACGAAAAGGATAATCATAAATAACTAAAAGGGGTCTTAATCTCCGGAGAGCAATCTTATGCACTTTTTTAATGAGAGAAAAACATTAGAGGCCGGAGATAAATATGTTTACGTGCAAAAGCATCAACTTTAATTACCAACAGGCAGTCGGTTGTATTCAAAGATTCTAATTTTGAAAGAGTAATTGCGTCAGTTCATTTTCAAATTCATCATAAATAATTAAAATGACATACTGGAATTATTTCTTAGGCAACCAAGAAGAGAGTATATTTCAGCAACTTTTCCTTATACGTTCATTATATAATTATTTAAGTCTATTAAACAATTGTGCAATAAATAAAGAAAATGAAATATTTAAATAAAAATTGTAGATGCATGGCAACGTTAAATTAAATAAATCTCATCTTCATTCTCATTTTTTCTTTTTTTTTTTTTATTTGTTCATTATTTTTACGAACTGCGTGAAACTTTATGATAGTTGATCTTTTTGGTTAGTATTTATGGCATCAAAAAAAAAAAAAAAACATTATTAACGCGAATGCTTTTCTTTTTTTAAAGTATTGCACTTTTATGCTTTTAAACAATATTTAAATTTAAAAGAAATGTAACCTGGTGTTGGTTTTAGCAATAAACTTGATGTTACGAATGTTAAAGTTTTTTGTGGCATGGATTATGCAGCTTAGAAAACGTAACAAGCAGATTAAAATTCAGTCACTCACTTAAAAGTCCATTTGCATTCAAAATATTCGGAACCTCACTCCTTGAAAACATTCCAGATAAAACACGCAGTATCTATAAAGCTGATTTCGATATCATTTCATTGTAAAGATTTAATTCTCATTACAGGATTAAACGCCTCAATATCTTAAATCTCACGTAGTTTGCCAATTTGTTTGTACATTACAAAATGAGCTACCTTTTTGCCCCTAAAACCCCTATCAAACTCCTAAAGTGAAGAAGTGAGATCTTTAATGTGTGAACGGTCATATCCCCTTCTGCGCTAAGGGCATAAAATTTTCAGTTCTATAGCAAGGGGATGGGGGCTGAATTGCAGCAATCTCGTTAGAAGCGAGCACCCAGACACCCCCTGATCCACACGCAAATAGAAGCCCCTCTATCGACTTCGAAGATTATCTCCTGTAATATTGGAATGATGGCCAACCAAGGTGCAGGCAACTAACTCTTATTACTTGTATACAGACAGGCATGAGCCTCTCCCCAGGAGACAAATATACGTCATCCGGGGGTTGGGGATCACCTTCACCCTAACATATGACCCCGTGGGCAATCCCCTGCTCTCCAAGATGACAAGCAGAGGCACGTATTAATATGGCTTAGAGGGCCGCTCAGTGTCCATGAGTACACAAGCCACTATTGCCAAAGTAATTGCCTCAGAGGGTTTTATTGTATGGAAATGAGGTCAGCCGCAGAGGGTGACTAACACTTCACAGTCTCAGGTGTGCTTTGGTAAGAAGCTGGACACAAATTCCAAATAATTACTCTGACGCGGCTTTGGACGAGATGATATTCAAATTAATCCGACTCGCTCCACGAAGAGAATGAGGAATCTGCCCGCTTGGATGAATTGGGGATGATTATAATTGAAAGTATTCAATGAATTTTCGGGTTTGACGATTGAACTTTAATAGTTGCCTATGCGGTCTGAAGAGCTGGCCGATTACTGGCCTCTTTGAGTCTTTTCAAAATAGCTTTAGAGGAAAAGGGATAGGGGAAGGTTGACGTCAATGAACCACATAACAGATTTCGATTTTTTTAGAAAGGAAATCCAACTCAAATTTCGCGTTAATTATAGGAACAATTTCTCAGTATATATCTCTTTTTAAAATAATATTCATTTTTATGATAAATATACACAATAAAGAATGAAAATTAAAAACAAATATTTTAGCATGTGGTCCATTTCTTGGCTACCGGTTGCTATTGATGGACCATCGAGTTTCCATCGATGGACTGCATTCTCAAATTAAAAAATGAATGCGTAACTTACAAATATTTATAACAGGTGATCAATAAACACTGTAAATAACAATAAGTTAAAGAAAAATAGATTTATTTTCTAAAATGTTTTATTTTTGAATAAGAGAAACATTAAAAAAAAACAGCACTCTCACAACACACAGCTGTTGTCATCACACCTCGTTCACCACTTAATATTTTTCCAACCTGTGCGACACTGTTCTTAGCTAATATCTTTTCAACCTCTTTTGAACTGTTGAGATTTTTGTCAAATCGATTTTGAAAATTTTCGTTCGATGCAAGATTGTACTTGCTCTCTGAAATGTCCATTTTTGAGAAAATTTTTGACCATTTATTACTGAAAGCAGAAGCTTAAGTCTCAAACTACTAGAGGCTATAGTATTAACAAAGGGACATGTTATACCTAACTATTTAAATCTGTGGGACATGTTATTTTTCTCAGCCTCTTGAAAAGCCAATTCTCCCAATTTTTTGGAAGTAATTCTAAAAACTTCCTCTCTAGTTTCAAAATATGATTCACTTATCATATTCCTATTTCGGAAAGCTTATCTCCTAAATTTTTAATAAGTGACTAAGGAAAAACAAACCGGTTTTTATCTTCCATGCGACTGTTTAAAGTTGCTTTCAGGACTCTATATTGTCGGCAGACTTCGTTAAGGTTCATGCCATCATTTATGTGAGCTACTGTAGCACTTACATGCTCTCACTTGTTCACTGGCCATATTTTACTAATTTTTGCATTTTTTTTTAACAGCAAAAGTATTTGAATTTGTATTATTATGTTTTAAATTTTTAATCATTTTTATTTAAAAAAAATGCCTTGAAGTTATAATAAAGTATAAGAGTTTTCATGAATTACTGAGATTATTTTTTTCATTGTCATATTTATTTTAAAGCAATTAAGCAATACAGCAATATTGGAGATTTTCCATGAATAAAACACTTTGTCAGGTGGTCCATTCATTGGAAACACCTAGTGGTCCAATGATAGCAACTTTGTCATTTTGAATATATTTTAGGTGTTACTGCTGTGACGAATCATGATGAAACATGAAGTATGGGGAATTGTACTTGAAAAGACACTCTTTTAAGTCAACATTCACGTTTAGATGATCAGTGATATTTAAAGCATGTTATAACTAAATGAAAATCTCAATAATTAGTAAGAAAATGGTAGAAATCTTTTCTGACCGATTAACAATGTGTTTAAATAATTTTAGTTACTTGACGACTCTGTAGTAGACTGTTTTCAGACAAAGGGAGGTACTAAAACTGATTACGCTTCTGCACAAATTCTGGTACGGGAAATATCTTCGCGATCTAGTCATGTGGAACCGGTTCATTGACGGCAACCATCCCCTATATCATTCGTGCTCTGAGTTCCAAAATAGACCTCCTCAAAATTTTATTTATTGGATGATTTTTTTTTTAAATTTTTACCATAGACAAATGAAGTTGAAAAAGACTCTTTGAACTTCCAAGCAGATAGTAGTATCACAAATCGAAACTAATGTGGCGGGTGATCGAATCATAAGCGACCTCAATTTCGTTGAAACATGGAGCACGAAAGGAACAAAACAAAGATCATTCATGCATAGAGGAAAAACCGCACTAGGTTCACCGATTTTTTTTAATTAAAGAAACATATATCAAGATATTTCCGATTTTATCAGTCTGGGATTTCCAGAGCACAGATTTTTGCAATCCGGATTTTTGAGAGTCTACTGTAGATAAATTTTGAAAGCGTTTAAAAATGTTCTAAATCCTATCAATATTGTCTTATTTTCCCATTTAGTGGTTAAGGGAATATCACTAATTAGCTGCCACCAATCTTATATGTAAAATTTTTAATTTAGGATAACAGTTACTAAGGTACCTAAGTTTCTATTATATGGTCGCCTCAGAGCAGCAGTAAGACTTCTAAGCCTGTAGTACAACAATAAGATATCCTACTGTTGCTTTGAAACGATGATATACTTCTTCACTTAAACTAGAACGGTCAATTTACTTACTTTATTTTTTTATTATTTTAATTATTATAGTAAATCAGACTGATTAGATGAATTTATCCCAATATGATCTTAAGAGTGCTGTAAGAGAGCAACATTAGTTACCTGTAAGAAACAAGCAAGTTATAAATAAAAAATTCAAAACGAACAAGAAAACAGAAAATGAGCCAACGATAGTGTGTGGAACTGGAGGCCAACTTCAGTTTTCAATCATTTCAAATTTTAATTAGACTAACATCTTTCAATATTTTATTTTAAAAGTATGCCTCTTATTTGTGTTAATTCATTAAGCTCTAAAAGTATCAGACAAAATATTCAACGTTTATTTTATTAGTCTATTTCCATTAAAAAAGTTAAATAACGAATTTAAGAAAAATTGTAATAAGTAACAATGGCTATTTGTTTTTCTTTATAAGATAAATTAGATGAAAAACTATTTTCTTTCAAAGTCGTACTTTTTTTTCAAAGGTGATTCTTGAAGTGCAAATGACAGCTGAAGTGTTTCACAAATTATAGATAAATCTTTTCCTAAAGGAAAATACATTTTTTTCTTTGACATTTAAAGAGTTTAATTTTAAGTTATTTTAAATAGATCAGCTAATTTTTTTTCCTGTTATCTGTAAATCATTTTTTTTAAAAAATCATTTGGGCTTAATAATATGAAAGCTAAAATTTTATTTAGATTTTCGCGATTGAAATTTTAATGGAAGTAGGATGGTCCGGGGCACGTTTACGTGGATTTTTTTCCAATGATTTTTTAAATTTTTATGCTTTAATTTAGGAAATTTTCGACATTGCAATTTCATAAAGCAGTTAATGGAGTCAAAATTAGTACATTCAGTCGTTGCTCAGTTTGTGCTTTTAGCCGTTAAAAAAATTATTTTTGAGTCCAAGTCGGTTGCGTAAACTTGCTCCGGACACGGGGCGCGTTTACGCATACTTATTTTGACACCTATCGTCAGTGCCAGATTAAGATATCGAGGGACCCTAGGCCAAATAGTTTTTTTGAGCCCCTGTATTCAAACTTTATAAATTCAGCCATTGGCTAAAATAATTTTTGCCATAGACTAGAGTAATTTTAGTCATTTGGAGGCCCTTAAACGTCGGGGGCCCTAGGTCAGGGCCTAGTTAGCCTATTCAGTAATCAGGCTCTGCCTATCGTGGTTCTGTTAGTGTTTTGAACATAATGTCTTACCGTCGATAAAATAAAGCAAGTTTATTACAAACTGAATAGTGTATAAAGTAAAAACTGAACGGACATGAAGACAGCATTACAATGTTATAAGCTATAAGGTTCAAAAACTTTTGAATATATTTGCTAGGGAGCAGTATCAATCTGTTATCAGTGTTGGTTCTATAGTTATAATTCATTTTGAAAACAGGGCACTGCGTAAACGTGTCCGGGTCTACCTATAGAAACAGAATTTCTGAATATATGTGAGAAATTTGGCAAAGTAGTAAAATCTTTAATATTAAAATAAAGTACAACAAATATTAAAAATAAACAACTTCACAAGTAAAATAGTTCTGTTTGTTATAAAAAGAAAAAGATATACTTAAATTTTATGAAAGATAATGTTATAATAACTGATAAGGATAAATTGCTCTCCAAATTTTATTAGTGTATTGTTGCAAACCCTTTTCCTACAATAATAATTGCGACTTATCGTGAATAAACGAGGGTGTAACGTTAAAAAAGAGAATAGTAATTAGAAAAATATGTGAACAGGCAATAAGCGTCATTTGCGCCTTAAATTCAATTCGAAAGAAACGGGAAATTGTGGAACGTTTGAGCTCATGTGTTACATGAAGATACATTACGCGCATAATTAGGTCCTATGCTATACCAAATACGAACTCACTTGGTTAGCAAATTTGTGCTCCTTCGCAGAAGAGAGTATTTTGTACAGAAAAATGAAACTAATGCAGAAAATCCTTCTCGACACATAAAATAGGAAAACTCACTTCGTCTGCATATAATTCCGTTCATGAGCGACATCACCTAATCATGATTTTAAGCTCAGCGAGAATAATTGGGAGTTTCCCTTTACTTTGTTAGTGGACATAAAATGTAAATTGTTTCGCGTATTTCCCGCGAAATACCCGACGCATGCACGGCCATACGCTGGCTTAGTTTTGCGCTCCAACGAGACCCCTTTCGTAATTATACTTATGATGAGTCCCGCTTTCCCATTTCGAGATTACGCCGGCTGTTTCGGTTTTTTCCTTCGCAAGTGATGCAAATACCGACAACCAAGAGCGAATCTTCTTAAAATTTTTCCTCTTCGTTCGGAAGGATAACCATTTTTCACCCACTCGAAAGATGAAGTTATTAACGACTGCACAACACTCCGGGAAAATACAAAGCAAAATAAGGGGGGAGGGACTGCAGATATTAATTACCCTCGGAGTTCAAATGCCCATAAAAGTTGACGCCATCTCTTGGGGGGTCGTGGTGCCCTGGGATTCGGGTCCGCCCCTGTTTATGGCAAGAAGGTTCCGCGCTAGGGGCTATTTATTTTTCCCTTCCGCCTGGGATTTGGCAGCCCCTTGTCACATTCCCGCCATATAAGGGGGTCACATCCCTCGACAACACTCATATCATGCTTCAGTGACGAAGGAACGCCGCATCTGACCTTCGGACGTGTCACCCATCAGGATGGCCAATGGATGCACCTGCCATATGTCTCTCTGACTTGCGCCACATCCATTAAGCTCTCCCGCATCCCATGATTCGAGTCGCATCCAAGAGCACGCTGAATGAGTATCTGCCACTCTCTGTAGCTTTAGGGTGGTAGGAAACTTTTTTTATTGCATTTAGGCTTATAACTCATAATTTATTTAACGGTGAAAACTCAGCGCATAACATCTTGATTGAGCAAAACTTGCGGTGCTGTGTTGAACCCCAATCAAAACTTTTGAAACTAATTTTCTGCTTATTTGAAAAAAATAAAAATAACCACTGTAAATTCATTCGCAACTTTTTTTTTTTTTAAATATCTGTCGGATTTTGTATGGATTGCTATTTATCGCTCGATATTATGTTTTTACTTCATTACATACACACACACAAGCATATACAGTGCTGGCCAAATTATTAGACTAAAGAGTTTTTTTCTT
The DNA here is from genome assembly GCF_026930045.1 of Uloborus diversus. Classification (NCBI taxonomy): domain Eukaryota; kingdom Metazoa; phylum Arthropoda; class Arachnida; order Araneae; family Uloboridae; genus Uloborus; species Uloborus diversus. Next base: position 110,178,143 of record NC_072733.1, read on the forward strand.
TGTTTTGTTTTTTGTAAACTATTTGTACTAAAATACTATTTATTTTACTGTTAAAGTACAGTACATACTGTACACTGATTATTATGTTATTTTAGCATAATTTAATGTTTGCAGGTGCTTTGTTTATGCTCTTTGTTTATCTACTTACCAGGAACATAACTTCAATCAGCTTAAACAGTTCACTATTTCTTTTTATTAGTGTGCTCTGTTATATTTAAAGTTAGTTTTAGGTAATTAGTGAGTATGTGTATGTGAGTATATATAACAGCGAGTATAAACAGTTTTTTACCTCCTGTTTAAAAAAGTTAAGAAATGGTGTAAACCTTGTGAAAAGTATGCCAAAAAGATTTAAAATGCTCATCAAGAACAAGTTATTGCATACTAAATATTAGATAATTATTTCACTGTTCGTTAATGTGTCTATAGTTATGTAATCAATAAAGAATTTGCTTTTAAAACAGTCTTAGTCTAATAATTTGGCCAGCACTGTATATACTTCGTCAATTATGCTTTAAAACAATCTAAAAATCTAAATGAAGTAATATTGCTCGCTATGTTTTTACTTCATTACACACACACACGCACACACTCAAGCATATATATACTTCGTTAATTATGCTTTAAAACAATCTAAAAATCTAAATACAAATTTAAAACCAAACTGACCAAATAAAACGGAAGTGTTATAAATCATTTCATTAATAAAGCATTCATTAATTAAAGTTTTAAATTTGTAGAAGCCTCGGGTGCTATCGCCCAGCAATAGGATGAGTACGAAAATTTTATGAAATGTCATAATATGTGTCAAGGTATATAATTTTTAAATTCAAAAATGATTTTGAAATTATTCTTTTTTTGGCATAACAGATACGAATGCCTTTGTAACGCAATTTACGTGATCTGATATCAAAACTTATCATCACAGATTCAGTTGCAAATAGTGCAAGGTACTTTCGTAGAAAGCCAGTCTTGAATTATAGAAATTCTTTTTTTTCTTGTTAGTTTCTGCTTTGCATATTCAAATTCGTAGAGTGGATTGACTGAAAAGTCACGAGAATGTGTAGCTCTGTATTGAAATTTTCAGTTCAATTAAATTTACTAATAAAAAGACAGAAACCATGAAAAGAAGGTAAAGATTATTATAGCAGAGAACAAAATTTATATGTTTTCCATTTTAATCGGCGTTTATAGTCTCTATCATTTACTTCTTTATTTCATTTTTGCAAGACAAATGGCTAGAACAAGGTTTATAACCGGAACTCGGGGGAAAATTTACAACTATTATCTTTGGTTTTTATTTTCGCAAAGTATATTCTAGGTTGAGAACATCCTCTGCAATTAGGTTGTAATAAAAACCAACTAACCTCAGTTCAAAGTGCTCATTCATGTATTTTTATGAGTGTTAAATATTTCTATGATTTTTTTTCTAACTTATGCAAGAAATATAACCTGTTTGATCCCGAAATGTCAATCAGACAATTTGAAGCTAAGTTTAGATTTTATTATTTTCAATTCGTCTCCTATTTATTGCAGTGAAACTTTATCAACTGCTGACTTAAGATCATTCTTATAAGCAAAATATTCCTGTCTTCCCCTCAATGCTTATAAAGTTCACCTTGGGGGAATGGTGGATGATATGTTATCCTTTAGTTGCTCATAAACTTAGAGGCATTAGATACCCAAATATCTGGGTGCAGCCATAATGTCAGTCTCAATAGCTTTCTTCGGGCAGTAAAAAAGCCATTCTTCATCTTGTAACATCCGTGAAGATGCAGGTTCTGCTATCGTGGCTGAATCGGCTTGTCAGGCTTCAAATACCATCTTTCGTGGACTTTTACAGTCGCGCTAGATTTATAAGGGGAGCAAGAACGAATTAGCTATCATCTTTTATCATCCTTTATTTTATGGTTGCTTAGGGAATGTCATGACAAAGACGTAAGCTTAGTACGGTCCATCATTGCTTCATTTAGGGGAAAGCTGGAATTCAGAAATAATAGCTTATGAGTTGTGAAACTAAAAGACATTATAGTTGCATGTTATGAAGCTGGATGAATTATATTTTATGTGAACGAGAGTGAGACTGTAAAACTGAGAAATGCTTTAATAAAATAAACTAAAAAGATACCTTTTGTGCAGTATTATGTTCACGATTGTGTTGTTCAATGTCTTTCGTTTGCTAAATTTAAGGGGGGAAAAACGGGCGGAATATAGTTATTAACCATGCCCACATTACGTTCATTGCCATTTCTGGTGAACTTTCATGATAATGGCATTAACTGACGTCTGTTAAGATCTCTATTTTTAGAAAACGTGATGGCAGAGAAATAAAAAAACGCACACATCTTTTAAAAAAGATTACCAAAATTTACTTTCACAAATTAGCTGCGTCGTCTGACGTTGTACGTTCTACCTTGAAAGTACTTGTTGTGTCAAATGACGCATGTCCAACAATCAGGCTTAAATAAAAGAAGAAAAAAATAGTGCAAAATTTTCTGTTAACGTGTAGAAAATAGCAACTTTATGATTCAAACCTTTAACCTCTTCATTTTTTTTTTAACTTAAAAAAAAAGGATTAAAAGATCTCTGTGCCAAATTTGTAAAAGATCTGCCATAAACTTCAGATTTGTATTAGGAACATGGATGCACACACCCAAAACATGCATTTTTATATATTTAGATAGATAGATAGGCAGTTGATAGTTTCAATTTTTCGGGATGTAGAGTCAAGCGCTGTGTTGCGTGTTGTTATAGAATTGCTTTTTCATGTTACATCATGTCAAGTGGAGTCGAGCGTGTAACTTTCGGGCTTTAAAACGGTTTCTTGGGCGAATTTTTCGAAAAATAAGTCCTCAAGACACAATTCCAAACTCTTTTGGTCGCTTAAGGCGGGAAGATGCACCCATCCCCTTCTTTTCGCTCTTGTATCTTGTTAAGTTTGCACACTAACGTTCATGCAGCCGTCCGTCTATACATTTAAATGTTGTTATTTCCCTACTTGCTTTTAATGGATAAAAGTAGTTAAATGTTGCCTCCCATTAAGTCACCTTTGTTTAACATTTTATTTCACCACTGAAATTGACAGCAATTTTAATGACCAATAACCACATAAAAGACTTCTGTAGTTAAACTTTTTCTATGAATGATTGTTTGGTAGTACTCTTTTTAATTAATAAAATAATTCCATTTTAAATACTTTGAAAAAGATTATAATTATATTGAGAAAAAATTATATTTTTTATTCAACTTTCCTTACTTATTTAATTCTTCTTACCCATTAGAAGATATGTTTCTCTTAAAAAACAAGTGAAAAGTAATTTTTAAAGCAGTGACAATGTTAAACGTACGAATTTTCTACAGCTGGTTGATATGCATTTTAAACAAGTCCAGCTTCTCCCAGAGCTTGAAACAAGTATTTCCCATTCGGCTATATTGCGCAGATATGATAGACATCTATATTTTTAATTAGGACATAAAAGTTAGGCGCCATTAACAGCTAGTTTTTTGTTGCTGTTTTTCAGTTGCCAAAATATACTGCTTAGGCGTAATCTGAAAATAATTCAAGTATCATTCAATTTCCTACTGTTACGATAGCAATCGTATTGCGAAAAAGAATCTTGGATCGACAAAAATTATATTCACACTTGTAATCGCAAACTATCATAGCCTTAATATATAAACATTGGAACAAAATTGCAACTGGGCGAGAAACTAAATTCATCAAATCAAGTTTTTTATGAAAAGTTGGTGACAGAGTGTGAAATCGTAGTCGTTTAACTAAAATGTTTAGCAGCGAAATACGACAAACGACCCCTTATTTCGAAACCAGAAAGCATTCTAAAAAGGATTCAGTGACTTTGACTACTATTACACCATTTTTCCCACTCAACTGAATTTTATCACCCTAGAGAAAAAGTTTCTTATAGTATTAAGACATGCTTCGGACTTTCTCAGCAAATTTATGCTTTAATTACTTTGTGCTTATCGAAAACTGTAGTAAAAATAATGATATTACTTTGCTAATTGCAAAAATATTTGCTAACAAAATCAAGTGACAAAAAGTGAATTAGTCCACGTATTGACTATTGTTAAGCACCTGATAGACAACCATCTGACACGCATCTTACTACTTTTGCATTTTCATATTTTAAAGCGATAAACATTTAAAAAAAATCAAGGTTCTTAAAAATAGTACTTATGCAGATAAATATTTATTCTGTGCATGCGTTAAAAAAAAAACAGTAGCATAATTTATGTTTAGTTTTTTGTTTCTTAGCAGGTATGCAATGTCATCGACCTCCTCACCCTAGCCCATTGTAGTTGAAATTGAAAGAAATATTGCTGAGCTAAAACTGAGGCATGGCCCTCCATTGCATTTCTAAAAATAAGTCCCATGCACATCACTCAACAGTGGGATACAGGGAAAAAATATGTATCTAAAAATACTCCTACCTCTGACTTCATTGATTCTGTCGTGATGCAGACTAAATGGATCGCTCTAAATGAGAGGGAAAAAGCTTGAGAGCGGGTGCAGCTTTAAGTAAAAACCTGTCATCATGCAAAGATTTTTTGAATATCGCTCTTGTTCTAGGCCATTAGCAATAGTAATCTATACTCGGCTCTCATGATACAATAAAGACTCACTGCTTCAAAATAAAACTTTTCACTCCGAACATTCTCTAACTTGGTGATGGGAAAAGACGCGGAAGGTATTTGAAGGAAAAGGTACTTTGCCTTTCATGTTTGTATTTGCTTGCAATCAAATGTATAATGACGAAATCCTGTCACTCTCTCACACTCTATCTGAGACGTTGATTTTACTACGTGTGATATATATATATATATATATATATATATATATATATATATACCGCTGTTTCATTGCATTAAAATTATTATCTTCAAAGTTCTTTCTTTATGATAATTCGTTGATCTGTTAATTTATTCCAGATATTTTTTTTTTCATTTCTAAAATTTCACAAAGCAGAATTAAGTCTTCAAGATAAATGTACAAATGAGTGAATAAAATAAGATTGAAATTTAAAGTCAGGTAAATGGTTAAAAAAAACGCTTTATTTTCAGCGGAAACCAGAAAAGCGTGTTTTTACTGTAAAACGGAAGTAAGATTGATGAAAAGAGCGGAAAAAAAAGAAGAAAGGAAGAAAATGCATAATTTGTAGATACTGTCATTTACATGCCCAGGGGAGATAGCACAGCGTTATTTTCCCCTGATTTTTGGGAAATCGTATGGTGTTTGTCAACTTTAAGCATCATTCCATTTTTAGTGTTCATTTTGAAATTGTTTTCCACGTAAAGAAATTAATGTTGTTTTATCTCTAAGATTATATATATATATATATATATATATATATATATATATATATATATATATATATATATAATATATATATATATATATATATATATAATATATATATATATATATATATATATATATATTCCTTCCTTCCTTCCGTTATTTAGCACCGGCATAGAAAAAATCGCTTTAATCGGACTCCAAGTTCGTTGCCTATTCCTCTGTGTTATCATTATGAGCAAACAATATTCCGACATAAAAAATAACGCTTTGGTCTGTATAGAAAATGTTTTGATGGCCTCGACTTGAATATTGTTGAATGTGAACATAAAAGGTTCATTCATGTCCGAGTCATATCCTTTGTGAGAACACTTATTACAGTGAGGAACAAAGCCCGAAGCGAACCGAGCTAGGGGAGGAGCATGAAAAGAGGAAAACTTGTGTTTAAACACCGTATTCAAGTGAGGTGTCAAACGCTCTTACAGCTTGTTTCATAGCCAAGTGAACCTATGCAATACTCGGTATAACTCGCTATTCATATCCTTTTGTGGAAAACATGAAATTGTTTGCGATTAATAGCCCTCGCGTATGCCTCAAAAAAGGAAGTGCTATAACGCGGAAAAAATGTATCTGTTGCGTCATTGTTTGTAATGGCTTGCGGGTACGGGCCATTTAGAAGTTAATTTTCCGTTTCTGGCTGAAGTAGTAATTAAATTCTTGTGTGATTATTTTTGAAATGTTTTGAAAACGCTTACACAAAAGTGTGTGACATTTGGACGAGTTAGACTCATAGTACTGTAAGTCATAAATTTTACAATTTGAGCCATGCTGTGATTTGGGTCCCTTTTTAGTTTACCTATTAAGTCTACCAGTTGCGTAAAGAAATACTAACACATTTTATCCACTAGGAGCTTACAAAATCGTCCACTGATCTTAGGTGCTTTTAAGGTGGCAATGATAGCGATGTAAGTCAATTCCCATGCCGCTGCTTGTGTAGTAGTCAAAATTTTCTGCTAATTTTTAATTTATATCAATCATGCATGTATTTGACTATCATTAAGTAAATCCATCGTGGTAGTGTGTAAGTGTAGAGCGACAGTGGTTTTAGAAGTTACTTTAAAATAAGTTTCAAAGTAAGTTTTAGTGAAATGTTTTTTTTTTTTTAATTTAAAAAAAGTACCCAAGGTCAAATTCTTCATTAAAATCTATTTTTATTCAGGCATAAAGACCTAAAGTTTTTGCTCATGAAGCACTATTGTCTCATTGATGAACTAATATCACTTGTGCTTCTTCGTACTGCACTAATTTCTTCAGAAAATTTTCAGGGTGCTTTTCAGAAAATGCAACATTTCAGGACTTAATACAATTTTTGCTCAGATCAGTGAAATCTGAGTAACGACGAATACCGAATACTGATACAGCGAAATATCCGTTTCAACGAAATAAATTTTCAGTCTCTATTTAATTTCTTTTTCAATGCTTGAATTATATTACAACGAACTTCCCGTTACAACGAACAAAATTGGCGGTCCCCTGTAATACGTTGTAACGAGATTCACTGTATTTCAATTAGGATACATGGCTAGTTGCATGGAAGTTTTGTCTTACATATGCGAAATGAAAAGAAGCATTTTCTTTGCAATTTTCGATAATTAACAGAGAATTAATCGTTGAAAAAAATGCAACTTGTTGCGAGTGATATTCGATGTAGATTATTTTCAGTTAATGTAGACAGTTAGTAACAACAAAAAAACAACACAGATAAAGCACAAATATTTACTGTTATTACTTTGTTGCGGAAAGGTATTTATTCATTTCGAATACAGACTATTGGCACCAATGCGAAATTTTCGTACGTAGGGATGCAGCAGCAATAATCAACAGTTGATGAAAAAATACATTCGTATCAATCAGCAACTTAATGGAACAATGGAAAATTAACAGCCGGTTTAATGATGTCCGCCAATAGAAAGATTAACGACAACTGGCAGATATCCGAGTAAGAAAATGAGTCCTTTGGCATTGGTCCCGATATAAATAAAATTAAACAATAAAACATTTACAGCTTTCTAAGCCAAAACCATTTCAGCTATCCTAATTGCTTTTTATGTAGGGTGAGACCTGCTCCTGTGTAATTCTATAATTGGAATGTTAGTTAATTTGTATTCTCTCAATTAGATGATTAAAAAAGCTAGGGTCAAATGCATGCACGATATGCCCAAAGACGAATATTCGTGCGTATATTCACACTTATACACATTGACTCAAAAATAATGCTCAAACCAAAAAGTGCTAGAAATAACTGTAGAAAGTTCATACAGTCAGAGCTACTAAATCGGGTTTTGGAAAAACGAACACCCCGCTTATAAGATTAAAACCTTCCGGAACCGAATATTTCCCCCGCACAGTCGCATATACATAGCCGCATATATATATATATATATATATATATATATATATATAATATATATATATATATATATATATATATATATATATATATTGTTGACATAGTTAGTGGACAATAACTGCACACATTTTTACATTTTTCATTTTTCTTTCTTTCTTTTTTTGCATTTTTGTCATTTATTGCATTTCAGCTTTATTTTACAAGCTTGCTTATTTGATTCCGCTAAAAAAAAAAAAAAAAGAATTACGAAAAAACGTCTTACTCCAACATTACCCTATTGTTAGTATTGAATCCAAAACGCATTTTTTCAATATCTCGAAAAGTCATTTCTGCAGATACTGCCATATACCTGCCCCCGAAAGTATTGATATATATATATACCTGACGAAAAGTTACACTAGATTGATATAAAGAACAGCGGTATGTAGCTGGAAAATTTTTAAAAAATAGGACAATCACAGCAACCAATTGAACTTCAACTCATCATATGTCCTAGAAGGATACTAAGTTTCTAAACCGGCATAGCTTTTCCATCTTAGTTAAAGGGGGGGGGGGGATAGAAAATAAATAAATAGCAACTGGTTGAGCTCCAGCTCATCAATTTCCCAAATATTTTCCCTAATGTTTCCTTTTTATTGTTTGTCATTTCCCCGCAACATCATTAGTAATCACTTGTTTAACTTTTTCTTAAAATTATGTAATGCTCACAATTGTGTATCTTGATATACAAATTATGACGTCTCTTTTTGTATCATCTAACAAATCATTTTATTTGTTATTGGGGAAAAAATAATAATAAATAAATAAAAAACTGCATTCCATTTTGACTCACGAATTAAATGAGTTTTCTAATAGATTTATCATTTTGACATTTTTCCAAGTCAAGAAAAAAAAATCTGATTCATTTCTTCATGAGAGTCAAAATCTGTGAATAAATATAAGTTTTATTCGTGTGTGACAAGTTTTTAAGCGGAAAAATAGAAAGAGAAAAAAAGAAATAAATGAAGTACACGAGAGATTTTGAGCAAAAATGTTCTTCAAGAAAACATTTTTCAAAAATGAATACTTCGCGTTAATCATTCTTAGCGAATCAGACATTCCAATCATTAAATTAAACAGAGATTCTTATTTAAAAAGTAAGTATTCTTTGTTCTTCATTAAATTAAATCTCCAGTGATACTTGATTTCCAGCCAAAAAAAAAAAAAAAATCCCTTCATATTCCTTTTTAAGCAAATATTATGAAAAAAAAATGCTTTTGTAATGCATAACAGTGTCAGAAATATTCACTCAATTATAAAAGGTTCTACGCTTCAGAGACAATGACTTTTATATTTTTCTTTTCGCTCTTAATCCGAGATTTTATTTTTATTTTTCACAAGATTTTTTGTTCTTGCATTGATGCTGTTAAATTGTAATTTTTATTCAACTCCTAAATTTTCAATTTGTGCAGCACATTCTACTTTTCAGAAAACTAATGCATAAACCATCATAATTTCTATATATATATATATATATATATATATATATGTAATTTTCGCAACCGTTAGTCCTAGATGCATACTTCCAATTTCAAAAATATTCAAAATCAGAAGATGCAGAGTTAAGATATTGAAAGTTTGAAGTAAAAATAAAAATAAGTCCAAAAATAAAAAATAAAAAACTTTTTATACGGGCCCCACCTCCCCCAACTTATATTTAGGGAAATAATCAACGTTGAAACATTGTTCCTACCAGGGGCGTAGCTAAGGGGGGGGGTTTTGGGGACAAAACCCCCCCCGAAACGTTAGTCTCAAAAAAAAAAAGAGAAAAAGAAGAGAGAAGAGAAAGAAAAAAAAAGAAGAAAAGGAAAAAATTCCAAGCGATCATATATATATATATATATATATATATATATATATATATATATATATATATATATATACAGGGGCGGATCCAGACTATGGATTTGGGAGGGGAACTTTTCTAGCAAGTATGTTTATGGGGGTGGGGGAGTTATATGAAATTACTCATTAAAAAATAACCATAAATATTGAGTTTTACAACGTATCTACTGCTTCTTAATGCCTCTTATGAAAAAAATGTATTCATTACAAATTCTGAAGGTACAATTCTTAAATAATTAGTTTAAAAAGTTTGTTCATTTTTCTATTTGTATGTGCTTAAAGGAAATAATATTTGCACCAGTGGTTCAACCACAAAAGTTTTATAGAGGGTGCACTTTTAAAATTTTCACCATCTGATAGGGCGGTTGTTGAAAAAAGAAGTTGAAATTCTAGTCTTAAGGACGCAGTTTTAGACGGCCTCTGGTGATGTTACGAAAAAGAAAGGTTTGGAGGCCGCCTGCGGAAATTAAAGTTTTAAAAACACAATTATAGGCGATATTTATTGACAATAGGGTCAGAGATGGGATTTTTTTGGGAGGCTGCATCCGTTTTTTTGTAAAATAGATTTAAATCGAAAATCCCACCGCTAAATTTTCTGAAATTGAATTTCCAAAAACGCAGTTACAGACTAACTTTGACAATACTTCGAGCAGTACGGTTCAGGGGCTTTTCCCAAAAAATATTTCGAAATTGAAGTCCTAGAAAACGAAGTTTTTGAGCAATATTCTGTGATAAAGGATTTAAACACTTTCCCCATTAAATTTTTCAAAACCTTAATTTTTTAATGTTCAGATTTTCTACAGGAGCATTCGGACCCTTGTCCGGAAATTTTTCGTTATCGACATCTTAAAAAAATGACTGTAGACCATATTTGGTAACGTCAGGGGTTTGGCAATTTTTAAAAATTGAAGCTCCAAAAAAGCAATTTTAAACGATTCTCGATGTTATTAGAATGCGAGGTGTTAGGTAGTTCTCCCCTTTAAAATTTTCAAAATTGAAGTCCTGAAAACAAGATTTGAGACGCGCTTTAAAGGTATTGGCAGAGGAAGCGGACTTCCGACATTATGAAGACTTTCTTATTTTTAGACCGACTAAAAAAGGCGACTGTTTCCAAGGTACGTTCTATTGTTCTCTTTAATTATAGGAAATGTTTTACAAAAACATTCTACTCGGCCTTCTGGGGGATCACGGATCCTGTCGCCCTGTGTCCCCCCCCCCTCCAGCCTCCACCTCTAATAGCGCCACTGAATTGCAGTAGCTTTAAATATAATGATCAATCCTTCACCAAATTAATGCAAAAAACAGTTTAAACAGGTTTGTCTTTATTTATTTATTTATTTTTATGCAGGGAAGAGGGGAACATTCCCCAGTTCTCCTCTTTAGATCTGCTTTTGCAATTCTCTCCTATCTTTTTCTTGCGCCGTTCTTCAAGCTGAAGTTCTATATAATTGGAGAACTTCGCTGTAATACATTGTGAAAATTTTTAAGTACACATGAGAATTTAGAGGAAGGGGAACGTTCCCCCAGTTCCCTTCCAGGGATCCGCCTCTGCTATTGTTTGATCGAATTTTCTGGAGCTTTTCCTCGAGTTTAAGTTCTATAAAACAGAAGATTTTTTCTACTTTATTGTGAAAATTTTTAGGTATATATGGGGGTTTTGAGGGGAGGAGAAGGTTCCCCCAGTTCCCTCCATGGATCCGTTTCTGTTGTTGCCTAATTGCTTTTCCTGGTGCCTTAGTTCACGTTCTAAAGTGTGTGTGTGGGGGGGGGGACATTCCAGCAGTTCCTCTTTTTTGATCCGCTTTTGAAATTCTCTCCTTACTTTTTCTGGCGCCTTTCTTATAGTTCAAGTTTTGAAAAACGGAATTATTTTCCCGTACTCTCTTTTGAAAATTTTTAGGTACACTTGGGATTTTGGAGGGGGAACGTTCCCCCAGTTCCCCTCCCGTGGATCCGCGCCTGTATATATATATATATATATATATATATATATATATATATATATATATATATATATATATATATATATATATATATATATATATATATATGTAAAAGAAGTAACCCCCCCCCCCCGAAAGTCGGGTCTAGCTACGCCACTGGTTCCTACACAAAAAGTTTGAAATTAGAACGACCAATATTCACTGAGATATGAAACGCGGCTGTTTTGTGACTTACACCACTTTTTACTCGCCGCCAATAACATTTTTGGGGGAAATATAGCGGTTAACAAGTGTTTAAAATTACATGTGTGCATAGAGTGTGATTTTTCAAATTGTTTGAGGTTTGGTCGTGTGTTTTTGCGTATCACAACATAACACTGCTATTCAAAATTTGCGTTTATTTTTGAATAGCAATGAAAAATATAAATATCTTGTTATTCTTACTTTGACGACCTGTTATTTTTCGGAAAGGGCGGTAAGTTCCAATCTCATCTTTTGTATGGTCCCTTAAAACTTTAAACTGGAATATCTCCCTGGGTTTTGGTCGCACAAATGTCAAGTTTTTTGTGTTGGTAATATCTTTCAATGGAGATAATTTCCCTTAATATACTTTAGGGGACCTGGGGCCCGTATTAAAAGTTAAATTTTGTATATTTTGGCTCATTTTTATTTTTGCTTCAAACTTTCAATATCTTAACTCTGCATCAGATTTTGAACATTTTTGCAATTGGAAGTAGACTGCAAAAAATAAACTTGTTTTTACAGTATAATACTGGCAGCTCACATTCCAAAGAAAAACTGTAAAATTTACAGTTCTAAACTGTAAAATTTGCAGTAATATACTGTCTTATAGCAGACTTTTACTGTGAAATTTACAGCGATAAACTGTAAAATTAGCAGTAATATACTGTCTTTTAATGGAAATGCCCTGTGAAATTAACAATGACTTACTATAAAATTAGCAGTAATATATACTGTTTTTAATGAAACTGCCCTGTAAAATTTACAGTATCAAACTGTAAAATTAGCAGTAATATACTGTTTTAGGAATGAATTGGCCAGTAAATTGAACAAAGATAATATGTAAAATTAGCAGTAATATACTGCTTTTTAATGAAATTGCCCTGAAAAATTAACAGTAACAAACTGTAAAATTAGCAGTAATATGCTGCGAAATCAGCTGCACTGCTCCGTAAAAGCAGTAGTATACGGTTTATAAATGATTTGTACAGCAAAATTAACAGCAGTAAACCATAAACTAAATAGTTATAAATTTTTATGCAAAAGTGTTTTCTCCGCTATTGTTGTCTCTTTTCATAGCCGAAATCACTGCTTTTACAGCTGAAGAACAATATAGAAAAGTAAAGCAATTGATTCTGTATGTACGTTGTAGAAATCAGTCTACATACGAAATCTGTTCCTTTTCTAAAGTTTTTCAACAACAAAAATAATGTTTTAGGCTATGAAAAGTAACAAGTAAAGAAATATAAAAGCATTTTACATAAAAATAATTAACTGCTGCTAAATATATGTTTTATTGATATTAATTTCATTGTACACAAAATAAATCAGTGCTCGTCTTTATAGTTTATAAACACCTTTTAAAGGAGGAAAACTGGTGCTTTTTCATTTCTACAAAAATCTTTTAGCTTTTATTGCCATCTTAAAAATTTACTAATAGAAGGAAATTGCAAGATATGGTCTGAAGCTTTATTTTAAGAACAATTATAGCCTTTTCATAAAACAAAACTTTTTGATCCATGAAGGTAGTAAAAATGAGAAGTTCTTTATATATATATATAACTGAAAACACTACATCGTATCTTCACTGAAAGTACTTTTTTCACTTCCAGCATTATTGTAATGCTAAAATGAGCAGCATAAAGTGGGAAATGTTTTACAGTATGCAATCCATTATACCTTTAAGTCCATTTTTAACTTTATACATACAATTCCTTGCATTTATTTTCCTTTTCTGGAAAAACAGGTTATTTTCATGGTTTTCTTTTTTTAATGTTATAAGTTGCACTTGTACCTACTTTATTTGAGAAATACTACTAACAAACTAACGTTATTTCACACCATATGTGCAGTATTCAGACTGCACAGAATGGTTTTTATGGTGAACTTAATAGTATTATAGATTAGATAATACTTGATATTATTAACCTTTTAAAGTTTACATAGATGAAAACAATAAATATGTGACAGTTCAGAATTCCAGAGCTACTAAACAGAAAAAATTTTTCACTCGGTATAGTAAAATCTGTCAGGCTTTATGTAAAGTTTAACTTTATATTCTGTTATACTGTTTTCATGAGAAAAAACGAGACATTTACACCATTAAAAATCGCCAAATTATTTTATTTCGTATACATTACCTATAAATATAGATTGTTACAGTGAAATTGCAGAAATTCATTTAAAATCGAATGCAAATGTTTTCAAGGTCTACATTTTTACATAACGAACTTTATTCTTCTTTGTAACATCTTTGCCGACTTTGGAGCCATCATTAGGCCTTAGGCCTTATATTATGAAAGCATCTGTCAAAATAAAAATTGTTAGAATCTCATAAAACTTGTGGACACCAAAAAAACATAAAAGGAAAAATCAAATTACGTAGGTATAAAAATACGCCCTAAAATGATTAAAATTATGACTCTGACTGATCTGAAATTAAGGTTGCCTTGAGAGTTGTTTTTATTTTGAAACCGCTTAACATATACCTAAATTGTAATTGAACCGTTTATTTCAGGAACCAGTTAAGCGCTAAATATGTTGTTTTAAGGAGAAAAAAAACTGTATGGCAGCAATTTGCAAATTACGCATTTGTAATGGTGGTTATTAATGTCTAATTAAAGTAGACCTAATCTGGATACTTTACATAAGAACTCAAAAAAGAAAATAAATAAAGAAAATAATATCTTACATTTTATCTTCCATGTAAAGAAATGCACTTATACTGGTTTCTGAAGAACAATTTAAAAAAAAATCCTTGTAATTTTCGGTATTTTTGAAGGATTCGTAATACATATGAGACTGTTGATTAAGAATAATGATTATTTTTTTCGATCGGATAACTGAAGTGATCGAGAGAATAACTCCTTCTATAAGTCAAGAATTCCAAGTTGTCCAAAATGGAAAAGCTAACATCATGGCCTAAAGAAAAAAATAAAAATGTTTTAAAAGTGATAAAACTTGTATGTAGTTTCTTCTTATAATAGGCTTCAGATTATCGGATTAAAATATGTTTACTTCAAAACAATAATAAGGATGAGGTAGAGAAATATTTTTTAGGAAATGGAGCAAGGTCGATGTTTAGGACAACCAATTGGGAAATATTGGGGAATTCCATTTAAAACAATGAATACTCTATCTTATCTCTTTTAGTACCCCCCTCCTCCCCCGAGTTGCTATAGTTGCAGTAAAGGTCGTATATAGATGGTTTTTCTTTCTTTTTTTTTTTTTTTTTTGGTAACACATATTCCTTTCCAACACTTGTTAAACAGCTCAAACTATGTTCAACTGATACCAGCTTCATCTTTTTCTTCGACAGCTTCCCATAGTTAGAAATCTGAATATAAAACAAAGTGTGACGTAAAGTAATTACTTAAAACTATGTCTGTACTTAATGTGAAATATTTTACATACTTAAAATTTTTCAAAATATTTTTTTTCATATATTTTATTAAACAAATGTGTTATTATATTGTTAAAATTTAATTTTTTGGTGCTTTTTTCTTAAGTACTAAGGAATCACATAAAAGAGTCATTTGAGTTTTTAAGTGGCACTTCTTTTGAGAGGATTTACACAATTTATCTTAAAGTTTTTCAGAATTTACCTGAAATCTGGAAGAAACAATTCTATATTCCCAAATTTAAGATGGCTTAGTTCAAATCAATTCAGTAAGAAATGAAATACCGTCAGAAAAGTTGAAATTTTTTAACAAAAGAATAAATCGTCAAACATATCAAAAAATTGAGTAAATCTGGTAGTGCCAGTTCCAATCATTAAGAAATTGTAAGTCCACATTTGGCCTGCGTCCTTGTTGTAAACAATGCTACCCTTCTTGAAAATGCTTTGCCAGAAGACCGCACCACTTTTTAACTGTAGATTTAAACATACTCTATTTGCAAAATAACTGCTTTTTATTCACATTGCAGTAAAAATAATCAATAATTTTTTTTGATAAGTGTCACACAAGTCTGAGTATGCGAAGAAGATTCATACGCTTTAATATATCGTACTTTAAACTTTAATCTTTATTGTTGCTCTCATTATGAAGTTGGCTTTAAATTTTGTTCCTGTAATTTTTACAAAAATACGTACAATAAATAATAAAGTACTTAACGTTCTGTTTTGGTTCCTTTGATTTTAACAACATGTAAAAACAAAGAATCAGTGTTCCAAAATTTACTGAAAAATTAAAAAAAAAATGTACGTCTAATTTCGCTCTAGCAACAGAAATTTCTATATTCCAGTGATTCTTGAAGTAATAATATTTAACTACCCGTAAAAATTAATATTGAACTACAAATTTAAAAAACTCAGACTTAAATGAATAGTATGCTCTATCACATTTCAATCAAAACAAAATAAAATTTATTTTATCTTGTTCCAATCCATAGTTCTTAATTGTAACACAGAACCTGACAAAGGGCCAGAAAAGCAGCTTCAGGGGTCCAATATGGCACGCAGACCGTAGGATAGGCTTCAGTGGCTAAAAACGCTCTAAAACTCAAAAGCATTTGTGATTACAAATTACATCCGTAAACACAAAAATATAAATGAAAAGAGATACTTATAAACTTCCGTTGCCGGCATTCATGTCACTAAGTGAATCATCGCAACATCGTTCAGACTAGGATCTTCATTGAAATTCCAAGCGGAACACAACCGCGAACTGCCATCTTGATAAAATGAGACAAACCATTATTCCATTCAATTCTGGTCACAAGTTAAGGAAGTTCTTTACATTTGCATACCACTAAACTCAAAAAAATAATATTGCATTAGTGAATAAATTGAAATGAAAAATTCAGGCGGCGAGAATGAAATTTGTGGTTTATTATTATTATTATTATTATTATTATTATTTTTTTTTTTGAAATACTTAACCGCAACCATATCACCGGGCACAAATTCAAAATGAAATCAACAACAATTTTATTTTCTCCGTGCGCTGGAGGGAAAGGAACGAAATATTCGCTAGCAAATCCCCCCCCCCCTTCTTGGCACACCAGCACACGGAAAAAAAGACACTTTAATACATGAATAAAAAATATATCACATTCCATCCGTTTGTGTGCGCAAATTATAACTTAAACATAATGGAATTATTGAAACATTAAAAAAAAACTATAAAAAATATATCATTGCAATTCTGAAGTCATTGCAATTCAAGCTTTACGTAAATTTTCCCTAAAAAAAGGTTTTGTGAAACAATCAGCTAAATTATTTTTAGTTTCAACAGATTTTATTCCAAATTCATGTTCATCAATCGAATTCCTTAGGAAATGGTACCCCCGCATCAATCTGTTTAGATCTGCAATTTTCTATTGAAAATCTAGAAAAATCGATCGCAACTAGAATGTCACAGTACAGAGTACTATTAATCAATCTAAAATTCTGAACTCTTTTCGTGGCCAATTCATTTAAAATTCTTTTGATCCATATAACTTCCTTAGATTATTTACTAATTGAAATATACTCCGCTTCCATCGTTGACAGTGCTACGCATTTTTGTTTCAGTGTACACCATATTATTTGAACCTATACAAAAACACTAGACCCCCCCCCCCTCCCTCCGCCATTGAAATGCGGTCGTCGTGATTCGAGGCGTAATCTGTATCAGAATGACAATAATTTATTCAATTTACAGACAAAATTTAGATTTCAGGGATCGACAAACCCTTCAGCTTGTCTCACAAATCTCCTCTTTTATTCCCGCACAAAGATACGCATTGCAAATATTAGTTTGGAAATGGACCCTAAGTAGCTTATACACAAAAATTGAAAAGAAAGCATCAATAAAAAAAAGGAAATTGCTGGAGAGAACACTTGCTAAAAGTATCCCCCCCCCCCCCATACCTGGTGGTTACCTAAAATAACCAGTCTGGCCTTGAAGCGCAATATTTCGTTCTGCTTATCTTTTCTGCTGTGTTTTGCCAATCTTCACTTTCTGGTGTTCTCAAACTTTGTTTCAAATTCGAAGGAATTACATATTCGGAAATGTTAGCTTCTAGCTTACTTGAACTACCGCCCCCCCCCCCTATCTTCATCAGAATCTGATACCTTTCGTGAATTATCATCACAAGTGAAATCGAACTATTTTGGGTCACATTCAGTGTTATTTTCAGAACAATAAACCTCGGCTTCGCGATTCCGACTTTAGAATCGTCGTGTCAATAGAATAATACATATCCCTGCATTCTCTACGTTGCCTTGGTATTTCTTTAACCAATTTAAATCTCAACATGCTATTTTATGATTTTCAGGATATTCTTCTACTTCAGATTTACTCAGTAGTAAAATAAAACTGTATTCCTTTGTTTCCCGTTCCTGTCCCCCCCCCCCCCCCCCGCCTAGAATTTATTTTCATCGAATTTAACATTCAGCGTTTCTGTCACTTCACGATTTTCGGAATCACAAATTCTATAACCTTTCATATGAAACGCATATCCTACCATGACTCCCTGTTTAGCTCTCATATCCAATTTGTTTATTTTCTGTTTTGGAAGTCCAATATAAGAAAAACAGCCAAAAAAACAAGTGAGTTTTTAATAGAGGGCTTTTTTTCCCCGAAATAGCTCAAAAAAGGTTTTGATTTTTCCTTTTAAAGCCGCTCTAGTCCGTAGTAGCTGCTTCGGCTCAAAACTGCTGAGGCAAACCCGTTTCATTTAAAAGTGTCTTAATTCCATTCATTAATGTTGAGTTATGGTGTTCTATGACCCTATTTTGTTAATTGGAGGATTTGTTAGTTTTTTCGATTCTTATGCTTTGGTCGCTAAGGTAAATTTCAAACCCGGGGGTTCAGAAATTCCTTTCCGTTATCAGATCTTTCCCGCAAATATCTCTGTTCTCTTTTAAAACCTGACAAAGTATTCGAAAACCTCACTTTTCTTCTTTAAGAAATAAACCGAAGACTTTCTTGAAAAATCGTCTATTATTGTGAAAATAATCCCCCCCCCACCCCCTCCTAAAGAACTCAACTGCTAAGGAACCCATCGCATTTAAATGAAAAAGATCTTACCTGGCTTTGGCTAGAATCTCCGTTACAGGTTTAAACGAAATTCTCCGTTTTTTTTTCATTTTACACGAATAACAATCTGACATATTTTTACTTTTTATATGCAGTGAAATACAGTGAAGTACAGAATCACACTTTTCAGTATTTATGACATACTTTTTGCCTTCATCATAAACACGTTGATGCCAAACTTTAAGACTCAAAGGGTTCTAAAAGTTAAAATGTAAGGAAACTGACGAGTTCAAGGTTACAAGAGTTTCAAATTCTACTGTAGTTCTCGATACATCTACTTTTCTAATGAAAATTTTATGAATATAGCCAGGCACGGCCTGAACTTAATTAAATATGTTGGGAAGGCGTATAATCTCAATTTGTCGAATATAACTTACATATTTGCGATTAATAAAATACTGGTGCATGCACACGTTAAGTACGCGCAATTAAGTACAATATCCAATGAAATTTGGACATTCGAGAATTCAAAAATTGCAACATTACAATTATGTCCGCAAATTTGCCGAATCGTGAGATAAAATTTTTCCAATATGGAAATTTTGGGGAGGTCATAGAGACTTCCCGTGACCTCCCATCGAGTGCCTTTAAATCTAGTTTCTAAAATCATTTTTATGTTCACAAGTTTTAATGGTACTAGTGCATTTTTCCTGAAGTAAAACTTTAATTTCCTGCCGACGCAAATATAAAACTTTTAAAACAGAAGGGTTTCGTGTTTGTATCTAAAGATGCTTAATTTTTAATAGTTTTTTTTTTTTTTGAAGTGCTTCATTGATGATTTTTTTAATTATTATTATTTTAGTTTTGATCGATAAGTATGAAAGCTGGCTCCAGATTTCTGAGAATTTTGAGTCGTTCAGACATCAGAGTATTGTATTTCCAGAGTGACAAATTCTTCAAAAAAAAAAAAAAAATCAGTAAACTTGATACTGTTTGCATGTCTCTCGGTCACGTTGTTATTTTATTTATTTACATTTTATTCATCGAATTATGTACAGGCTATAAAAGTTACTGACGCTATAACGTTAAGTTTATCAATAAAATGGTTAAATGCAAAATGTTAAAGAATTTAAAACAGAATATAAGAAAGAAAAAAAAACAGAAGAAAGAATTCAATCGCGATACGATAAAAATTTACTAGAAAACATAAGAATTTAAATTTTAAGTACTCACATCCTATATAACACAAAATATAATCGTAAACAAAGTCTAATGTTCTAATAACTTTAAATACGATCAAGGAAGGAATTGATTTCTTTTTAAATCAAATTTGAGTTTCAGAAAATGTTTAAAAACTGTCATACGTGCATTAAAATATTCAGAATCGCAAAAACTACTCAGATTTTTGCTATAAAGCAATCGCTACAACTTAACAACTAAAAGAAATTGTAAAGTCAACATCAAGGAATATTGGGATACGAATTACGATTTCAAAATAAACAGTTATTTTACATACATTCTAGATGATAAAGAAAACTACATTTTGAGGCAAAGGGAATGAAGGCTCTCCTCTGATATGCCCCCCTCTTGGCGAGATTTTAATTTTTCGCTCGATACGAAAATCGCCAATAAGGCGATAACTTGGCAACTCTGGTTTTGCAACTTGAACGCTGGAAAGTAGTTTCTCGAAGTCTGTCTTTTTGCACGTGTCTGTGTGGTAGGAGGTAGGTGCTCATATGTTCCGCTCTTAGGGAGATTTTAAGTTGAATACTCTAAAATAAAGTTTCAATTCAAACTTTATTTTAGAGTATTCTTTTTCTTGTTGTTTTTTAATGTTAATTTAGTTGAATTTTCTATTTTAATTATGAGTTCGGTTTGTGATGTTGTCCAAATGTATCAATTGAAATTTTTGAATGAATCTTCTTTTTCTTTTTCGTCAGGTCGTCCAACGTTTGGACGTACCGGAGTCCTAAATAGATTTTTTAGATTTAAACTAATTGAAAATAAAGAGGTTTTTTTAGAATTTTTAAGGGAAATTGGTTTACTTAAGAATGAAATGTTATGTTCTAGATGTAATTCTGTTATGAAAATTAAAAAAACTAAAAAAATGTTCAGATGGGTTAATTTTTTTTTTGTAGAAAGGTTATTGGGGGTGTTGTTTGTGGAAAAGAAGCAACGATCAGGAGTGGGTCATGGTTTAGTTCTAGCAAGTTGAAAATAGAGGAGATTTTTTTGATAACATATGAGATTTTAATTGGGACCAAAACTGCTGATATTGAAAGTCAATATTTTTTTTCATCACAAACTTTAGCCGATTGGCGAAATTATATTAATGAAGAAATATTAAATTACATTGAATTAAAATCCGAACAAAATAGGGGGGGTTGGGAAAGTTATTGAAGTTGATGAATTTAAATTTGGGAAAAGAAAATATAATCGGGGACATGCAGTTGAGGGACAATGGGTTTTTGGGGGGGTTGAACGGGGTTCGGGGAAAACTTTTTTGGTTGCTGTTGGGGATAGGGGTAGGGAAACTCTATTTTTGGCAATTAAGCAGTGGATACTACCAGGCACGACGGTGCACTCCGATTGTTGGAGGGCATATGATACATTGGGGGAGGAGGGGTATGAGCATTTAACAGTCAACCATAAACTTAATTTTGTAGATCCAGAAACTAAATGTCACACTAACACAATTGAATCCACATGGAGACACGTTAAAAGTACTCTACCAACATATAATAGATTAGGGGATTTTAAATTTTATTTAGCTTATTATTTATACAAAAAAAATTGTGAATACAAAAATGAGGATATGTTTGTAAAGTTTTTGGAAATAATTCGCGAAATTAATTGGGTGGAGTACAAAATACAAGTAAAATAAAGTTGTTTTTTTTTGGAATATTTTTTGTCAAAACAAACATAATTTAAATATTTTTGTAAAGTAATGATAATAAAAAATGGGATAATTTCCCTAAGAGCGGAACATATGTGCACTGCCTCACGTGAGGAAGTAAAAGAAAAGTAAAAAAGGTAAGTGAACATATTTTGAATTATTGTGTTTTTAGTGTGTTTCTGGTAGTTTGTATTTTGGTCTGGTTGGCATTTTTGTAGCACAAAAATGGTGTTAATTTCACATAAAATCTGTGACTTTATTGTATACTGAACGGAGGAGATCTGTGACTTATATCCGACTGTGATGTATATTAAAAGTCGGAGGGATAACGGACCGAGCGGCAGCGAGGTCCTGGCGAGCCCGAGGTCTCATAGTACTTTCGTAATGAGACCAGACCGAGGGCTCGTATCCCGGAGAAACAACGGAAAAAAATTAATGCATTAATTTCATTAAATAATTAATGACATAATTTGAATTTTTCCTGTTGGCGCTAAAAAAGCATCGCTAAGAACGATGTATGACATATGACGTCATACATAGTTTTCTTGGCGACGCTTTTTTTGGCGCCAACAGGAAAAAGTCGCCAAGAGGGGGGTATATCAGATTTGTTCCGGAATGAATAACATAACTAGCACTTACCTTTTACTTGGATTACAAATGAGCAGTCCTGCCTCAGCACAACTGAAATATCAACAAAAATGGCTGTCGATACCTTGAATTCATTAGTTTATCTTCCCGTATGAAAGGAAACACGTTTTGCGCATCGTTTTGCGCAATCTAAAATATTTTTACAGTTTTTTTCTGTTATTTAGCATAGCAGTATTAAACTGTAGGAAAAGACAGTATATTACTATAAAAACAACAATTTTTTGCAGTGTATACGCCTAAGACTAACGGTTGCGGAAATAAAGGTCTTGCAGGTTAAAATAGAACACCCTGTATATATATATAGATAGATTTGCGTGCGTGTGTTTATTATTTCCATATTTTAAGCGCCATCAAAATGCGAAAGCGATTTCAAAAACTCTTGTGAAAACATGTACATACAAACAAATAAAATAAAATAAAATAAAAGCATAATTGTGTATGATTAAAATGTAAATGAGTAACAGCAGTACGCATTAAATGTATGAAATAACAGACCTGAAAGTCAGATTGAGTTGAAAAAATAAGCTTGACTTTTCTAACTAAATTTTATATAGTTGAAAAAACACAAAAAGCTAGAAAACATGCCTTCTAAAGCTTATTTCTTGGGGGGTGAATACTACAACTAAGTAACTACAATTGAGTTCTCTCGTGGAAAACTCATCATTTTAAGGTTTTCCCAAGATTTTTGGTGAATTGAAAGACTTGATTAACTGTGTTATTCAAAAGGTAATTTACTACCAGTTCTTTTTTTTCCCCCTCCTCAAGCAAAGTTTTTCAACAAAAATGAAAAAGTCCATGTTGCCAAATTTGTAGTTGTAGTTACCTATAGTTGTAGCATGGTAAATACAATTACAACTTCCTACAGTATGTCATTACCCATTTGACCAATCTCCAGCATGAAAATTTGAATCAAACATTGTTCAACGAGTCATGAAATGATTTTTGCAAGATGCAATCAAAATCTGAGCAGCAATTCATCCTGTGCCAAAGGTTTTGAATAAAATATGCGAGGAGACTCTTCTTTTAAAATAAATTGTAGACATTTTCGTTTTTTAGAGATGTTCAAATTTAAAAAAGGGTGAATGATCTTATCGTTCTTACATTAAAAATACATAACTTCTCTTGAAAGTACGATATTGGGATCATAAAATGTACACATTTTATGGAAGCTTTGGAGCAAATGGCACTCTCATGAAGAAAAAAAAAAGGTTCAATTGTGTTTGTGTTGGAGTAGTTTGAAACGTCGACGTGAGCCTACTTTGGAATTGAAAATGGATGAACAACTGCGGATGAGATGGGGTGCGCATTAACGTCAAATATCTACGTCATTGTTCAGTTGTACACAAAGACGGAGAAAAAGATTCAAAATAAAAAGAAAAAAAAGAAAAAAAGAAAAAAAAAAAATATATATATATATATATATATATATATATATATATATATATATATATATATATATATATATATATATATATATATATATATATATATATATATATATAAACTCCCCTGGTTTGAAAGTAACTCTCGACAATAATACGTTAAAGAGAAAACTTTTTAATCTGCTGAAAGGAAGAAAACTGACCCAAAAGCGATTGACACAAAAACAAACTTACAAAAACATTAAAGGGAAGCATCGGAGGAAGAAAAAGAAAATGAAAGAAAAAAAAAAATGCTCGCGCCCTATCAAAGTACCATGATCGAGAGATAAAATCGAGAAAAAGGCGCGGAAAAAGCAGTTCCCTTGTTTTTATTTCCCATCTTCTGCTACTATTTTGCACGTGAAAAATGTATACCTCTTCTGATTGCGTATTGGCAAGCTGCTTAAAAATTGAGGCGACGGACTATAAAAAGATGAGTGCAAACCGGTGTTGGCTGCATTAGGAAAGTGACAGCACCACAGTCATTTTATCTGGCACGTGCGATGATAACCCATTGTTGCTAGTCACCCCTCCCCCCCCCCCCACCAGAGCAACAATGCATGCCGTCAATGGCACATTTTTCGGACGCGGGTTCGATTAGGGCGCAACCTTTCCCCCACCTTCCCAGGTTCTGCAATTGGTCTCAGAGTAATATCTATTCACTGGGATCCAACTCTTTCAAAAGTATCTCTTTCGCCGCCCCCTCTCCAACCCTGAAAGAAGATTTTTATTTCATACGCGCGTGGCTTTTGCCTTAGATTACTGCAACGAATGTTCACAAGCTGGCTACTCCCGTGCTCATTTGATTTTTTTTTTCCTTATAGAAGAAAAAGTGCTCACAAAGCTCATCACTCTGAATCGAGAGCTCACATAGGAAATACAGTGGAATTTTGATTATTCGAAACTAGGCAGCCATTCTTTCTGCAAACATTAAGTTTTCTTTGCATTTCGAAACTTCTGTTTGTTTTTTTAACCACATCAGTACATTTGGAACACTAAATAGCTCTGGTTTTTAAAATATGGATAAATTTGAAAACGAACCAGTCTGAAAGTAAAGTATTAATTTATTTAAAAATTATTTTGAACTACGCATTTATGTTTAAAATTAAGGGGCATAAGGTTAACAGCATTATTTATAACAAAATAAGAATTAAAGTTCATTATATTATGTCTTAAGAAATTTACATTGCATTTTCCGACTTGTGTGTCATATATAGAAAAACTTTATTGCTTATATTAACATGATTCTAAGGATCGCATTTACTTGCTATTTTGCAAATGTGTACAAGTTTAAGTCCAGAGTTAAAATGTTTACGGTTTCCTGACAGTCATTTTGAATACAGTGGCACTCCAACTATCCGAAACAATTCAAGCCGGACACAATCGGATAATTAGATTTTAATAAAGTAATCTATTTTAATTAACTACACTATGTGTGTTGAAAAACACTATTTTAAAGAAAAAAGCTTTTAATTAATTAAAGTAAAAGACAACCATTTTACATGTTAGGCGTACTTACAATTGCTTTATATTAGAAACTAATTATACAGGGTGATCCGTTTTAAGCTGTAAGACCTTTATTTTCACAACCATTAGTCGTAGATGTATACTTCCAATTGCAAAAAATGTTCAAAATCAGATATAGAGTTAAGATATTGAAAGTTTGAAGCAAAAATAAAAATGAGTCAAAAAATACGAAATTTAACCTTTTGTACTGGCCTATGTCTCCTAACTAATATTTAGAGAAATAATCTCCATTGAAAACTATTATTAACACAAAAAACTTGATATTTGTGTGACCAAAACTCAAGGAGATATTCCAGTAAAAAGGTTTAAGGGACCATACAAAAAATGAGATTGGAACTTATCGCTCTTTCTGATGAATGACACGTCGTCAAAGTAAGAAAAACAAGGTATTTATATTTTTCATTGCTATTCAAAATGCAAATATTATGCCATGATACGCAAAAACACACTACAAAACCTCGAATAATTTGAAAAATCACTCTATGCACACATGTAATTTTAAAAACACTTGTTAAATACAATATTTTCACCCAATTGGGTTATTGATGGCGATTGAAAAGTGGTGTAAGTCACAAAACGCTTCGTTTCTTATCTCGGTGAATATTGGTCGTACAAATTTCAAGCTTTTTGTGTTGGAATTATTTTTCAATATAGATAATTTCTCTAATTATAAGTTAGGGGACCTGGGGCCCGTATAAAAAGTTAAATTTTGTATTTTTTGACTCACTTTTATTTTTACTTCAAACTTTCAATATTTAACCCTGCATCTGATTTTGAACATTTTTGCAATTGGAAGTATACATCTAGGACTAACGGTTGCGAAAATAAAGGTCTTGCAGGTTAAAATGGAACACCCTGTAGAACTACCCTATGAGACGGTGACTTATCATCCTAATAATGCTCGCGTTGCGCCTACATTAGCTTCGCAATCTAATCTTTTTTAAAAACTGTTTTTTTTTTTTTAATTCTGAAAGTGATTCGGATAATAAGCGATTCGGATAGATGGAGTTCGGATAGTTAGAATTCTATTGCAGTCTCTTTTACCCCGAGTTTTCGATTTACCGATGGTGTTCCGGTCCCGATCACTTCGCTCAATCGAAGTTCTTGTGTAGGTATTAATTTTTCGTTATCCTTACGGAGGAGGTATAGAAATGTCGCTGAATTGATGAACTGTAAGCTACGGATATTCAATTGCGTATATTCAATGTTTTTACATAAAGGTATAAAATATATACGTTTTTCATACAAGTGGTCCAAAATAATTTAACTCTATTAGATCCTATAAAAAATTGTAGTAAGAGCATAAGCAGCACAAAATGTTCAAGTATGTTAGACTAATTTCTGAAATACATTCTGCCCCTATTATATCACGGAGCTACCAAAATACAATATTCATTTTCAGAGAAAAAATGCTGGGTTACCACTACATTATTAAACTACATAGTTACACTATCCATTTTGTGAGGCAGCAGCAATCGATCCTGAAATATTGCATCAGAAATTGTAATTACGTACAGTATTAATGAATTGCGTTATAAAACTCCAGTTAAATATGATGAAAGTACTACATTACCGTTTAAAAATCTATTCAATGAAATTTATTTTAGACAAAAATAGTTTTCTTCATGCTTTTTTTTTTGTGCTAATTTAGACTTTGTGAACGGAGACAATACATCTGCAGTTGTCTCTAGCTGCAGATTTAGAATATTTTTAAGTTTTAAAACTTTTTTTTTCTCCTTAATGAGCTATAAAGAAATATTAACCTTTTATGCTTAAAGAAATAAAGCTTTTATTAAATTTTGCGAAATTTTTTGAAATTCCTTTTTTCAAATCTCTAATTTGACACAAAAATTAGAGAAATATAAAACTTTCATTTATTTGTTACAACAAACGAAAGTTTTGCGATAGAAAACAAGCCTTTCGTGCAATGCGGTAAAGTAATCATATTTTAACTAAAATGGGTATGGAAAGAGAGGGTTGAAGTAGGTATGATAAAGGAAGATTATTTTTAAGTTTATGATAGAAGAAGTTAGATGATCGAAGAGTTTATGATACTGCATGAAATTTATTGTGATTAATTAGTTTTCGCAATTTTGTTTCAAATATAATAGGCTGCTCCATCCCCTGCTCGCTTCGCTCACAAACCCCCGTTCGCCGCTAAAAACTAGTAAGTTAGCGAAAGAATGTTAGCTGACGTTTTATTTGATATCCCTGCTAATTGAAGCAGAACGGTATCTTGTTCGTCTTTCAACTCTAAGTGGTTCTCGAGGAGATGAGACTTCAGACAGACATACAGACTCACACATATTTTAATAGTACAGGAGCTATCTGTATTTAATTCTATTGCATTTAGATTATCCGTATGAAATATTTTTTTGTTAATTTACTAACAGAAAAATACCTCTTCGTCAAAGCTAGAAACTTTTTATTTAAACATGTATTATGTCGTTTAGTATTTACCATTTAAGTAATATCAAAAATATTATTACAATTAAGTTTTTTTCAGTCAAGACTGTGCAAAAGAGAAGGCTATCGACAGAACATGAACATAGCATCGCAGTTGAAGATTCTAGATTGACATTTGTCTTTCCTCGAAATTTCTTGCTACTCAGAATAATAAAGATAAAAATATAAATTAAAAAAAAAAAGGGAAAGAAAACGATCGTTCTAAAACTTTTTTTTCTTCGGATGAAAAGTGACGCTAGGTTGAAAGAAAGTCAAGTTAAAAAAAAGTCCGTCTGCTTAAAAATGAGCTTTTTAATTTTACTTTCGTATGCTCATACTAGTTCCTTTTTTTATGCCCACTGCGTGAAAGGTTCTCGAAAACTGGACATATAATCGATGGTTATAGCTGGTCTTGTGTTCCTCTATTAAATCTTTCTTCCCCTCTTCCATCAACAAAATTACGCTCGCATATACTCCGTTCAGCCACTAATGCATTTTGGTCTGCTTTTCTTATTACTTAGAAAACGAGCTACGCGGATTTTCGTGAAGGCTTGTCACTTTCGATAATATTGCTCGAACTTAGACTTCCATTTTGCATCATTGACTGCTTCGATAAAACGTGCTTAGCGACAAAAGGAATGACAAAAATAGTTATTGGCATTGTGGGCACTTTGTCTTTCTTTCAATTTTCTCTCAAAACTACAGCTTCTTTCCCCTTACTTTTATCATTTCTGTAGCATTTTTTCTTGCGTTTTTTCTTTCTCTACTTCTTTTCATTTATTTATTTATTTATTTTACTTTTACCTCTTCCTTCCTCAGTTTTGAATGGTGTGGAAGAATAAGAAAAGGGGGGGGGTTGTAAAAAATGTTAGGTGGCCTCACGTGCGAACGTAACTGTAAATAACGAAGAAGTGTTATCAAATTTCAAGCAAAGAAAATTTTTATTTTCGTTTTCGGACCATTGAATAGCTAGCACGCCGAAAGCTCGGGTGGTAAAAATTAAAGTCGTAATTATTTTGTCTCGAAATGATGCTTACTAATGCATATAATTATTGCACCCAACTTTGGCCCTAAAAAATAGATTATCATTAACTCCAACCACTCGTCATCCATATGCGAATTAGAATTACAATTTTAGAATGCGCGATAATTTACGCAATAATTACTCTCGTTACTTCTCTCTAGTATGTACAAAGTGCTTCAACTTTTAGAAAATGTGGCTGAAATTACCTTTTTTTGCAGAGGGTGAGGGACGACCGATGTGCTCTCATTTTTAGATTCCTAATCCTCTTTCAGGAATTAATGATTATTACTATCGTAAACTTTATGGGAAAAAAACTGCTCTCTGTTTTTCTACCTATTTACAGGGAACCATTGGCACCGTTATTGGTTATTTAAAGCCCGATTTCTCTGTCTTTCTGCTTCCCTTTACATGTTATTTACCACCTCAATGCCAAAATATTTTTGTAAGAAAATGATTTAAAACTTATTGGAAAACTCTTCAAAACGTTCTAGTACTTATGTATTAGCTTTACGGTTCTCATTTGCTCGTCGGTTTATTTTATTTATTTATTTATTTTGATTTATTAATGAATTTTTATTTATTTATTTATTTATTTTTTGTGACAATGGCAGACATAAATGAGTATAGCACTGTGACTTTTGAAAAGGCTCTTACAATGTGTTTACAAACTATTTTAATGACATAATCTTCCGTTAAATTTCTGGAAGAATGCCTTCTAAAACTTTTTTTTTTCCTGTTTGATTTTTTTTCTTTTTTTTTCATTTATAACTGAAATATATTAGTGAAAAAAAAAAACACATATACGCGACGGAAATTAATATTCCTGAAATTCATGAGTATTTTATGTTTTAAATTTTGATAAACTTTTAGTTTCGTTAAGATGCAACGGGGGTTATGCGCACGCCATGTACGACGTCATGGAGCTAGTTTTTAACCAGAATTTGTAACTAAATAATGGAAAAAATATACAATACAATAAAATATAATATAATTTTTCATAGGGTCTTACAAATAATCATGACAAAAGAAGAATAACTTCAAAAAAACTAAATAAATAAATGCATGAATAAATGTTATATTTGCATATTCATAAAAATATTTCGAGTTAAAAGAAACGTCTTTAGGCTAGGGAGCTGAGTGATAAAATGGCAGGTTTTCCCTCTTCCTCATAGCTTAGGTTTCGTGCAAAAATGAAAAAGTCTAAGTAAAATCGAAACAGCAATCCTAGAAACATTTTATGCTGTAAACTCATGCCTCACTACGTTAGTTTTCTTCAATCAACAGTCAGCGCCTTTTAAACAATTTAGTGATTATATTTTAAAAACCACTTAAAGTTTACTGAAAACATGAGACCAGAAAAAGAAATATGCATAGCATGTTTCAAAAAGCCAATAATTTCTACGATTCTCTTGCTTGAATTGTTGTTATCGTGCTAGCATAGAAAGCAGTGTCAAACTTAAAAAATCTGTGGTGGCTATAAATTTAGATTATAGTGACTTTGAAGCTGCTGTAAAGAATTTTTGTCAAAAATTTCGTAACCTAAAAAATCCTAATTATATGGTTTTTAAATTAAAATACTGTATATATCGACTAAAAAATCTTTCTGCTAGACAAAAAGTTGTGAAGATGAACTGCAACTTCTTCTGTAAGTTGTGGATTAGATTCACTTTGATTGCACAAACTTATGAACGTAACACAGCGGTTCTCAACTGTGGGGAGCACCCTTGTGGGAGTGCGATATCAGTAAAAGTGAGGTGCTGGCATAACGAAACAAGATGATGCTAAAAAATTGATTGATTTACTGAAATAAAAGTAAAACAAAATGTGCAAGCACAATAAAATATGAAACATATTAGCACTGGATTAATACACTTACGAAAAAGTCTTTTTCATTTTAATAATTACCTTAGTAATACCAATCAATGGTATATCTGTAGTTTTTTTTTTGGGTGGAGGGGGGGGGGATCCCCTTTATATACCATCACTGTTAGTTTCAAGAGTGAAATTTTGATGCACCGATGTACAGTCAGAAGATTTTTTTTTCTCTTCATCAGACGTTTACTTGAAAAAAATTTATGCTTTATTTTATTTAAGTTTTTGGTCTTTAAGGATTTTGTACTGGAAGTTATTTTTATTTCAATGCTTTTTATCCATGTCGTTTCATTTATTTATTTTTGCAACATTTATTTTAACTCCATTATTTTTCTGCATCCTTCCTTTTTTATAGAATTATTAAATGGATGAATCAATTTAGAAAGTGATAAGCCATTGCACTCTAGGAGTTTAAATTGCTTTATTTTTCCGACTAACAAAAACACTGAGCCTCAATATTTCCCGAAAGAATTCTTGAAAATATATACTCTATTAAGAGAAAAAAGAAGAATGAAGCAAAAATGTGCTTCTTAGTGCGAAAACCGACGGCTTCACTTTTGATTCCAGTTTAGCCTTGTTGAGCTATCAATCAATCTCTTTAGGTTTGTGAATTGCAGTTCAGGAAAAGTCTAAAAACATATGAAATACTCCGATAAAATGAGATTTTTCAAAAAACAATAGGCTCAAAGAAATATTACTCAAGTTTCAATTTTTGTGTGTTTTTATTTATATATTTATGTGTATATTTATCTTAAGAAATAACATAAAAATAATCATTTTCGTACTACAAGAAAAAGAAAGGTGGGAAATTTTGGAAGAAAAACCTTAGTTCGGAAAAACTGTAGAATATTGCTAGTTAGTTAGATTGCATTTTAACAAGTATCGAAAAATAAATTAATGTTCGGAACTGTGATGTAGGATTGTATTTCAAATGCAGCTGTAATAAGGCAATAACACGTTGCTACTTCTGAAATACTTTTACTTAGATATTGTATTGTCTTCGTCAATTTCTATAATAATAGTACTGGAATCATTTTTTCTTCTTTTTTTAATGTGAAAATGAAATACCTAGCTTTGCTCAAATTAAGAATTAGCGATTTTTTTCTGAATAAAAAACTTAGCTTTCGTATTTTTCTTTTCCTGTATTTTGCTTAACGTTTTAAATTATTTTCTTTCAAAATCAATAAAAGAAATTTTAACGAACATTCATCAGTATTTTAAAATATTCAATTCTGAAATCTGATATATATATATATATATATATATATATATATATATATATATATATATATATATATATATATATATATATATATATGGGCACACCGGGGCACGTTTACGCAATGGCCTTTTTTCAAAACAAATTATAACTGGAGAGCCAACAGTCATAACAGATTGATGCCGCTCCCTAGCAAATATTCTCATAAGTTTTTGAGCATCCGCCGAGCTTTGGTCTAACATGCAGAAAGAATAATCTGTTTTCTACCAAGTAGAGTAAATTTTGTGTTGAACATTTTGAAGCTTATTGTGAATAAATAATACTTAGTTAAGAAAGAACAAATATAAAAAAAATAGCAACATTTTATCTTTTTTTGAGAAATGTACTTGTATGAACTGAAATATTATTATACTTTTTTGCACGTTAAAAATAAATCCAAACTTGTCGATGGGGCAAGTTTACGCGTTGACGTCTGAGCACCTTTACGCACGTTCTGACTGTGCCTTACTTCTAAACGTGCCCTGACGCTTTTTTCGTTCCGAACAGTCTCAAAACTTTTTAGTATTTTCAGGCTATTTAGTGTTGAAGATCACCATTTAATGTTAAATTGAGTTACAAATTCGTATCTTATATCTTACAATCATATAGTGCTGTCTTCATGCCCTTTCAGCTTTTACTTTATACACTACTCAGTATGTAATACATTTGCTTCATTTTAACGATGGTAAGACAATATGTTCAAAACAATAACAAAACCACTTTAGGTGTCAAAATTAATATGCGTAAACGTGCCCCGTGTCCGGGGCAAGTTTAGGCAACCGACTTGAACTCAAAAACAATTTTTTTTAACTGTTAAGTTGGTTGGTTTGCTTATTTTTAATGGCGCAAGAGCCCTTGAGGGCTATACTGCGCCAAACATTTTTTTAGTTTAAAATTTATGCAAATATATAAAGTCATGATATAATAAAATTGATGGGGAGAAAGGTATAAATATCAGTAGTTTAGAATAACTAATAAAAAAAACATGTAAACATTAAAAAAATTTTAAAAACGTATGAAACAATACGTTGACAAAAAAAACCTTGAATAACAAGGAAAGAGACAAAATTACATTTTGACGACACAAAAACTAAATTAAAAAGGAGAAGCCAATCTCCTGGAGGAATGAGCACAAATTGCGATGAGGTGGGTCCTCCTTTAACGGTTAAAAACACAAACTGAGCAACAATTGAATATATCAATTTTGACTCCATTAACTGCTTCATAAAACCGCAATGTCTAAAATTTTTTTAGTTGAAACACAAAAATTAGAAAGTTTATGTTTTATATATATATATATATATATATATATATATATATATATATATATATATATATATATATATATATATATATATATATATATATATATATATATATATATATATATATATATATATATATATATTTGGGGGGGGGGGTTGATGTGGCATACAGGGGACATGACAGATGTGGCGTATTTTACGTCAAGTACATAAATAATTAAATAAAATTGCACCCTTAGGAACATAATTACTATCTGCTATACATAATTATCATCATTTTTAGATGTAAATATTTTATTGATTTATTTATCGAAAGACAAAAAGTACAATTGTTTAGATTAAACAACAAGTACAAACTTGTTGTTTAATCTACAAAGTATTTTCCGCTTAAAAGTTACTTTAAGTTATAATATTGGTATAATTTATCGTTTACCGGAATGCACTTCCATTGCATTTCGTGGTTTTTGTATCCTTTTTGAATTTAAAATACTCAAACTAAATGTTTAAACGGGTAGAAATAATTACAGCATACTAACAGACCGATAAACATTATCATCAAATAACAGTTTGCTGAACTTGCGGCATATTTTCATACGAAACGCCATAAATTGATGCGGTGCCGCGTTACAAATAGCGCATTAAACAAGCAGAAATTATTCTGGAAAAAGATTAGTTAGCTTACCATCGTCTCATTTTTCTTATTTTGGCGTGCATTTTACAACCTTATTGATTTCTGTGAAATAGCGTAAAATCGCAATTTCTCGGATATATTTTCCGCTATTAGCGAGTAATTTAAATTTCTATAGACAGCTAACATTAATTAACTTTTAAAGAAGGAGTATTAGCGGCAAATTACTCTCACCAAAACGACCTCAATCTTCCATGTACATTTTGACTGGTTGATTTTTAAAATTCATTTTATCATCTCGAAAATTATTTGTATGAAAAATATTGATATAATTATCCATTTTAGTTTCCATACAGCGTCAGTATAGGCAATTAAAAACGCAAAAAGGCAATACAAATAGACTGTATTACTTTAAAAGCAATGGATTTAACGAATAGTTACTTTTTTTTAGGTATGAGAGCTATAGAAAGAGTCAACCGCGCTAGTTTTTTCAGTGTCTGTTATAAGGTTTCATATACAGACCTCTGCTTCGCATAAAAATAAGTTCGTCCCTGAGTTCACGATCGCTAAAGAAAACCAATAGTTTTATTGGCACAACAAACTAAAAGCCTAAAATATCTTAACTCCTAATACTAATGTCTTTACTTCTGCAGTTTTTACATATTTAGTTTCAAATTGGGAAATGTTTTCCATTCTATTTACTATTTTACGGTAACGTATTACATTAGTCAATAACTTATTAATTTTACTTTAAAAAAGAAGGATCTCATGCAAAAATACTATACTGGTTTTAAAAAACAATACTGTCGTTCAGCGGTAGAGGTCACCTTCCCATTAATTCAACGAACAACTTATTCAAGCGTAATATTTAAGTTTTTTTTTTTAATGAAATTTGAATCTTTTCTGCATGAAAATGTTCGCACCTATGCTTATTTTCCATTGTTATCTTATGAATCTCATCCTAATAGCTATTTGAAAACATTTACAGGACAGTATTCTTAAAGTGAAGTATTTCAATTAATAGTGGAATTGAATTTTAAAGTTATTATTTCATAAGCACTTATTTTGTGGAAGGAAATTTTACATTCTCTACGACGTTATAGTAGAATTTGTAAATTTAGATTGAAATAAGTAATCAAAGAATCGATGCATTAAATATTGAAATCATTATGAGTACATTTCCAGACAAACATGATCATTGCAAATACATTTTAAAATGCACCTAATTTTTCTAAAAACAATTCTTCAATCCAAAACCATGTTTCCAATGTTCCCCAATCCATCCTGAGAGTAACTAACAAATCCTTTAACTATCATTTCTTCTGACATAATTTTATATTCATATACTGCCTTGGGCAGGTAAACGGCACGGCAGTTTTTGCAAGAAGAAGTTTTCGAGATATTTGATGAAACGCGTTTTATAATAATAGGGCAATGCTGGAATTCAGCGTTTCTTTATTTTTTTTTCTCGTGCATTATTTTCACCGGAAATCAAATAAGCCAGCTTGTACTATAAACTTCAACTACAATCGATGACAAAAATGCAAACACACGTATATGCACGTAAATACAAACACACACACACACACATATTATATGTATAGCAGATGGTTATGTGCGTGTAAGCAAATCGAAAGGGAGCGCATTCTACTAGTGCTGTAAATTCATAAATTTATGAAATAACTAAAAATAAATCAAGTGCGTCAAATAGCATCTTGTGTATTAGATCCCATTTTTTGAGCTTAAGCAAATTGTTTTATATAATCGAAAAGTATGGTTGAATTCATTCATTAAGTACAGTTAAAAAATGAGAATTCACTGCTTTTTTTTTTTTTTTTTTTTGCTGAGTTACTGCCTTTCAATCGAAAGAATTAGCCTCTGGAATTCCTCTGCAACACATTTAATGAACCAGGTAGATTTTTCATTAGGTTATTGACAGAGATGGTTCACTTTTGTTTCTTATCTGTTTTTTTTTTTTTCTCATAAAGCAATTGTGCTTTATTTGTCAATTTTTTGAATACTTCACAAATAAAACTTAATTTCCTCTGCTTTTTGAAGGCTGTTTTAAAGAACATACTCCAGCCAATCAAGGAATAGTAAGACAACATTCCATTAGTATTTTTTGTCATTGCGCAGTCTTATACATAATTAGCAACGTCTTTTCGAAGAGCAAATAATATCCGCGTAAACAATGTCTAAAAAGTGCGTCTAAAATTCCTTTAGATGTCCAATTCCTTTTTTGCGCGGATTCTTTTTTGATCTCTAACTTATGAATGTTGCGTCCGTGGAAAAAGGGCCGGCGAAAAAAAAAAAGAAGAATAAGCAGTTGTTCTTTGTCGTCATAAAGTGGCTGGCTGGGTAGGACGTGTGATTGGCATTCGTAATTCGAGTTCCCAGCACATAAAGTGGGCTTCCTGTTCTAATTAAATGCTTTGGAAGAAGTGAAGTGATTGAAGAAAAAGGACCGGAGCAAAAAGATGTAAAATGAGTTTTGCTTAATAAGCTCTGTTTCTCCTCATCTCGAATTAGTTTTTGCAGAGGTTCTTGAGGCGAGACCTGTGATTAGTTTCGTTTGATAGAAAAATAATTGATCGCGTCGGTGGCGGAGGATTACATCTGGTCGTAGCTAGCTTAGACAAACAAACCAGGAACAAGAACACAATGTAAATATTTCATGATTAAATCAGTTCAGCGACGTGAGCTTTTTTTCCCCTCGTTTTCTTTACATTTTATTACCGGTTTTCTTTTATTCGAAGCCGCTCGAAAATCGCTTTTGATCACGGACTCTTATTTTTTGATCCATTTGTTTGTTTTGTGATTATTTTAGCGCTAACGTTTCTTTTACATGCCTCTGATAGGCGGCTATTTTTCTTCGCTCGGAAGATTCCGCCGTGGTGAAAAAAAAAATTTATAAAAGGTTGAATCATTAGGTTTCTTGGAGGGCACAAAAGGCTGACATTATCTGTCCTCTTTCATATAACCCTCCTGATATTGTCTCAACGTAAACTTGTTTCTAATTTAAAAATATCGTGCAAGCAAACGGCTAAATATTGGACTTGGATCGGCTGTACTTCCAAACACTGGAGGAAAAAAAAGTGGAAAAAAGCTTTGCATTCATTTTAGCGGTTATGCCTCCCCCTCTTTCTGGCTACACATTGTGAGCTGACAATACCAGCTTAATGAATATTTTAAATATGCAGTTATGCCGCTGCTTTTAACGAGATTTTTCTCTCCCAATAAAACGATGAGGAATCTAGCACTGCTAATTAGAAAAGTGACTCAAAGACCTCAGAAGCAGTAATGAACTGGGAAATATAAATTGCATTTTTCATTTCTTTTCCCGAAGAGTAAAAGAATCATTTCTTCACGTCGGAAAAATTCTTTCACTTCTTCTCGAATAACTTACATTAAGAACTGTTTTTCTTTCCTTACATTTTCTCTTATCGTTTGCTCATGGCTTAATCCTCTTTGTTCTAGGCTCGCTTTTAGCTTCTTGACGTCTAATAAGATTGATTTAACTGAGCTTCGGTTAAAAAAATCATTATTTTCATTTGAATTGATTTTTATTAAACAATCGGTTCTTCCCAACTAAAAAGTCTCTTTAATAAAAGACAGTGCCTGACACGCTATACATCACTTTTACTTTATTTGATTTTCGAAATAGAATAAATATTTATGCTCACTTACTTTGCTAATTTGCTTTCACTTTGAACATATTTTTGCACAAAATTCTATTGACACACTCACGTGCAAAACGATTTTATGTGGATCTTAAATGCACATTTCTTTCCAGGAGCTGTCAACTCCCAAAAGGGGTGACTTTTTTATGTTCTCAAACACAAGAGCATATTTTAAGCATGCAAAAGTAATTGAAGTGTAAACGAGAACTAAGCCTTTTTTAAATAAAACATCCAGAGCGTAAATTCATTTTCCGCCATTCCTACAGTTTATTAATTTGTGCGTTTCATATTTCATATTGGATTGTCATTTTCATTTTCAAATGCAAACTTAAATATTGAAGTCTTAGCTTGCACGAGGCACAACCTTCATAACAGTTGTTTCTTTTATTTATTTATACAGAAGCTAATGCTTCACATACATTAAGGACTGCATCCAATGCGCCTTGCCTCCAGACATAAACAAGAGAGATTTACATTACAAGAGAAGGAAATAACACCCAGGGCCCCGGCAGGAATCGAACCCGCGACCTCCGGCTTAGAAAACTTAGCTTCTACCACAGAGTCACGGAGGTCCCTTGTTTCTTTTATGTAATGCACTTAAAGTCGTTTTATTTTCATTGTATTGTTCTCGTAAGTGTAATTGCATAAAACTTACTGTGAAAATATAATTGAGACAAACGATGCGTCTGATAACTGTCAAAACATTTCAATTATCTTTCTGAATATTTGAACTTGCAAGCGTTTTGAACACTTAGACGTAATGAATTTCGTCAATTGCAGGGATAAAAGAGTTCTCTTTTGATAATTTAAGTAATCGACTATAGCGAGCGAAAGAATAGAATAAGTAAAATGATTCGATCTTAAAACATAGCTTCTATATGGTCTATATTTTACAAAATATATGTCTAGTTAGTTTTTTTATTTTTCTATTTTTATTGCAGTTTTATTTTTACTGAACCGCGCATCGCTTGGTACAACTTTTTGCTTCTTCTTCTTTTTTTTTTCTTTCTTTTTTTTGAATCAATTTAAAAGGATAATGATGGTTAGTAGATGTTGGTAAAGTTTCAAATGTTCCTGAGTTATCCAGTGTGAAATGACGCTTTTCCTTTGCTGCTTCCAAATTTTTTCTCGCCGACACGCAGCAGACGATACAATAAAAAAATATCAGTTATGTTGTTTATTTTTTAAGGCGTACTAAGACTCATTAGTATCGGGCTTTCATGCCGTTAGGTCGAATTTGTTGAGACAGGATGTTATACCGTCATCTCATACCACGTGTTTTTTTTTTTTTTTTTTGCAATCGTATTGTATTCCAAGCCTAAATATCCCTAAAGAATATTTTCCTCATGAGCACTGTTAATATTCTTGGCGTTTTTATATGATCAAAGGTTTTCTTTCATATTTCTGGGAGTTTCATTTGCTATTTACAGTCTACGTGCCTGGAGCAAAATTGTCTATACAGCACCCTTATCCCTCATTCGGGCTTCACTTAAAGATCTAAAATTTAGGTTTCTAGCCATTTTTTTACACATGGTTCAACGCTTCCTCCCCCGACATACTTGGAGGGGATAGCTTTACGATCATTTGATCCGATCTGGCCCAGAGGCATAAAAGCATTAGCTTGGTAAAAACTTCATTAAAAAGAATCTATGAAAGTTGATTTACACAACAATAGTTCTACGTGGCAAAAAATTCGGAACATTTTAAAGGTAATTATTACTGTAAAATGGATTGTACATAGTACATAATTTTTTTACAGGCTCTTATACTGGAAAAAAATAGCGATTGCAGCGCAAATTGGTATACCACATGACCTATAATGCACAAACATATAATTTCCCATTCTTACTCTTCCCTCAAGTCCTGTTCAGTATAGGGGCCAGAGCGCCGTTCCTGTGAACAATGAGGAGGCAGGTTCGAATTCCGCTGCTTGCATTTCCTTGCCTTTTAGTCAGTGAAACTAACCACAGCGTTTTCATTTTTTCCTTTTTAGAATATTACAGTAAAATAGGATTTAACGGTAAAAAGTACGGGCAACATGGATGCCCGTACTTTTTACAGTAACATTTCAGGAAAATTTTAGCAGTGCAGTAATTGAGACAGAAAGTTTTCTCCGCCAAATACCGGATTAGTGTTGGTGATAAAGCACTAATTTAAAGTTGAACGCTTCGTTGATGAACGCATTTAGAACAAATAAGTTTATGTGTACTCGAGAAAAGTTGCTAAAGAAATACGGTACAAATTCACGGAAAACTTTCATATACAAGAGGGTGGGAGTGCTATTTATATCTTGCTCACGATAATTATCAATGTGTGAATAGTTATATACGGTGAACGGTGCTGGGTCTATGTTTCTTGGCGTTGTACTTGATTCACATGGAAGTTACAGAAAAGTCGTCGAACGGCATAGTGCATAACTTTTGCGGTTAAAAAAATCGTTGCGTTATTTCATAGGGGCTTTTTTTTTAATTTTATATTAGAAAATATAAAAGGAAGCATATTAGATTTGTGAAAAACTTAACAGAAAACGTGCAACAGTCTCTTATTTTTGTTATTAATCCTGTATCAAATGGAAATTGGAAAAATATTGGATGTGGAAAAATTCCCTATTCTCGAATTCTGATCTTTCACATATTATTACAATTTTGGGGAAAACTTGTTTGTATGTGGATAAACTAAGCGTGAGTTTTATTATTGAGAAATAGTAAAATGATTAAAGTAAAAGTTGATATGCAAATGAACCGTGATCGGAACTACTGCTGAATAGTTTTCGGCTTCAATTGCTTAAAAAAAAAAAAAAAAAAAAAAAAAAAAAAAAAAAAAAAACAATGGGAGAGAGGGAGGTAGCGCAATCGAACATACCCTTTATCAAGCGTGATAATTACATGATTACATCTCAACAAGTAATGAAAGGAATGACTTCAGAAAAGTAATTGAAGTATAAATGGTTTTCCCGTGAGTATGGCTAAAATATCTCCAGAAACAATGGTAGGAATCAAGCAAAAGATTGTACATGGATAGTTATGTCTCGAAAGAAAGTGGCAAATATAAGTTTTTAACTCCAATGAGCGGAAAAGAATATAAAATTTGAAAGTTTCCTTTCACATTAACAGCTTAGTTGCCGCGCATCCCTAATGGATGTTGGTTTTATGGAAATTAAACGAGATCAAATTTTAAACATGAAAAAGGCAAAAAATACTTGAAAGTTCAATTAATAATGACTTATAAATGGGTGTACATCCGTTGCGTAAAAGCTATCTCACACAATTTCTCCAATAAAGTCCTCACCACACCAATGCTGATATGGGAATAAAAGGGAAAAATAAACGGATCCATTACTGGATTATTTATTCTTGTACTGTGAGAAGAAGTGTTTACGATTAGTTTGAAAATTGCTCGAAACTTCAAATGTCATACAAGAGAGGAAATGAAAATGTTTCTTAACACCTGGGAAAGTGAACAGGTGGGAAAAACGATTAAGTAACAATATTTAAGCTTACTTTGTGAAAGCCAGCAATGCATATCGCAATAACCATTTCTTCACTAAAACTCTTCGTCTGCAAATGTAATTATTTCCTACAAATTTGCTCTTGATTCATCCCAAGTTAGTTTGCGAGATGATATCAGCAGAGAAGGATCTTTAGAGTATGGTCTATCATAGGGATTCAGGTAAGACTCCTCTTAAAGAGGAACTTTTTTATGCGTTTTGGTTACTCGACTTGTTTATTAAAAAGTCGATTATCACTTAGATATTAAAATATAAACTATGAGAAACGTCACTATGAAATTCGATACAGAGAGTCTCTGGACGGGGTACAAAGAAAGTGGTGTAGGTCAAAAATTTCCCAATTTGAGTTAAGCACGAATTTTGGGTTTCTCTTTATTCCTCAAATCATCTATTAAGTGCACCAATTGCGCAAACAAAATGCTAAAAAATTTTTGGCCTTTTGGAAATTACAAAAATTGTTCAATAACCCAAACTGCTGTGCTGGTGAGAATGATAGTATATTTCCATACCCGCTAAATGAACCAAGAGACATAATTTTGTGCTATTTTTTAATTTACTACAATCCTTGACATAGTGCAAGTCATTTAAAGTTACTGCAAAAAATGCTCCTTGCAACTTTTGCTAAAATTTGATTCATAATGATAAAATAGTACAGATTTTTAAATTTTAATCCTAATCGTGAGGTTAAAATTAAGGCGTTCTTGGTTTTTTGCAGATGTTTTTAAAAAACCTTTATTTACTCAAAAATATGTTAGAATGACTTACATCACTCTCACTCACGACATATTGTAACATACTACGAGGCTCCACCCCTTTCTCGTATCGCTCTCCAACATACGTCCTTTACCTGTGACGGTGGATAACTGATGATTTTAACGTTTTTACTCCTAAATGTCATCAGGAGAGCCTGGATATTCGGTCCCTTAAAATTTAGAAGGGTGAGATAGGATAGAATGGCTTCTCCTAAATGTCTTTTATCCAACGGTACCGATATTGACCTGGTAGACATTCACAGTCCGGAGAAGATAGGATTAAAGACACACAGACCGGCGCGCATAGGTTTTAATAATCTAGATATGTAATATCAAAATCACAATAAGTTACTATAACATATTTGAAGAAAAATATCTTGTGCCTAATTAAGTCGAATACAAAGATATTGGCATGCTAAATATTCCAGTTTTACATTGTGTTTCAATCCAGTTAATGTTGTTTCGTGCATAAAATGTTGCGTTGTGCAACAATTACTTGTAATAGTGAACTCGGCTGTAAGCGAGATATATGGATGCTTCACTTGCCAAATCGATTAACTCCATAAAGCAAAAAGTCGAGAAAAGTGATGAAGAAAATAGTGTTATCCATAGGAGTGAATAGGCCCTCGTGTTACATTTTCTGCCATCGCAGGATCAGAAATGCACTGAACCAAAATTTTAATATAAATTCACATTCTAAGCATTGATTAAGCACTATTAAAGCAGAAATAAGGATTTTTTTTTTAAGTGGAGTTAATCGATTTGGCAACTAAAGCATCCATATGTAGCGCAGCAATGACAAAGTTGTATACTTTTTTAAAAGTGTTGGTGAAATATGTTAATGCAGTCATATTTTCAAAAGGTGTAAAAAAATAATTATGAAATCGTTAATATCCATTACGGTAATCAAATACATTGATTTATTAATGCAAGCTTTTATTTTACTGTAAGGACAACTTTTCACACACTGACGATTAAAATAAGTTATTTTACTCACACATGGGAAAAAAGCTTGCTTACGTTAGTGTAATTGCATGTTACTTGTCTCCGTATTATCAAGATTCTTTCTTATTTTGATAGCTTTGGATATTTCAATAATGATGTCTCACATTAGTTTTCAAGATTCAAGCTTGACTCAATTTCACATCTTATAAATTCATTTTTTACCTTTGAAAATTCCATGCTGACATACTAATATTTTTATAAAAATTTGTTTACATTAGGGTAATTGCATGTAGATTGTCTCCGTATTATCAAGATTCTGCCTTATTTGATAGTTATGTAATTATTTGAATATTTCAATGATAATGTCTCGCATCAATTTTCAAGATTCAAGCTTGACTATATTTTGTATCTTATCAATTCATTTTTAAACTTGGAAAATTTCCATGTTGACATACTAACATTTTTATAAAAAGAACAAATGAGTACATGTTTTCATAGAAATAGTTTTATGAATCAATGAATGTTTGTAGAAAAAACTAATAAATT
Organism: Uloborus diversus; assembly: GCF_026930045.1. NCBI lineage: Eukaryota > Metazoa > Arthropoda > Arachnida > Araneae > Uloboridae > Uloborus > Uloborus diversus. The sequence goes on from NC_072733.1 coordinate 110,221,314, forward strand.
ATTTGTAATAATGACTGAATGACAGTAATTGAAAGTTCTCAAAATCAGCAGATTCACAAGAAACCTTCATTATCAGAATTATACTGCAACAGCTTACTTAATGTCATTAGACGAATAAAAAACTGGTAGAAGCAATTAGGAAAATGAAAGGTCTTCCACTTGCTTGAACAATTATCGAAACTTAAATTGTTGCTGTTTTTATTGTTTTTGTTCTGATATAGAAAATTTTCGGTAATTAGTGGGAAAGCCCAGTAATGTCGACGAACCCTTTTTTAAGCAACTAAACATTTTTCAATCAGTAGGTTAATTATAGCTCTTTCTATATTATTATGTAACTTAATTAATAATCTAGTAAATGAATCTTAGGACGTATTTACCAAAGGATCAATTTCAAAATGATCTGCAAGTGTCAAAAAGGTTGAAACATTAGATAGGGTTGAAGCACCGAATATGGGGTACTTTTCTTCCACAACCTACAACTGACACGATTAAGAAAAAAATATTAAATTAAGCGGAAAATAAAATTCAAGACTCTGGGATTTGAACCATATCAGTTTAAAAGCTTAAAACAAAAATTTTAGCTATGAATTTCAAATTTGAAGTAAATCTGGAAAACTTTTGTTTATATGGGATACATTCTCTTCCTATTATAGGTTACCACAAAAGTAAAATTTCTGAATAAGTTTTTACATTTCATGAATCAACTCAATGTACTTCGAACAAAATAATAATAATAATTAATAATAATAATATTTGATTACCAGCGAGTCTATATGAACCTATTTGAGGTATTTCTGCCATCCAACCTACTGTTGATTGTTGACCATTTGAAGATGAACTGCGCAATGAACACAATCAGCGCCCTTCGTATCATATATTCACTTCTCCATTCTTCCATTTCTATTAAAAAAAAATAAAAAGAAAGAAATTTGTTTCGCCCCACACTGCTATTTTGCTCGATATTTTGCCAAGTCCCATATTGGGTGCTTCTCCAACCTGATTTTCATTCTGAACCACATGTATTAGGTGTACTTGAAATCGATTTAATAAGGAAAAACATGTACTTAAACTTTAACACAGAAGAAATATTCACTTTTTGAGTTTTAATATTCAACGTACACTGTAAAAACGATTCAGAAACGTTCCTGGAAAATAATAAGCAGCCGATGCGCCCAATTTCTTCCAGTAACATATCTTACAAAAGCCAGGAACGTTTTCCACTAAAACTCAGTAACCTTCCTGAAATTATCCTAGAAACTTCTTGAAATATTCAGAAATCTTACTGTTTAAAGCCAGTCGTGTCTCTGGAACATTAGAGTGAACTTAGTTAAGCATAATAAAATAGCTTAGCACCAGAATATAGACATAAAAGCAATACTGTAAACATCGCCGAAGCTAATACAGAACTGCAAGCAAGTATGGAGCATTGTACTCGCCTGCAATTCTTGCAAAGCCACGTAGTTCATAGACTGATTTGCGCCCTTGAAACGCCTTATAAGTCTGGACCGGCTGTGATTGAACGAAAGCCACTTTATAAACACGCTTAGTTAATCTTTAAATTGGGAGCTAAAAATATTTTTTACAGCAGTGAGAAGTCTAAATTCGTGTGACTTGTAGCAATTCAGGAAACTTTTTAAAAATGATACTTTATTTTTCCAGAAAGTGGATAAAAACCACTGAAATCCCGGAATGTTACACGGAAATACTCAGTAACGTTTCGGAATTTTTTTACAGTGAACAAGAACGGTGCAATCTGATTTGTCGAGCACTCAAAAAAAAGAAAAAAAAATCGAAACTGTAAAACAAAGAAACACCTATAACCTCCTCAACTGCAGTTCAGACCCTCCTTTTCTGGTTACAACACGAAGCATCAATTCTTACACAAGTAGTTATGACATTCTCCGTGTCGAATGCATGTATAAAAAAAAGGCTTTTTTTTCTTAATTATTTATTATTTCCAATGGCTAGCAGTAAGAAGTGACAAAGAACAAAAGATAAAATACATACACAATACACAGAACAAGGAATACAGTAAAATATTAGCTGCCTATACGCTCTCTTGCCTCCCAATAACAGTCGCATAGGCTTCGTCCGGAAAGCTCAGTGCAAATGTGCAGTGGCGAATGTCCGTTTCTTGATTTGAGTTACAAAGAGAAAAATTGGGACTCTCAACAATCCTTAAACGGAGAACATGCTTTGACCAACAGTCATGGCCAGTTAAAAGATAAAAAATATATGAGTGTCCCATATTAAAAAAAACCGTCATATTGGGTACGGTACATTAAACATTACAACATTAAAATATGCAAAACAATAAAGGTTTTGCAAGTTTTTCTTGAGGAAAGTAGTACTCATTTTGCACAAAACTTGTATTTTGTATGAGGGGAATTATGTCTGCTACTAAAAAATTAAGGAAAAAAAAGGTAAAGTTTCAGTCAAATGCATTATTAGGTTTCCCTCTCATTGAAAGTTTTTAAGTCTTCACTGAGCAGACAAAAACCTTACTTTGTTTGAAACAATTGTCTAACTAATTGATGTTATTTCTCTTAAAACTCAGGACTAAGCCCTCGAAACTGTATGAGAGACTTTTTTTTTAGTCCAGTATATATTTTGTCGAAAATACTGAGGGAGATGGCAAAAGAAAGGTTCTTAATCAACCGAGAATTTCTTCTTTAGCGATGACTCTTTTCATCAGTCGTAATAAAACGGAAATAACATCACCTCTTTTTTGCATGGACGAGAATTTAAATTGTGCACTTCCACTAATGATCGATCCGTGGTCCATTTAGAAATTCAATCGAATGAAACTCTCATAATCCGACTTCCGGAAGAATGGCTGGGAAACTTTTTTCGTTTACACCTTTTTCAAAATTAAGTCAGATCGGGAAGTCTTTTTAAGATTAATATCGTTTACTTTCATTTGACAAAGCCTCCGCATTTGCTATTGAATCAGGATCATCGATAGGGAGCTGGTTGTCATTTACATTATTCATTCTGCAGCCTCGTCAAAGCGTATAAATTCCACTTTTACGTTGCTGGGATCTTATTCTTCTCATCGTAGACTTAATCCTCGTGTCAACTTGGTTCAATCCCTTCCCCTTTTCTTCATCTTCTTTCACTTTTTTTTAAAAACATTATTGCGAGGCGACGTCGTCTTCTTTTGCTTCATTTCGAGCTTTCTCAATTTTCCGCCAAATGTTCTTGCTTTTCATCAATCAGCAATATCTCCTAGGCGCATTTTGAGCGTTGCTTGCTTCCTTCCCCCTCGCCATCACAGCCCCCCCCCCCCTTTTTTATCTATTTCTCTTCAACTCATGTGTTACATCTTCGTTCTCTTCATTTAGTCCATCCCTCCCTCAGATGAATCCCCGGCCTTACCTAACCACCGTCAACAATGGGCAGGCAGCGAAGACAAACACAAGCCCCCAGACAAGACAAATGTGCGGCTTACGGGCGACTTAACAATCCTCGCCTTGCTGTGAAGGGGGGGGGGGGGGTCACTTTCCAGCCGCGAATTAAAGGCACGCTCAGCGTATAGAAAATAAATGCGCTTATTTCCGAGGTTACGTCTTCGATTAATATATAGCCTCATCCAGGCGAGCGGAGCCAATAAAAACGTGCCAAATCACTTACGAGAATTAAACTTAATCGCCAGCCACGCCGATGGGATGATCGAGAAAAATTGGCAGGGCCGTCTAATGGAGCGAAACCGCGGCAAAAAGGGGATTTGCCCGGATATGGGGACGTCACGGCCTGGTATAAATCGCTGACTTTCAAGACCAGAGTTTAATACTTTAACTACCTTTATTACCTGGCCCGTCTCCTCACTTTCCTGACGTCACACTCACAATGACACTTGGCCAACTTTGCGCTAACGAAGGCTTCTGAACCTCTCTTTTCTTAATGGCCGAAGTTACGGCTCTTTTTTCTTGGCTTCCCTCCTCGTTCCCACTTTCGAATTAATGGGACTCGTCTTTTATGAGGCCTGCCCTCGCCCCGATTAATATTAGGCCCTTCTCTGCTCTGATGGAATCGGATTTCTTATACTTCATGGAGAGACAATCTTGCTCATCATTCTCTTTCTGGAGGAGGGCGTTTTACGAACAACAAACATTGACAAGCAGATGTTTAAGTTTCTTTCTTTTTCAATAGAAGCTTCGATGAGGGAGAAAATTTAGTTTAAACCTTCAAACCGCAGTAATTCACATTTGTTACAAATCTACATCAAAAGATATAACCCCCCCTCTTTCATGCAAGCTGCTTGTTTATTTAGAGTTGCCAATTAAATGAAATGCATTTTATTTCATTCATGGACGGAAACAGCACCAGTCAAAGTTTTGTCATCGAAAGTATTCATTTTGAATTTTCGGGATTAAACGCTTTTGAAATAGAGTAAGATTTTGCCGGATGCCTTCGATGAAGAGGAATAAAAAAGACAAATACTCGATTAAAATTAAATGTCCAAGTAATATTAGGAGAAATATAAAGTTAGTTACTTTCAATTTCATGTGCATCGCATTCTGTCTATGGTTTAGTAACACAAATTGACGCTTTTTGAGGACGAAGATCAAATGAATAACACAGGTTCAAGTGCAATAAATGTTGCTCTTTTATAGCAGAACGATTTGTTTCAAATTTCGGTCAGAAAAAAAATATAAGAAATCAAACATTATTTAAAGGAACTTTGTCTTTCGGAACCAAATACCGAAATCATGATTTTAATTAATTGCTTAGCATGGTAGATGCAATCAAAAGAGAACTTTGATTTTCGTTTCTTGTATTCGAACTGCAGAGTTGAAAATGTGTATTTGGTAAAAAATATGATATTCACTTCTGCTTCCTTTTAAATAGATGCTTCCATGCTTAAGATGCTCAGTAGCAGTGAAAACAGTGAAAAAGGTAACTCAACTTGTAAATTGAGATATATATGCTTAGTTATATACGCATATTTTTGAGCAATTAAGATTACTTCTTGCTTTCAGTATGCCGAGGCTGGCGTTCTCGGCATTTATTAGCTTTATGATCAATAGACAGCAAATCTTATGATTCATAGCCATTATGGCATTAAGTTTTTTTTTATTATTATTCTTGAAAAATGGGATTTTGGCATGAAATATTTAAGGGAAAGATCATTTTCCCCAGATATCTATGGATGATAATAACTCTAAATTATATGGTTAATAAAATCCTGACGGTATAATTATTTAGAAACAAAAGAAGAAAAATGACCTAACTCTTTTTGGAATAAAACTGCGTGTTTTAGCCCTTTTGGCACAAATGAAGAAATGAAATGTCTTACTTCCATTTGAAATTAGTTCAAGGTTCTTTTCTATCGTGTAAAAACAGCATAAATTGTAGATACACAATTTTGGAACGTAGTTACCAGAAATCTTCGTTTACAAATTCTATTTCTTCATCGTTATCGTTATTTTCATTTGTGTTTAGCGTTAGGTGTATCGTAGTAAGATTGTTTATAAAAAAAAAACATCCGTGCAAATTTGTTCCTAAAGCTTCAAGTTATTTCAAAACTTGTTTTGTTTTCTACTTGTTTCACGTTGCTTTTAAGTTTTATTTCAAAAGGTGTGAGCGGGAGTATTTTTTTTTTCCGTGCATCTTCATGAAACAAACCACATGATTTCAAGGAAAGCGCGACTTTTCGGGGGGGGGGGGGGGAAACACGAATTTCACCCACTGTTTTCAATACGACTAAACTTCTTTTGTAGAATCTACTTATTGTAACTATAGTGTTTTTCGTGCTGCTACCTTTTCCATCAAAAAGTCAATATTTTTGTTTATTTTAGAATATAATTTAACTTTAAACGCTTAGATATGGTAATTAAGAATGATTTTTCTTTAAATTATATCTGAATTAAGAATTTTTATACCAAATATATTTAAGGAATTCATAATAAAAAAAAAATATTTTTCATTTCATGTTAACTCCTTTAAAATAAATATCTTTTTACTTAGCTTTTTTTTATATGATATTTCAGTATGAAAAAAAAAATCTGAATTTTCAAAGCTGAACTTTGCTAAATTATGGAATTTTTGAGACATGGGGTAATCAACAGCAGAAAAAAAAAGAAGTTTCAAATAGATGAATAACAGTGTTTCAGAACCTGGCTGCAACCCTTGATTTTATTACTAGTATCATTACTACTATTATTATTAGTTTCATTTAATTTCATTTTACTTTGCTTTATTTGTTTCAATTTATTTATTTATTTAATTTTTATTTCTTATTTATTTATTTTTGTGCTTGAGAGGGAAATAAAAATATTTATGTTTGTATTACATATCCTACAAGAAATAGGCGCTATTTTTTAGTTAATGCATATATTTTTTTCTTTTTTCTTTTAATGTCTACACACTATACTTCACTAACTGCTTTAAATATTTTACTAAACAGTGTCCACTCTGTGGACAGAACATCTAAGATCCTAGAGCGTATTAAGTAGTGTAATATAACTTTTTACTTTGAAAAATTCACGATCAATATTTAATCAGTACTTTTTCCTAAGTTTCCCAATAATAAACAAATACCTTTTAATTAAATTATAGCCTTTTTAAACTTTTTTCTACGTGCTAGAAATTTTAAAGAAAGAGAGAGATGCTTAAGTGAGATATTTCATCCAAAGAGCAGTTGACATTGTAGTTAATTAATATTAAAAACAAGTAAAATATCTTGAAAATAAGGCTTAAATTTTATTGAATCGAACCGTTTAATGAATTCATTTATTTACTTCCGTCAATACAAAGTTTACGTAGCAATCGATTTTCTCTACTCATAACATTTTTCCATTCCTTAGAGCAAAAACTAAAATTTCTATTTTGTAAGGGTAAAAATAGTTTTACGAGCTCCCCCCCCCCTTTTTTATTAAATTTTCTCCTGCAGGGGTGTAAAAATAGTTTCACCAGTTTTTCTTCTTTTTCTTTTTGTTACTACAATTTCTCATGTTAAGTTTAACATTTTTCATACGTAAAAAATATCCTTAAATTAATCAAAAGAATTTCTGTAAAACTTTGTGCATGTTTTACTTCAAAATTCATCTAAGGACGTCTGCTTGTTAAATTGAAATTAAAAAAAAAATCAAAATTTATCATTGAATAGATTGTTAAGCATTTTGCTTTTTTCAACAGTAGGAAATGAACGAAAAAAATGATCAAATCAAAATTTGAAACATGGGAAATAAGTGCGTGGTGAGGTCGTTCTTTAGAAAGAACTTGTATTCGTATTAGGCTGCTACCTCAGCTATTAAGGGGGAGGGGGGCGTGACTGGCAGACACATGTATAATGAATCTACTTCAAAATATTTTTTAATATTTGTATTAATTGAATAAAATGAATTTAATTTTGACTTTGTTTTTGTTTTCAACGATATCGTTAAGATATTTTGAAACGTTTGTCATGACTACTTATTCTTAAATGTTCAATTTAGTTTTTACGCAAAAGTAGGCTAAATTCCGCGCATACCTTATTTCTATCTCAAAGTTTTTTCACCACAAAAAGAATCGAAGATGAAAGTTGAAAGATTAAAAACTTGTCCGTCATACAATCTCCTGTCAAGTTTTAAAATTTTATTTAAGGCACATTCCTGGAAAATAGCGATTTCACACGAAAATTTTCAAGTGGATCCTAAAGTGAAAAACCAAAGTGGAGGAGTAAAAATGAAAAAAAAAAAAAGTCTACTGCTAAGAAGGGAGAAAAAACTACTCCGCGAAGAGGAGGGGAAAAGATTTTTAAATTTGGTAGCATTGTGATCGGATGATGAAGGGGTGAGAAAAGCGTGGTTGGCCTGCGATCCATCAAGGCAATTGGTTCTCTACGGCAGTGTAAATGGGGTAGATGAAGTATAGAAAGAAGGTCACCTTTCCGTTTGCAACTCACGCGTTTTATCACTCATATTCTCCGTCAGTGCTGGCGCGATGGCCAAAGTTAATCTTTTAATAAAGGGGGAGGTCTCCCCCTTGCGTTCCGTATTCGATTCTTCTCCCTGCTGCATGCGCTGCGTACGCAAGAGGAAGACTTTTCGCTGATTGATACCAAAATGGAAAAGGCTGGGGCAAGGATAATTTACCGAGTTTCTGGAAGAAAGAAAGGAAAGAGCTTAGCTGGGGGAAGAAACTACTTTCCAAAAAAGGGTCAATCGGGGAGGAAAATTGAATAAGCGTTTGAAAACAAGTAGTAAGTTGCAAAAAACATAAAGGAAAAATGTGAGCCAAGCTGCTTTTGGGGAGCACTTTGCACTTCGGAGTAGATTGCGTCGCGTCTTTATATTTGGAGCTGAAGCTTATGAGAGCTTTGCTATATCATTGACGCCTGAAAATTCGGTAGCTTAAGATGCTCGAAATACATAACGAGTTGTTGATTTCTTACAACAGAAAAACTTAAACGTTGAGAAGCATTAGTACTCTAGAGAAATTACTATTTGTTGGTTTGTGAAACGAAATAGGCAAAAACTGAAATTATTTTCGCATTTAAAATTGAGTATTACCCCGTTTTACCTGGTGCATGTTTTTCATCTGCGTTATAACATAACTCCGATACAGTCAAACATACAAGTATAACCGAATGAAAATTGACAGCTTACTTTAAAAAAAAAAATGAATTGCACGAATAAACTTTGGAGATAGATAAAGGAGGATGAAAATAACTTCACAAATTAAAACTCTAATTACAATGCAAGCTTATGCTGAAAGACGCTTAGTAGTCGTTTAAAAAAAAATAATAATTACTTTTTTTATCGCCTGTAACAAAGAATTTGGAAGGATAATATTTATGAACGGGTTTAGAAATGCAGAACTAGACTTCGCGAGTTGAAAAAAATTAGATTTTCAAATAACATCAAATAATGGAGATGGGATAATACCCACGGTATAACCGATCTCGCATATAGTAGGATTCTATTGTATTTTTTCTTTTTTAAAAAAATATTTTCGGAAAATAAAGAGAATAACATGAAAATTGGGCAATTAGCACACAATGCTGCTGCAAAATTTTCGATACAGAAAAAAAAAAAAAAAAGAAACTCGAAATTTTTAACGATTTTCAATGTGCTAAAGTCGCCTAACATAGATTTCCAGAGTATTTAATAGACACTTTAAAGAAACAAAATGAGGTTCACGCAATGCCTGACTACGGTATGGACGTGTGGGACCTGTGGCCAGGACCTTTATTGAAAAGAAGCAAACAGTTTGTAGTTTTCATTTCATAACTTTGCTTCTTTGCATAGATAAAAAATAATAATAGGGGAAGACCGCTTGTATTGGACCACTGCTTAAATTAGACTGGAGGCTTAAAATCTAGCGTAGAGTTCTGTGCTACACTTTACCGGTGGAAATATAAAGATTTATGCCTGAAACCTTTGAAGATGAAGTTTCGTCACATTTCGATCTGTTTAGTTTGAGTTACGATGTGATTTGTGTTGAAAACGTGTTTTATCTAATTTTGAGAACTTGTATCTAGTAGAATAACACGAAAATTTGTGAACTGAGAAAATTGCTTTTATAGTATTATAAACAGCATTTAATGGGGATAACAGCAATGTATTTACATGCACGATTGGGAACCTTGTTGAGAATTAATAAGTAAAATAATAAAAAATGACGTGTTTTCCTTTATTGGACCGAAAAGTTTTTCCTATTATTGGACCTGTGGTCCAATTTAAGAATATGTAATTAAGCAACCCTTTTTACTTATTACGCTATAAAAAAGGGATTAATAACGTATGAGCATATTTTGACACTAATTAAAGAAATTCTTTAGACTTCTTGTTCTTTTTTTCAAGCACATTTTCCAGAAGCTGCCACCCATAAAACTAGGTGTTCATTCAATAAGATTTAATTTTAGTTTTGATAAATAAAGTTTTTCAATTTGACTGAAATTTTTGCTTGTTCATATTACTTGTTGACTAGTTATTTTATTAATTACAAGGACCGGTAGTCCAGTTTAAGAACATGAAATTCAAATAAACGTTTTAATTTTTTTGTTGAAAATAATTTAGTGGTGGCTTTTAAATGCGCATTTAGGATTACTTAAAATCTAAATTATAAGGCTTATTAAAGTATCCGCACTGATTTTCATTAAGTAAGTTGCTTAGAAGCTTCAACCTCATTAAATAGATTTTTTTCTTCTTATCTTTTTAGCCAGAAGCTTCAACTTCAGTTTTGTTAAATAAAATTCCTTTTTTTTTTTTAAATTTGACTGAATTTGTACTTGCTAAACTTTTTATTAGCTGATTTCTTTTTTAATCACAAACTACGTTAATTTCTATCATTCTTGGCTTTAAAAGATGTCTAAAAGGGGAAATGTGGTTCGTAGGCGGGAAAAATAATGGAAAGAGTCTAAGCTGTTTGGAGGAATGATGATATGGGTTTATGCTATAAACTTGGCTAACGATAACGGTGTAATAATGCTTTCTCGCAGCACACACTAAGAATCGTTTGCAGTCCTTTGATGTTATATTTTTCAAGCCTCTGTCCACATATTTCAATCGAACCTGCGATACGTGGATGCGATAACATCCAATGAAATCCATTACCCAATATAAAATAATATAACTGTTAGGTGGCTCTCATAAACAATCTGCAAGCGTGGCCAATATTTTGTGAATGGATTCTTAAGAACGGAAATCCGACCTGTTAATACAATTGTGTTCAATGACAGGGACTTTGCAGTAACTGAGTTAGAAGTTAAAAGTCTAGATGAGACTACTCGCCAAAGTAAACACGTTTCATGTTCGGTGTCAGCTGTACAAAATGTACACAAGAACAAGGTAAGGATAAAATTAATAAAAGTTCCGAATAATCAGTGGCTAGTTTTCATCAAGTTATGATTGTTGTTTCTATTGATGATTTTGTAAAGCTGGCACACTTTTAATAAAAAGTGGATGGCAGAAAAAGGAAATCTAATTCGGTAAACGTTCTAAAGTCATCGTCACATAAAAGGAAGATAAAGTCACAAAAGAAGGAGCAAAAAACGGCACAAAACAAATGGTATTGCAATATTTGCCATAGAGATGAAGTGCAAAGCATAATTTAGTGTATGAAATGCCATCAGTGGGTTCATCAACACTGCCCCAAGTTAGCCCAAAGCAAAGGAAACACTATTCAAACCCTGTAAAGTGACTGTACGGTTCAAATGCAAGTTATTATATCATTTACTGTTACGGTCCAATTTAGTAAGCGCATGGTTCAATATAGGAGCATATATTCCTAAATTGGACTTTTGCAACTTTGTCAAAAAAAATTTTTTAAATAAATTATGGTCATATTTGCAGGAAATGTAAGTACCTATGGTGGTTCCTAATTAAATTTGGCTTCAGATGCCATATTTTTTATTTTTGTTTTGCTTCACATTTAGCGACACGGGCCTCCTGTTCTTAGGGGGTCCAATATAGGCGGTCTTCCCCTAAATCCGAAAAATATTATATGGATTACAGCGCCATTATTTTTCTATGTCAACACATAAAAGAAGTTAAATATTTGACTATTTATTAATTTATTTCAGCACCATCTTTCATTTCAAGTGTCATTGTAGATGGACGTTTCAGAGACATCATTCATTTAACTTGCGTTTGCAGATTCTTTGTCGTATCCGAGACATCATCATGTCTCGGATTTGTAAAGCATTTTCATAAACATGTGGAACAATCTTCGATGCATTGCAGATGTAATATTTCCTTAAATGAAATAATTTGAATGAAAAAAAATTTTGACTCTGAACTGATTACACAAACAGTTCAAACACTGTGCATATAATATCCCTGCAAAGATAAATGCTTTGATGCACCTGTGTGTTTTCTACATTTATGAATAAACAACTTCATGAGCAATGTTTCTCTTTCGTTACATAAATTGAAAAAAAAAAAACTTTTCATCGAATCAAATAATAAATTCAGTACGATTCAGAACTTATATTTAAGTCCTCGTAATTTAAATGGGAGGATATAAGTTAAAACTGAAATATTTTTCAATGTTTCGTAGATAGTTATTTAAACTTTGAATCGAAATACTTGTTAAACATTTCAAAAGACGTAGTAACATTAAATGATTTTCTAAAAAAAAGAATGAAGAAAAATATAAACCGATATGGGATCACACTGAAAGCTATGAGTTTCACTCTTACAATTCAAAACTAACGGAAGTAAAAGTAGTCCAAATTTTTGCTGTAAGAAGTAAATGATATTTATCTAACAAACTTATATTGTGGACTTCGATTATGTTCCAAATCTTCGGCGTATTTCAATTAAAGGCAATCATTCAGGTGAAACCGTAAAATTGATATTTTCATTAAATATAAGTTACGCTATGAATAGCTCGTTTGATTAGAAGCACTTATCAAAATATCGCTCAAGAAGAGCTACCGCCGTCCATATTCATGCAATTCTATCGCTTCAAAGACTAGAATTGCTCCCTAGTGCCAGAGAAAGCAGGAGAATTGAGAGGAGAGCGTATTCACTTATAGCTCTTATTCATTCATCCAGAATCATTCACGCTTTAATACATAGTCGCCTTACAGCAATGCCCTTTTAACTGGAGATGAGAAGGTGTCGGCCGTTGTTTGAGGAAACAGCATTTGTCAATTAGTCACATCTGAGAGCACACTCCGTTATTATAATAATCTGAGCTCTCGTTCCACTTCACTGGCTTGTCGCATTCGTTTTACGAATCGCGTCGGGAACTGCTCCTATGATAAATCATAATGAAATCGGACTGCGGGGGAGGAAATTATCATAATTAAAATGACGGAGGCATGAGTTATGGTGCCACAGACTATTCTGCCGTGCGCAGGTAAATGGCAGTATCTGCAGAAATTAGTCCGGTCAATTTAGACAATGGAAATAACAAAAATTCCGGGAAAGCTAAATTTTTGTAGAGACCTAGGGTTTAGCATTACAAATAAAGTGCCAAAAGTCCCCGTCGATCCCATGTGCGCTAAAAAAGTTATTTGGGGTCAAAGGTCAAAATTTTAGGTTTTTCGGATTTCTCTCAAAAACGGTAAGTTTGATCGAAAAGTACCTCAGACCAAAGTTGTAGATCTCAAAATTCTCTATAAAAAAGGTCCTCATGATTTTTTCTCCAAGACCAAACCCTTTCCCAGATATTGCCTACTCTCAAAAGACAGCAAGTCATTTACAGAATCCCCTCTACTCGCATGTCCTTGAATAACATCTGGCTATTCTAGTCCGTGTGACGTCGTTCACATACCCAGGGGTGCCCAACCCACTAAGGGCAAAGGTGCACCCCCCCTCATCATCGCAGAGATCCCCCCAAAAGCAAGCCTCCCCCCAAATGAAACCCCCCCCCCCCTCAAAACAATCTCCCTAAAAATTTCGATGTCGCAGTCTGTGCCATGACCCCTCCTAGGTGAGCACCCCTGACGTACCTGCTTCTTTTTGATTTAAACGTGCAGTTCGAGTGAATAAACGTATTTATTACAAGCGTCTACTGTTGCTTGTGCTGATCAATATTTAAGAAAAATGTCACAATTTTGCTTTATTTGCAATAAACTTTGGACTGAAGGTGAAACTGCTGTGCTGGGCAGTCGTGGAATGCCAACTTTATTCGATGCAAGTGTCGGGAGAAGTTATAAGAATGCTGATTATTTAAGAAGTCAAAAGTCCGTTACAAGTCGCGTCGATTGCAGAAAATCATACACCCGGAAAAGTTCAATATCTCTGCAGCAACGTGAGGATGAACAGGCCAGTACTTCAAAAGTACGTCCTCCTCGTACTGTAGCGCGATTAAGTGAATTTGAATCCAGCTTTTGTTTTTAAAAACACTGCTTATTTTGTGGCTGTGAAGTGGATGAGGAGACTGAGAAGAAGAAAGCGCAGAATTATCGCAGAAAAAATCATAAAGCATTGACTAAATCATACTCAAAATTAAAACGTGCAAGGGCAGCTTTTGACACACCTCAGAACGATCTTTAGCTAATTGTAAAAGGGATTCTTTGAATGCAAGTATAGAAAATTTATGAATTTTTCTGCGATAATTCTGCGTTTTGTTCTTCTCAACCTCTACATCCGCTTTCTCACTACAAAATAAGCAGTGTTTTTTACAACAAAAGCTGGATTCAGATTCACTTAATCCCGCTCTAGTACGAGGTGGACTTACTTTTGAAGTACTGGCCATGTTCATTAGGGTGGATTGAGGAAAATCAAAATCTGATAAACGCTAAGTAATAGCCCGGAAAAGTTGCCTTTTGTAGAGATATTTGGATATGCAAAAGGATTTTGACCGCAAAAATATCTTGAGGTGTCGCTCGCGCCATGAAGTTGACCATAAATACTTAAAAACTGGAAAAAGTTACAATAATTTCATCAAATATCAAAATTTGATAAATTTGATGTTATCGCTCTTAAGAGCAGACTTTTTGTGTAGATTACACATTGCATAAGATCATTTCAATAATAAACTGTATTTTAAAGTTCCACACATGTGTTGAATCTTGAATTTGACCAATATAATGTCAGAATTGAATAACATCGTGTTGCTCCGTACTTAGAGAAAAAATATTAGAAGTTATGATTTGTAAAAGTTTGTTTTCATATTAATTAATTCTTACACAGGTACGGAAAAAATAAGTAATAAAAGCATTTCTTATCTAGTAAAAAAAAATGTTAATTCTCCACTTAGCCCATAACTTTGGCTCAAAATGACAAATTTACCGCATCTGATAGAGAACAAACGTTAAGTATAAAAATTAAAAAAAAAAAAAAAATGGCTTGCAACAGTCCACATAAGTCACCCTTTGAAACAAAAGACGTTAAGAAATTTTAATGGGTTTTGAGCCCTCAAACTGTAATAACATTGATTACAATAAAACATAAGTTTGGCGTGCGAGTTGAACTATAACACTTCTCATAATTTTCATTATTTATTGAAATTATGGCTTGATGGTACTGTGGCTTAATATTTCTAGATTCTAATCGGACTCGAATAAATCCATCCCTTTTGGTTAGACAACAAACTGTACCTGACACTTCTTTCTCTTATTTTACCTATCGTCTCACTGCTTTAGTATGACATGTGAGGTTTTGAAAACCATACTACTCAGTAGGTACACCATCAAGCAATTTCTTTCAAAGTTTTATCGGAAATCCCCTTTTTGAAAGAGGGAGATGCCGAGTTTTACTAGTTCTGCTTATCGATGAGCTCCATAGTAGACACTCAGCTTCGAAATTGTAATCTGGAATTATAAATGTTCATTGTCCATCTTCGAACTGGTCGTCGTAATCCGTCTCAAAACAAGTTCTCTGATGATGGTCATCCGCAATACCTAGTGTTATATTTTTTAGATTCTCAAAGTAACCAATTTGCAAAACAAGAGCTGATGATCGAAACATAGTACGATGGCAAGTTTGAAGAATTCGATTGTACAGCGAAAATTTACAATTCCAGATTTCAACTTGAGTTCTTTGATAAGCAGAAGTGGGAAAACTCGGATCATCTTCTTAAAAAAGGAATATCAGATAAAATTTAAAAGCAATGGTGCTTGAGGGCATAACTACTGAATTATATGATTTCCAATACCTCACGTTATACTAAAGCGCAAAATTAGATGAAGAAGCGTCAACCGCGGTTTGTTGTCTAACCAAGAGAGATAGATTACTTAGAGTCATATTAGAATCCAGAAATCTTACCCACAATGTATCACTAAGACCAAACATTGTGAGGAATCAAGATAATAATGCGACTCACCAGCCAAACTATGTTTTATTGTATGAAATGTGGTTACAGTTTGAGAGCTCAAAAAACAATTAAAGGGGGGCTGTTTTGAGGAGTATTTTTCTCAGTTTTTGGAGGGGGGCTGTTGCTTTTTAAGGGGGGGCTCCGAGATATTGAGGGGTGCTCCCATGCCCTTAGTGGGTTGGGCATCCTTGGGTATGTGAACGACGTCACACGGATTAGAATAGTCAGATGTTATTCAAGGCCATGCGAGTAGAGGGGATTCTGTAAATGACTGGCTGTCTTTTGAGAGTACGCAATATCTGGGAAATGGTTTGGTCTTGGAGAAAAAATCATGAGGACCATTTTTATAGAGAATTTTGAGATCTACAACTTTGGTCTGAGGTACTTTTCGATCAAACTTACCGTTTTTGAGAAAAATCCAAAAAACCTAAAATTTTGACCTTTGACCCCAAATAACTTTTTTAGCGCACATGGGATCGACGGGGACTTTTGGCATTTTATTTGTAATGCTAAACCCAAGGTCTCTACAAAAATTTAGCTTTCCCGGAATTTTTGTTATTTGATCACTATTTTTATGTCTAAATTGACCGGGCTAATAATAACAATAGGGAAATGTTCGAATCAGAC
The DNA here is from genome assembly GCF_026930045.1 of Uloborus diversus. Taxonomy (NCBI): domain Eukaryota; kingdom Metazoa; phylum Arthropoda; class Arachnida; order Araneae; family Uloboridae; genus Uloborus; species Uloborus diversus. Next base: position 110,237,637 of record NC_072733.1, read on the forward strand.
GTTTTTTTTTTTTTTTTTTCGCGCCTTTTTTTCAGCGGAAACTAAATAAGCAAGCTATAAAGCTAACGTACGATAGATGACAAAAATGCGAAAAATATTAAAAATGAAAAATTTGCAGTTACTGCTCTTTACCTGCCCACGGCAGTATTCTTCCTAATATTTTCAAATGATTTTTTTTTAAATGTGAGATTCGATAGTTGCCTTCCCGTAGAGATGTTAAATGTATAAATATGTTTGTTTCAAGCACTTTAGAAAATATTTATGTATATTTAACTAAGGATTAAAGAAATGCCAAAGTCCCAAGTAAATCTATTTTTCTTTAAATTTATTGGTGAAGCCATTTTTTCTAACATGATAGAAATTTTGATGGTATTCAGCTTCTTTTTCTCAGTCTTTTCTGTACAAGAGTGAATGTTATACCCACAAAGTTAGACGCAAGAAAAGCATTTCTGCTGCTGAACCAAGTATAAACATAAAAATATTTATTCGCGAGTAACAGACATAGGACTCGTTTGGGTGCATTAGAGCATGGAGGTTACTTTTTAAAAATTAATAAAAAAAATGTTTAGTTCAATGCAATGTATTTTAGCAATAAAATTTCTCCTTAGAGTTACAAGTTTTATCTTTTCTAATTTCAGGTTCATGTTCTGAATCTGGAGAAGATGGAGGCATTGGAGACGAACATGTATGTGGTAAATGTCGACTGGAGTTTATTGATTTGTCAGATTTTCTGCATCACAAGAGATCATGTACGAAAAAGCGTTTAGTTCTTGTTATTGGAGACGACAGTTCTGATGAGCAAGCAGCTGAAAGCCCTTCGTCCATAGACTTCAAGGACGATTCAGAAAAATATGGCAGAGAAATGCCAACATTACCGTATCTCATGTCTCTACCATATGAGAAACCGTATTCTCCAGAAGGTTCGGGCATGCCTCCCCTGCTTCCAGGCAAAGTTTCACAGTCTTATGTTGAGTGCGATGATCAACCCGTCGAACTTGACAATTATACGAAATCAGATGCATACGCCAATTCTGACGAAAGCCAATCGAATGAAATCAAACGAGCAACCGAAAATGGTTCCTTTACGAATTCACCATCTTTACCTCAGTACCTTCTTATGCAGCCTGTTCCTGATACAAACGTTACTTTGCAAACGCTTCAAAATACTCGAGTTGCTGTGGCTCAGCAAGGAGTTGGAGCTAATTTATCACATCTTGCTCTGCATACGGCCCTGTACACCCTGCAGCAGCAGCAAATCATTCAACTTCATCAGGTTATTCAGCAGTTGCAATCTCAACTTGTTAATTCTGCTTCTACTGGTTCCAATTCAATTTCCTCCAGTGCTCCCACAGTTGGATCATTAATAGGTTCTGCTGCCCTTACACCCCCTCAAAGCACAGACGGAAACAATGGAGGTGTTCTGGCATTAACAACAACTGCTCCAGCGTTGCGAACCATTGAAAGTGTCACTCCAATACAGAATGCGTCTACCAATACCACTGTATCCTCATCAGCAACAGTTACAACATCTACAAACAAAAACTCCATTTCTTCTGAAAATTCAGTCTCAGTTTCATCCGAAGCAGCTGCCCCACCGCCACCACCACCTCCTCCTCACGAGCCTAATACTTTAGAGCTTTTACAAAGGCATACTGAACAAGCACTTCAAAACACCATGGCGGGCAGCTCTTTTTTGCTAAATGGACTGAGTGGTTTGGGAAACAGTTCTGACATTCTTCGCTTTTGTAAAAAGGGAGATGTCAAAAGAGAAGGTAGCGAAGAGGCTTTTTTTAGACATAGGTGTAGATATTGTGGAAAAGTTTTTGGAAGTGATAGTGCTCTTCAAATTCACATAAGATCTCATACTGGTGAAAGACCATTCAAGTGTAACGTATGTGGCAATCGTTTTTCAACCAAAGGCAACCTGAAAGTACATTTTGGTAGACACAAAGAAAAATACCCTCACATTAAAATGAATCCACATCCTGTTCCGTTACATCTGGATAATCTACACCCTCCTTTAGAACCACCTGAAGCTTCTGAAACGCCTCCTATTATTACCCCTGCACCTACTTGTCAAACCGTTGCTCTAAGCTTACAGCCACCAAATTTAGTCCCAGCTCAACCACTCCCGTTAGTTATTCACTCTCATGATAAAGGTAAACAAAGTCCAAATGAGTATGCAGCACCAGACATAAGCCGACAATCCGAAGAAGCGCCTGCACTAATCCAACCACGAAGCGTATCCCCAAACGAAGGATCAAATTTATCCGATGAATCAGATGGTTCTGTTGGCTATGGAACTGATGAAAATGGATTAAAAGATGAAAATCCTTCTCGTTACGAAGAAGATATAGATAATGATGATGACAGTTTTTCCGTTTCTCCGAAAATGGAACAAAAAGAAATGGAGGAAAATATTGATGAAGACACAAAGCCCTCTGTATCGGAAAGTATCATGAGAGCAGCACCATCCATTCCTTTCATTAGTAGCTCAGCGCCAACATTCCCAACTTTTTTTCACCCGTCCCTATCACCATCGTTTAGCATGGCACCAGTCTGCTATCCTCCCATGTCAACTCCTCCTCTAACAAGTACTCCAACAACAAGGCCTTCCGGAAGCAGTATAAACAATGAAGGAAATGAACAAGTAGGGCCTTCTCCAGACCCAAGCTTTTATCAAGACTTGCTGCCGAAACCAGGCTCTAATGATAACTCATGGGAAAGTTTAATGGAAATAACAAAAACATCGGAAACTTCAAAACTTCAGCAGTTAGTTGACAATATAGAGCACAAGTTGAGTGATCCAAACCAATGTCTTTTTTGTCATCGAGTTCTAAGCTGCAAAAGTGCTTTGCAGATGCATTATCGCACACATACCGGTGAACGGCCGTTTAGATGTAAAATTTGCAGCCGTGCCTTCACTACAAAAGGGAATCTAAAGACTCATATGGGAGTGCACAGAGCTAAGCCCCCTTTAAGAGTTTTACATCAATGTCCAGTGTGTCACAAACAATTTACAAATTCTTTAGTTCTACAGCAGCATATCCGAATGCACACTGGCGGGGCGACTGATATGCATTCAGAGCAAATTATGGCAAATGAAGCAAGACCAAGTCACCTCATAACTACCTCATTCCCTAGGCCAATGATTCCTGCTCTCTTGCCAAATTTTTCTTCGTCCTCACCATTTCCAACGCGTTCATCACCAACAGGACCACCAAATATATGCTCTACCCCAAAAGCATCTGATACTGCTTCGTCAACTCCATCTCCTGTTAACTCAACCACTCCAACAGAAAGTGTTATTAAAACTGCTTTGAAACCAAAAGATAATCATATAAGAGAAGATTCTTCATCTCCACCAGCAACTACTGAAAATTCACCTCACACTCCATCTCCCAAAATTGAAAAATGTGCCACACCACCTCCACCTTTACTCACTTCCAATGTGTCTCCCAGACCTGTGCCCTCTAGTGTTACAGACAACCGTGCTCTTTCTCCGAGCATGGACAAACCAATTGTAACAACTGCTCCATACTCTCCAGCATATACTGCTTCCTTAGTTGCTTTGGAGAATCACGTAAAGGCAATCAATACTACCGTTCCACAGCCGTTACCATTCTCTCCATTTGGTATGGGACTTGCAATGAGTAATTTTCTAAGATATGAAGATGCTGCTTTTCTGAATCGAAACCAAACTAAAGATGTAAACAATGATAAATCTCCTCTCCCAGTCCATTCTTATTCGCCTTCTCCTACAACAAGCCGAGCAGCTTCTGATGCTTCAGCAGATGAAAGGTCAACTCCGGGATCAATGATTAAATCCGAATCTCCTGTATCAATCAATGGATCTCATCTTCCAGTGTCGACAAGTGTTATTACTGTTAAGTCAGATAGCGGTGCTTTAGATCTAACTCCTAAAAATTCAATTTTATCAATACCACATAATGTACCTGAAATTCAACTTTTTCCTTCTCCTCTTGCTGGCTTACCTTTTCCAACTACTCCAGGACGCCTTTCTACTACTTGTCGAATATGCTACAAAACATTTGCTTGTAATAGTGCGTTAGAAATACATTATCGTAGCCACACCAAAGAACGTCCGTTTAAGTGCAATGTTTGTGATAGGGGTTTCACGACCAAAGGCAATATGAAACAGCATTTGCTTACTCATAAAAGTAAAGATCTTCAACCTCTTTTATTTGCCTCTGCAGATAACTCCGTTCCTGATACTGAAACAAACTCTTCCACAAATGTAATGAGTCCACGAACTTCAAGTCCTATTACATCTGCGAATGAATCTAATTTAAGTCAAGCAAGCAATCATAACACTGAGAAAAAAGAAATTATTCCCCCAGTTCCAACGAATTTTTTGCCTGTCACGACAACCCCTCCTGCTCCAATTATTTCGCCAATTACTCAACTTCCACCAGTTAGCGTTTCAAGTGCACCTATTAAAGCGATCAAAACTGAAATTGAAACTGGATCTAAAAGACATTTACCTGAACATGTTTCCACAACACCAGGAAAAAAATCATCAGGTTTTCCGAAACATTATTGCCATACTTGTCATAAACCATTTTCAAGCGCAAGCGCCCTGCAAATTCACAACAGAACCCATTCTGGAGAAAAGCCTTTCAAATGTGTAGTATGTGGTAGAGCATTCACTACAAAAGGAAATCTAAAAGTGCACATGAACACTCATATGGCGCAAAACAACGGAACTTCGCGCCGAGGCAGACGAATGTCCCTAGAATTTCAACCACCACAAATGCCCACCCATGGTAAACCTGATTTTTCTCATCCAAGACCAGATCTCTATTTTCCTTATATTCCAGGGTACATGAACGGATTAACTGGCCCCCCTAAAATGAATGAAATATCTGTAATACAGACAGCAGCTGGCATCACAAATGGAAATTTAAATACGCCAAGTTCCATGACATTAACGCCTGCTGTTTCGATGATGACCCCAATAATGACCTTAGGTCAGCAACAACCTTTTATTCGAAAACAAACGCAGCATAACTCCAACGATGATGGTACTGATTATGCTAATCCTCGATCCCCTGATGAAGCTGAAAATCTAAAAGTTCAACCTTCACCAAGCCGGCCTCCAGAGAGTGCATCCCCTCTACGTCCTTTAATATCCTCTCCTCCAACAACTCACGATAAGGTTGCTTCTTGGAGCTGGAAAACAGCGTGCAATGTGTGTAACAAGATATTTTCTTCCTCTTCTGATTTAGAAATGCATCTGAAATCTCACTGCAGTTCTGCGATACAAGACAATGTTAGATCTACAGCACAAATTGCCAAAAATATCGCCTCGTAGAACGTTTTGTTTTTACTTCTGCTAAAAAATTTCTGACCGAAGCCATTTTCAAGTAACCTAATTACTGCAGTGAAACTTCCCTATAATTTTATGAAATGAAAATGGCAAGTTATCTCACGTTTGGAAATGAAATGTCTTAAAACCCGAACTTTGACTTTTAAATACAACAGGGAGCCTTGTCAAGTTCGATGCGATTGGGACCGAGGACATATGTTATCGAAATCCCTCACTTTGCTGTATTTTCTTGTCCCGGGAAAATTGATATTACTTTCCCTTGTGACCCTTCCTCCTGGTCTTCTAGAGACGTGACCAGGAACATTGGTTCCTATGATAACTAGTCCAAAGGCTTGCACCCTGGTCTGCATTCTTCAAAATAACAAAAAGAAAAAAAATCTTATCGAAAAACACAAGAACAATGAATAACCTAAGAAAAAGCTGTTCATAACTGTTTAGGTGGTAGCCATTGTGCAAAGTATTCTCTTCTCCTTTGTTGTACTTAGTATTACTGCACACTGATGGGTGAAATATTACACCACCCTTGTTGGAACTATTTACGTAAAGTAGAAACCTTACATAAACTGCAAGGCAATTCACATGGCTACGTGACTGTTAGTTAAAATATTCTGCCTATGCTTCGTATGTGTTATAATTTTTCTTCCCGTGTGGTTGTTATGATTTGTGTGCAAAAACTTAAAAACTACATTTAATTGTAACATATAACGTGAAATGCTCATGCAGTCATCTTAAATTGTGACTGTTCGCAATATTTTTGTCGCACTGATTGTTTTTAAATTATTATATCCTTTCATGAAAGAAGAAATATATCTTTTTGTTACTGCTCAACAATTCCTGAGTATGCTCTTAAGTGTAAGCTTTCTTGTTTTCTTTTGTTTACAGAATAGTCAAGATTTGGATTTGTTTCACTTTAAATATTTCAGTTGTTCTATGTTATTTAAAAACCATTACTTTTTTTCCCCATCAAAAAATTCCAAAAATGGGTATTGCTACGCTGTTTCTCTGACTTGTGCATTTTGGACGAGAAATAAGTGGAGTATACGGTATCCAGATTGTGTGTAAATTGAAATGTAATCTAATGCCATATCGTTGCTGTCTAATAATGAGTCTACGCATATTTAAATTAGGGTTATGGAATCGTGCTTTCCAATTAAATGATTAATGTTGAAATATTATATGAATGTGTTTGAAGTCTTATATTTTGCATTGTGGAACAATGTGCTTTGATAAGTTAATTATTACAGATCACAAGGTTTGCAAATTTAAAGAAAAGATTTTGAGGTCGTGGTAGGTTATTCCTGAGATTTAAAATAAGCTTAGTAACAGGATAGGGTTAAAAAAAATCTGTTCTTTAACAGACATGCTCATGTGCATGTTTTATACTTTCATATTGAGTACCCCCCCCCCCCCTCTTAGTCACAGGATAGGGTTAAAAAAAATCTGTTCTTTAACAGACATGCTCATGTGCATGTTTTATACTTTCATATTGAGTACCCCCCCCCCCCCCCTCTGCCACTCCCGCTCCTATGGTCAACCACTGTGGACTAAGGCTTCAATGATACCTATGTAAGTGATAATTCTTATTTAAGTGAGAAAACTTGAAAGATTTATGGATTTTTCTCAATAACCAATAAAAAATAATTTAAAAAATTAAAACTCAACACAAATAGTTCTAAAACTAGCAACGAAAAGCTTCACTTTTTACTAAGCAAAGATATTTATGGAAAATTTCTACTGGTTCACTAAAACATGAGTGTCAGGATTTTATATTCAGATAATTGAAACAAATTAAGTCCTAAAAATGACCGAATTGAAGTCCTAGAAGTGAAGTAATTTTCATTTTTTGCCAATGTAGCACCAACTGCAAAAGATTTCTTCCTAACTATTTTTTCAAACTCATCAAAATTACTATCAGTTGTTTTTAGATTAAAAAAAAATCTTTTACCGACTTGTTTATGCAATGTTTATCAAAAACAAATATGCTTTACACCTTTCTAATCGTATATTGCAGCTGAAAATCTCAAATTAATTTGTGCGCATATTAAACTTAACAATAAGAATTAAAAAAAATTTTGGACCATTGCATTCTATTTGCACGTTGGATAAGGAACTGATTGTATTTGATTTCTTCCTTTTCGTTGTAAATTATGCTGACGTGTGGCTAAATTTTAGACAGCAAGATATGACGGTGACCTAAGTACACAGCAAAAATCTGCGTTAACCCTTTTTAAAGTACTTCATTATCCCCTTCAAGGTTTTTTTTTTAAACTGCTCGAGAAGAAAATTTTGCAATGGTGCAATGAAATCAAAAACTCCTTTGCGTACATTATGTTCTCTTTGCTAAAAAAAATCCTTCCTTAGAATATAGTAATCATAAACATAGAATAGATTAGATTCTAGACGTCCCTCTTTGTTCTTTAGTTTTAATGAACCTATCAAATACACAGTTTTTCACCAAAAAAACGACTTTTTTTCCTTAACAAAACGTATATTAGACATATAGTGGTGTAAAATTGAATAACCAAAATTTTGAGAATCATAATGAAATCTAATTGATATTCTTTAATAACCGTTAAAGCACAGATCATGGTTGTTCTCGACTTTGTGCTTTTTGGAAAATTCTTCCATGGATGCCGACAAGCTTTTGTTTTCTAAAATTATTTTTTAGACGTATTTGATAAAGGTGAAACATGAAGATAACAGTTTTGAAAAATACGAATATTTCATTAGTACATTTTAACACCACAAGCGAACAATGTTCAAAGCACTTAACTGTTTCAACCAAACCAATCTTGAAAATAAGATGTTTTCGTCTGCTAGATCAGACTATAACCCATTGGTCTCATATGAATTCGATGATGAGGCTCCGTTCAACGTTTCCTTGAAGGTTGCTTTATATTATTTTAGTACGAAGTGCACAAAAAAACTGAACAGCTAAATGATTTGCTTTAAATTTGAAGAAGGCATGCTTTTTTCTTGTTTTGTTTTCAAATATCATTAGAAAACTGATGAAGTATTTTAAAATACATACTGATGAACTGCTTTTTTAAACTCTCTTTTTTTTCCTATTAGGATCTTGATTTAATAGGTTTCTCTCCCCACACCTGTTACTTTTTTTTTTTCATTTTTTGTGGCATTTTCCCCATAGTCTGATCTTTCAGAAAAAAACATCTTATACTAGCCCAATTTTTGACTTTTGGGTTGTTTGCAATCGTTGCTGAAAAGCAGCTACAATGTTGGCTAGACAACTGTTAATACCCTTTTTTTTTTTTTTTAGCAAGGAGCATAAATATCTGCGGAATTCTGAGCCAAAAATCTAACGACATGTCAATTATTTCTGCATAATCCTTTTTACACCACTTAATACGAAACATACTACATCCCTTTTTAAATATTGAAATCTTGAACTATTTATATGGTTTATCTCATTAATGTGATAAATCTGACCTTAATTTTCTTAAAATGCTTTTAATTTAAGAACAAAGGAATCTGTTGAAGGTGATATCCCAATTGTGAAAGATAAGCCTTTTTTTACGATAGAAATACGTTTTCAGAACGATATGTCTACATGCTATACAGACACAAACAACATCTATCCTATAATTCAGAAATTAAAACAATTTTTCTTACAAAATTAGAGATATAATACGGGAAATAAATCAGTGTAAGATATTTTTTACCATATGTACAACGAGAAAAGTCACAAAACAACTGTTTTATGTGACAAATAGCATTTTTAATTTATTCGCATTCAACATCTGCACATGTGTGTTTTAGTGAAATGCATTTAAATTTCAAAGACCTAATGAAAAAAATTCAAAGTTATAAATTGCATAACTTTGTAACGAACATGAATTATGAAGGCTTTTAGCCATTTCATTTCTAATTAATAATAAGATAATATAATTTTTAAATGTCAATTTTTACTCAAAAGTAATGTTAATTTGATAAATAAATACAATAATACAGCAATGTTCACAACGTAAATTACTTACATTTAATTTCATGCAATGATTTGAAACTAGTAGAAAAAAATTTCTACGTCGAAAACTTATTTCATCAAGGAAGATCAAATTCCAAAGGCTTATCTCTGTAATATATCTTGCTGCATCTTTAATTCAAAATTGCACACGTGAATGTTAAATTGATACTCGGGATATAACGCTATTACGGTCTCGTAGCTGCTTCTTACCTGATGTGTGGCAACTCTATTTACAGGTGGGATTTTTTAAGATTCTTGGTTAAAAGGCCTCGTATAAGTCTTTCATCGCTTTTTTCATTAATAAAAAGTTTCCAGAATTGTTATCGGTCATTTTATTTTTAAAATGTGTCTTTTGATGTTTTCTGTTTTTACAAAGGCGGTATTTTATTGTCGGAGAAATATTTTTATACACCAGAAAAGCCTCCATGGTGTTGGACAAAACCAGGTGTTAGTATTCCATCGTCCAACACTATGGGGGTTATAAGTTTGTTGTGTTCATTTGTACGTTTTATTGCAAGTGGCCGAATTTGTAACGGTTCGTATTTTAATTTTTTTTTCTTGAGTAAATTGGTAAACACTCTTGTTTACAAATTTTGTAGAATCTTTGATATATCTTTGACTATGAATTGTGATCTTTAATGCGAAAGAATGGATAGTCAGAAATGTTTTTTTTTTACTAAAACAGAGTACGTATTTACCATAAAAATATAGAAACGATAAAACTTGTGACTTCTTTTAACAATCAAAATTTAATACTGGATATTAGAGATAAAAATCTTTAACTATATTATTGATAAATGACTCTACTTAAATGCGTGCTCTGATTTCTAAGCATCAGTCGTTGGACAGGTTTGAAAATTCTGTTTCTGAACTTTTGCGAGCAATTAAGATAAAACATTCGGAAATTCAGATTCTTTAAACTCTTCCATTTAGTTATGACGACTTGCGTACGCCAAATACAACAGCTGTATTTTATGGATATGCTTTTTGCAATTGCATGTGCAAACATCAAACATGTCCACACGACTGGCTTTATAATTAAATACAATTGCTCATTTCTTAAGTTTTGCTCATGTTTATTCAATATTATGTTTACTTAAGTGAAGTGAAAACTCATTTTTCCTATTTTATTTAAAAGGTACTACGTGACGACTTTTTCCTAGGACTATTTATCGTACCTTTCCTTATCTACTAAAACGTTTCATTTAGATTAAAACAATTATTATACTTTATTTTTGAAAGCAAAAAGTATTGATTTCACAGTAGTTAAAAGACTTTTGTTACTATGTAATCATACAAGTATAATATTTGATATTTTTTAAATTGTTTTTATTGTTGATTTATATTTTAATTAATTTTTGTAGTATTAAATCGAAACATTGTGAATGAATATGTTTATGGAATGCTTCTATGAAAGATGGTTTTGAAAAAAGATTTGATCACTTTTTGACTGCAAGCATTGACGAATTTTACGCTGGATGAAAATTCTAATAGAATTGACAAAGAGCTCTCGTGTATTCTGACCATCTTTCCTAGAGTCATCGAAACAAATTCTGTTATAGTTCATGCCCACGAATCATAGGGAGAACAAAAAATAAAAAATGGGGGGAACAGATACAATGGTGATACGACAACTGTGATATGTTCTTCCTCATGTGTTAATTCTAACACAAATGATTCAGTATAGCGCATACATATTTTCGGGGATTTTCCCGAAAAATGATTATCATTCCACAGAATCCGGGGTCAACCTATTAACCAGGAATCTTAAAGTCGTTTTAATGGTTCGAAGCAGCTTTTCTTTTCCTAGCCCCCTCTTTTCTTGTAAATATACGAGCAAAAAGATTTAAAAATAACCAAAAAAAAAACTGCATTTAAGAATCAAGTGTTTTAGAGCAGGTATGTTTAGTGTGAATACAAACTTTAGACCGAGTCTTGCGCCCGCGTGATCTGTTATTTTCTTGTTTGTTTTCTCTTTTTAATACTTCTGAATGATTCTGTTCCAATTCGGTGATAATGTTAGTTGTTTTGATTGAACTCTGGCCCCACCGTGAGCCCGTCGATCCCCTCTGGCGAGTACCCAGGAGATGGCTATTTTTGTAACAATTGTAGTTTCGCCCGAGAGGTCGACCGGGACACTTCATAGGACACTTGTAGCCCTCGGATGCAAGGGCCGAACATTTGGTGCATGTCACTATTAAAAATCCTCAAAAAAAAAGTGTCTGTGTCTTCTTTTTCACAAACGTTCCTAGTATTTTTTTTTTTTTCACTTTTACAAACAAATGCATTCATGAACAATATTATCACTATACAACAAAAAGTATCAAGTTGTACAGTAACATGCGTCAGATTCTCGTGCACAACCAAATCTGGTAAGATATACGTACATTCATATTTTACATGTTCAATGTTCGCTTTTAGGAAGAATAACAGCACCTGTTTGGCAAATTTATTTAGACAAATAGTGTTTAAAATTTGTTGAAGCAAAGCTTCTTTTCTGTTTACAAATTGATATTTATTTTTAGATCATCAAATATTTTAAAATAATCTATTTGAGAAATTAATAACTACCTTTTTGCAGAAAAGTAAAAATAAAAATAACAACGTTTTATTGCCCAAAACTTGCATATTGCTTTGTGCATATTGCGTGACACACGTTTCGGAGTCAAAAGGGACGCTTTTTTCATGCAAAATATTAGCTTAAGGATAAAGAGATGTCCGACCAAAGTCTGTTTGAACTTAAATTTATCAATTAATACTTCAATTAAGCGATTAAATCAGTTCTATCTACTTCTTTATTGATTAACCATCTGCACTTGACTTGGGGCAGCCGTGATAACGTAAATAATGCTACGTGCTCACATGTCAGGAGCTACCCGCCAAAAATTTTAACTCATAACTTAGCATTACAAGTTCATTTGCAGTATACAGAACATGAAAATTGAGCGCAAGGGGTTAACTAATCAATTCGTTTATTTTTTTCATTCTCTCAATCAGTTTATCAATTGAACTAACACAAATTTCATACGCATTTCCTAATTCCTTTGACATAAGTTAAACAAAACCTAACTCAAAGAAAATTTTAACGACTTGAAATTTAATTCAAAAATAAAATCTTCACAAAATTAATGTTAAATTTTTGTGTTCTATAAAATGTAAACAGAAATATGCAGCTAATAATTTATCCCTTTTAATTAATTTAAATTAATTTGAAACAAGTAGTGCATTAGCGTTACAATTTGCCTCCACCACTGTTTGACCTGATATAAGAACAAAATGCTGTATTTATTTTCAAGTTAGTTCCATTTACGTCTAGCTTCATCAAATTTAACATTTACTCCAAATAGAATGTTTTAAAACGAATATTACAACTAAAACTTAACTATCGTACAAATTGAAGCTGAACTAAGCATCAGTATTACATATTGCTTAAACTTCTTCAGCAGGAACTGCACTGTTCTTTACAGTCTTACGACTAAACATATTATAATAAGAAATAAACAAATAAAACTTCCATGCTACAGGTTTATGTAACACAGAAATTCATTCAAAACAAAATACTTGCACCCGAATGATAAAAATGGCTATGCCACAGTTTTTAAAAAAAAAAAAAAAAAAAAAAAAAGAGAAACACGAAAACGCCTAAAAAAATATCACTCTGAACGCTTTTCGACATTTTTTTTTCATTATAAAATAAATAAATATTAATTTGAATGAAGATGAAACTAGAATAAGCATAATTCCCATAGTTATATTATATATAGTTTAATCGGTCATGCTCTTTGATTTATTTTCGACAATTACTTACAGTATTACAGCATTAAAAATCAAATAACCTTAAGCAGTGGCTTATCTAGCATGGGTGACAACTAGGGGAGGGGGGATAATTTGTGATGTGGTACCCCTACAAACGAAAAAAAAAAGGTTTTAGTGTTGTGTTAACATGAAATTCATGCAGCGTTCAGAAACAACTGCATGCTTATAACGAAATTTTGAGTTGGCTAATGCTAGAGATAAAAACAATCCGGAAAAAAAAAACCCGGAAAATTTCGGAAAAAAATGTTTTTTTTTTTCGAAGAGGTTTATTTCCAATTCGGAAAAATTGAAAAATTGATGAATTTTTTCAACTTTTCAGGAAGTTTTAACTGAAATTTTCAGCTAAAAGTGAAAAAATTAGTAGATCTCACACTTAAATTCTGATGCTATTTAATTCTCCCCCACCCCCTCTTTATATGTTAAAATACTGTCTAACTTTTATAATGCAAGTTGTATGATAATAAAATTTGCATACATAGATCAAAAAACATTTAATACTTTTTTCCCAAAATATAAAATGTTTTCCACAAAATTATCTCAATAATATCAATTATATATTTATTTATTTATTAGAGTGTCCTAAAAAATAAAAGTCGGTTTTTCAAGTCGCACATCCTCTTATATTTTTTTCTTTTTGATCAAAATATCTGTAAAAAAAAAAGTTTCATATAATTTAAACAACGGCTACCCGTGTCGACTTGTACCTGAAAGTGAAAACCAGTCCTGTGTACTAGGCAAAATAAGATTTTTTTTTTTTTTTTTTTGGAAGTTCAAAATTTCATTTTGATAAAAAACATGGCCTCTACAGCCCCACATGTACCACAAAAATATTTATACAAATTAAAAAATGTTTAGGTGACCATGAGGAGGCCTAAAATTTATAATTTTCTTCAAAAAATTGATTTTTTTTTTCGATTTACCTTTTAAAAAATTACACATACATTTAAAAAATAAAATATCGAGTTTAAAACTTATTAGCAAACACATTTTCAAATCAATATTTGCAAATGAATAACAAAAAAATAATATATTTAAAATTAAAAATTTAACTTAAAATTGAAAAGATCCATACTTTGAGTACCATGTGGGAGACTTAAATATCGCAAGAGAGCAAAAACTGCTATTTAACGCTATTTATCGACTCTGTTGTTTATATTTTTTATCTTGATAACTTCTTAAAATTTACCTTACATTTGTAAAAATATATAGAGAAATTAAATAAATGTTTTAAAGAAAATTACAAATTTTAGGCCTGCTCGATACCTAAATATTTTTTGATTTGGATAAATATTTTTGTGGTATGTGCGGCTAGAGGCAACGTTTTATAAACATGAAGTTTCAAATTTACAAAAAGATATTTTTTTGATTCAGTCTAGTACACAGAGTTGGTTCACACTTTCAGGCGCATGTCGGTACGGGTTGCCATTGTTTAAATTGTACGGATTTTTTTTTAACCTAAAAGGGAAAGTATAAAAGTTGAGCGACTTGAAAAATCGATTTTCGTTTCTTTTTTTTTGGGGGGGGGGACACACTAACATCTATTTTATTATTAATTTTTACATTCCATTTAACAAAACCCAACCAACTTTTACGTAACACAGAACAAAACTTAAACTTAAATAAAAAGTTTTGAAAAAATACAGAATTTAATTATTATAAATTCACATAGCAGTAAATTAAATACCACTTAAAATTTCTGGATACTCTGCCGCGCTAAGAACAGAAGTGGAATCTGCAGTTCAGCTCAAACTGAGATAGTGCGTTTTAAAGTTTGGCTCTTCCATATATTTGATTCAGATGTCTTTTTTTTTTTTCAGAATTTTTCTAAAAAATAGTTACCGATAAAATGACCCAAAACATTTCATTTATTAAGCAAAATGTGAAACAGAGAACAACTTGGTTACAATAACTCAATTTTGTTCAGAAGCGCAGGTATGACAACCTTTACTACTGTGCTTACCACGGCCGTATTGAAACTCCAGCGTGATTTTTGGTTCAGCTTCAGTTCAGTTTAGAAACCTTTATTTAGTTTTGGTTTAGGGTTTTTGTTGGAAAGATAAAGAAAAACCATTTTAGTTTTGATTTGGATTTAGACTGGATGGGAAAAAATCAAAACTCAATAGCTTTCCTTTTCAGATAGTAAAGTTACATTGCAAGGGAGGAAAATCATACTTATTTTTCTTTCAAACAATATCAATCATGTTTGAATGTCAGTGACTGCTATTATTATTTCAAGTGCCAAAGGCAATCTAAAATAGAAAACCTAATTGTTATGTGTAGACACACACCCAATATTATTGGTTGAACCACTATTTGACTTATTTCTCCTGTTTAACCAGGCAAGCTTTCGGTTATAAAACAAAAAGGCTATTTTTTCCTAATGAAACTTACCTTTATGTGTATTTCTGTCAAGCAGAAAAAGAAGATGCCTGGATTGCATATGTTTTTTAATGCTTAACCCTTTATATGTTCCAAGAAAAATTAAGAAACCCTATTTTTATTCATAAAAAATTCAAATTTTCTATTTTTTCCAATTTTTCCAGAAAAAAAAAACGGTTTCTTTCCACCACTTCAAAATTTCAGGAAATTTTACATCTCTAGCTAATACACAAAAGACAAAAAAAAAAAAAAAAACTATGAACCCTTTGTATACACTAACTTGCCCTAGACGCACATGAGCAGAGCTATTGCGAGGTCAAAGAAGTAAGTGGGTGTATGAAATTGAGTATGGGTTTCAGTCTTTTGGTTTAAGAGGAAGTTACGATTAGGAGGTCTAGGTATTGACAATATGATTCTAGGGCTGAGTATAATAATCACTGTCAGGGGTCCCCCCCCCCACACACACACCGGAAAATTTTCATTCGTCGTGGTGATGCATCTGCGTTTGACGGAGTAACAATATTTTTAAATATTGGGGGACATTTTCTGAATTGAAGAATTTATACTTTCAAAACCTTGCAACTTTACTTTGGGTGTCACCCCCAAGACGGTTGACACCCGGGGCGGACTGCCCCCTGCTCGCGCCCCGGTAGCGACTCCACTGCTTTAAGCATAAAACATTGGGCTGATTACAGATGTTTGCGCGACAAAACACGCACTCTAACGATCAGAAACTATCTATTACTGTAATGTTGAATTGGCAATCTATAAGCGTATTTTCAGACTCTAATGCAATATTTTTTCGTGTTTATACAAATAACATACGGTCAAAATAGTTATACATGTCGCTAAAAAACTATCAACCCATACCCATATAGATAATTTACGAAAAAGTATTGACTTAGGCAGTGGCGTACCTAGCATGGAGGACACCCAGGGCGGTAATTTATGGTGTCAGCCCCCCCCCCCCCCTACAAGCGCAAGAAAAAAATATATAATATTCTATGTAATCATAAAAACATGAAATTTATGCAATTTTCAGAAACAACTGCATTTACGATATAACGAAATTTTAAGCTGGCTAATGTACAAAAGACAGATAAAAACTATGAATGTTTTTTATACAGCTTGCCTTGGACGCAAATGTGCAGGCCGTCGAGAGGTAAAAAAAAAAGTAAAGGGGGGGGGGGGGTGTATGAAATTGATGGCCCCTTAATTGTTTCAAACGTATCTCAAGAGCAGGGAAAGATAATGGAGTTTTTTTTTTTTTTTTTGGTATAAGAGGAAGTCAATGCTATTTCAAAGTATTGGCAATATGAACCAAATCCTGAGTATAGTACTTGCTCCATGATGTGGGGTGCGAAAGAGTGGGTCCGTGATCTTCCTCCCCTTCCCCTTGAAATTTTTAACTTTGTGATCTTAAAATGCATTTTAGCTTCATATTTTTCAAAAACTTGCAATTCCACTTTGGGTGTCAAACCCCAGACGGGTGACACACAGGCGTACCACTTCCCCCTGCCCCCCGTAGCAACGCCACTGACTTTGGTGCATTACTTGTTACTCTACTTTCCCCTAAAGGACTGCCCCTCAGATTTTTATCACACCATAAAAATATTAAGTTAAAAACTTATCAACAGAATCCAATATCAGAGATTGTTTACTATCCAATTCTTAAGCTGACTAGCCAATTCTTAAGTTGACTACATATGAATGTTTATGAGACATACTAGGGTAACGACTAAAAATATTTTTTTTAGCCTGCTGGAAATCAGTGTTTTTAGTACAGAATCAGAAAATTGCAATTATTTTATTAAATTCCTAAAAAATGTCCCACATCAATGATACTGCAAATTCTTAACCTTTAATATAATCAGCACAGTCAAAATGTACTAGTTGAAATAAATTTGAATCAAATATTTATGCTTTGTATTCGTTACTTTCACCCCTCCGTACGGCAAAAATAATCGCCCGTAAAATTTCTGATCTATCATCATAAATAACACACAAGTAACTTAAAACAGGCAAGGTGTTGGAATGATCAATCCTCTCACTATGAAGTAGTGGCTAGACTCAAAATCAAATTTAAAAAAAAAACCTTAATGCTAGTCCATGGTAGTAATTTGATTTCAAAATTTTATGTATTAAAACCAGGCATGTATTTCAGACGAAAGCACACAGTATTTATAATTATACTAGCTGCGTGCCCGGCGTTGCACGGGCTACTTAAAAAATGAAAGAGATGTCCAACTGATGTTTTTGTATTACTCTGACATCAGTTTCTAAAGCGCTAAGGAGTAAATAAATACGCGTAATGCAAGGTTTGAAAAACACCAGTAGAGCATATTTTTGGCAAAAATCTCTTTAACGTTAATCATAGTTATCAATGATAGAAGTTATGAGTTTTTTCAATTAGCACAAAAGATGAAAATAAATGCATTATCAACTATAATCTGTGCTCACGTTAAAATGAATTCCATCTGATAGAATATATCTGAACTATTTATGTACAATTACAATCAGCTTTTTACATAGAATGACACATACTTTTGGGTTGATTACGTGAAACTAAAGCACCAAGACTAAATAACTACTAATAAGCATTAATTTAATACCAAGTCATCAGATTCCAATTTAGCTTTAGTTAAAATCCTTAAAAACAATCTTTTTTGTTCAACTCTGTTTCACATAGAAATCCAAACAATCTTAATTTAACATGTTCTTTTAACGATATAAACTGTATTTTAAAAATAGACACAGGAAAGAAAAAGAGACTTGTTACAATTCGAAAACTCATCCATGTGCCGGGAAAAAGTTCAACAAAATAAACATAATTAGTCGCACATCCTAAGTGTACCAAAATATGAGGCCGGTGAATGATAAAATTACACTACAATCAATAAACATAGCTAAAGAAACAACTTTCATATGCTGAAAAGAGTTAAGAACGTTGAATGTAAAAAATAAAAAAAAAAGGACAGACGATAAAATAAAGGCTATGTCCGAATAGGGCAACCAATTTTAAACTAATTTAAAATGAAATTCTAGATGGAAACGTTGTTTTAAGATTTGGACAGCAGCCAAAAAAATCTCTTTGAAAACAATTATTAGAATTTTACTTGCTCACGCATATGCAAAATGGCAACAGGAAATAAATAAAAATTCCTGAATAACGTTATGTTAATTAACGTTTTAATTAATATCTCCGCTAATTAAAGTCGCACAATTACGAGATTGGTCCTATTGTTTTCTTTGGAAAATTTCGAATTGATCGGTATCTCGTTTGACTCTCGATTCGCAGCGGTTCCCGGGAAGATCAATCTTCAGACAGACAGACGGACGCGAACAGATTTTAATATACAGTGTCTCCCAAAAGTGTTCGTACACTTTGAAATTTTTTAGTTAAACCAAAATAACTCAAAACTGAATTCGAATATGAAGTCCAATATTTTTTCACATCATTCCTATGTCATTCTAAATACAACTCATTGGTTTTTTCAAAATATTGACGGAACTTCTTTTTGAAATGGGTCAGAAAAAGAAGAGACAGAGAAATAACACGCCACAAAAGTCATCGTACACTCAAATATTTCCGAATAAATTCCTGATTAAAATTATCATATGCCGTTTTATTAATATTTTTGCATTGTGTTGACCCTTATAAGTCATTTGGCTTTATTTTTTTGTTTATTTATTCCTTAATATTGTGCTTATTACTGTAAAATGGCTGGTATTCGTAAAAAACCGCAAACACCGTTCAAAATTTGAATTTTTTTCCCACAGTAGTGGTAAATTGGTTTGAAATGTCTCTAAATCAGTTAATTTATTTGTTTGTATAGTAAAGTGCTTGATAAAATGCTTTAAAGAAAGGAATTGGACCGAAAACAAGGTAAGAAAAGGTCAACCGGCAAAGTTGACAAAACGTGATCGGAGATTTAAAGTTACAAAAATTATGAAAAATACACATTTGAGTGCTGTAAAAGTTTCTGCAGAGTTAAATGAAACGTTTTACATTTAATTTTCACCTAAAATTGTTCGTTAAGTTCTCTGATTAGCTGGATTAAATGGGAACTCTTCCCGCAGAAATTTTCTTGGTCATGCGAAAAACAGAAAGCTTACGATTTTCGTCGCAAATCAATGCTAAATAAGTTAAAAACGTTTTAGAATCACGTCTTACTTACAGATAAAAATGAATTCAACATTTTGGGTATTTTTTGGTACAATTGTATGTAGAAGAAAAAATTAGGGACTTAATCTTAAGAACTTCTTTGGATCAGTTAATCAGGACGATGGAGGTGTTCTAGTGTGAGGGTGCATATTAGAATCAGGGCTTGGTAGTTTGTAATTTTTTGATGAAATAATGAATTATGCTGTTCCTTTAAATATTTTAAAAACCAATTTTGAACTCTAAGCCAAAAATTTGGTTATTGGAAACAACTTTGTTTTTTATCAAGATAACGATAAGAAGCACACGGTTTTCAACGTTTGCGTCTGGTGCCTCGAAAATTGTCCTAGAATTTAGAAAATACCCCCTCAATCTCCAGATTTTAACTTAATGTAACGTATTTAGAGATATCTGGAAGCTAGATTACAAAAATTGGGCGTTAAAACGAAAATAGAGCTAGAAACAGTAAGACTCGAAGTGTGGTTAAACACTTACTCAGAAATTACGCAAAAAAAAAGAAAGAAAAAGAATGAAATCTATTCCCAGACGTTTAAAAGGTGTTATGAATACTGTATGATATTCCACTAATTAATAACTTAATCAAAAGTTAGATTATTCAATAATATATAGAAATTTTATAAAGTGTACGAAGACTTTTGTGACATAAAATTTCCGGCACTTTTTGGTTTTTGATTTTTAAAAAACTAAGTTTTAATATTTTTTAAAAACTTTTCATGTAGTTTTAATAAAAATTGATCATAGATCTTATAATTAAATACCTATTCCGAAATATTAATTCTAACCAATGGAATGGGGCCTATTTCGTTCAAAGTCGTAGGTGTACGAAGACTTTTGGGAGCCACTGTATAGTAGATGCTCTATATTCAGGAATGAAGAATTACGAAATAAGATCATATGGTACCCCGGTAACAAATGATACAGTGATACAAGTCTTTTTGACTTGTGTCAATGTCTATAAATCCAAGTTTAAAACTAACATAAATTTGTATTCCAACAGATTAATAAGTATTATTTCTAATATTTTAGCTCAGTGTCGTCCGTTAGTGTTTTCAGAATGATATTACATTGTTTTGCAAATAAAAAATATTTTTGGGGCTCTAGGGGGAGTCGTGTCATTTTAGAATTAATTAACGATCGTTTAAAACTGAAAGGTTATGTCACTTCATACAAAATATTTATTTAATGAATTCAAAATCCTATAACTTCCGAATGCTCTCAATTTCCTTTCAATATGCATAACTCGCTACCCTAGCAAAGTCAACGTTACAATACATGCATTTTTTTTAAAACTAATAAATGAACAGTATTGCAACTAAGATTAGATTTTGAAATAGCCGGTTGGGATACAAAATGTTTTAATTTAAAAGATAATTTTAAAAAACAAAAACTAAATTTTTCTGTTCAAGATTTGTTTGTTTTTTAAATGGTCATTTGACGAAAGAAATCTATGGGTTTGAAAAATCAAAATTAATTACCTGGATGCAGGCTATTAGAAAATAACTTTTAATAAACACAGCAGCTTATTTTTTGTTAATTTTTAAAAGATATTCCACTTAATGTGTAAACATTAAGAACAATAACTTACACACTTTGCAACTAAATCAAAATGTATTAGCACCACAAAAACTAAAAATAACTTTAAACTTAGATGGAATAATAATTTAAAATGTTTCACTTCTCAATATGCATCATATTTTGACTATATTGACATAGAACTGTTATCAAGATTTGACTTATTCTCTTTAAATGCTACAACTCTAAATAGTACTCACGTTAAAAAGTTAAACAACTGCCACGTTGCAGGCTCTACGATAATTTAACATGTTTAGGTTCTTCTGACCAATAGAGCACATATTTCAGCTTCGTTTTAACACCATTTAAAAATTTCAAGTTGAGTCTTTTACATGGCCAGGATCCAAGAAAAAAAAAGCGTACATTGGGCAATTCCGAGGTTCACTTCGGTACCTGGAGCTGCTACAAAGATCAATATCTTACCTGTTATTACATTAGTATTGTGATTTTCACAGCGAAATAGGATTTAGTTATTTGACTAAAACTAATTTATACCATATCTTTATCAAATAATCTGATAAAAAAAGCAGGATAATAAATATTCGGTATATACGGTATTATCCACAGGCCATACAATGGCAAGCTTGGCAACTTTTTCAAACGCAAAACGAAAACAAGAAATCACAAACAATCCACTTATTGCTTGAAAAAAAAGAAAAACTTACAAAACACAGTAAATAGTCTGGGGATTAATCACTGACTTACGGATACATAAGCACGAAACAGTCTTATATTAGCTTAGGTGTTAGCTGTGTACCTTACCTGCGTGATATTTTTCAATTTCAGGTGCCAGGGAACAAAGTGGGAGTTAAAAGGAAACGAATATCTGTGGGATTAAAGATTTTTTAAAACAGGTTCAAAATACCTCGTTAGTGACGTACCTTAGTTTTATTTACATTTTCTCAACTTTCAATAATTATGTACTGAAAACTTTCAATTTAAATTCAAGAAAAGTATATGCTGTATATGAAAAGCTAATGTATTGAAGGAAAGTTGTTTTATTATTTCACCGCCCGTAAATGTAAAGTTACAGAGTAAAGAGTAAAAGTAAACTCAAGATATGCTCAACCTTCTACTATTTGATATTTACTTTCATTTTAGTTGTATTGGTAATTGTAATTGACATTGGTTATGGCGATTTAGCTTATGGTCTCTGGACAAGTAAGATACAGCGAGGAGGAATGGCTACATAATATATTTTTGTAAAAAATACATTGCGTAATTTATGATAAGAAAAACGAAATGAACTGCTGAAACTGGGTTCATCAGTAGTCAAAGTTTCAGCAGAAGAAAGAACACCTCAAATTTAGTTATTAATTTAGTTATTTAGTTTGTTTAGCAAGAAACCTTTAATATATTATACAACACAGTATAATATTAGGTTAAACACAACTAAATATTTTAACTGCAAAGCACAAACAAGAAACACACAGATATAAAGTAATACTAGAATTCAAGCTGTATTTTGGTACATTTAAGCACAACAAACATTATTGTAAAACTCAAGTGGACCCCTGATTGCTTAATTTGAGTTTAACATATAACGCTTACTTGTTAGTCGATAAAATTAAGAAGTTCATGCTCCATTGCTCTAATCCATCAGACTCCTCCACCACAAATTAAAAAATGATAATAAACACACTAATCAAATCCGTAAACAAAAAGCATACCTCTGAATTACCTTTCCAACAAAGTACTGCACTCGTTTGGTTTATTGACAACATACGTATCGAGTTCGTGTACTTGGTCACACAGGACCCATTTAAGAACTCACGTCCAATATGACATTTAGCACAATACAGGCACATAGTGTAAGACAGATTTAACAGCACAGAGAGCGAAATTACAACCAGGGCAACGGGCGGGAATCGAACCCACCACCTCGGGATTACTACAATGACGCGCCAACCAACTGCGGTACCGAGGCCCCTACTGCACTCTTAGCTTAATATATTTACATTAGGAAACAATCGCTCACGCAACTTGAAGAGAACTGTGAACTGGGTGCCTCCGCTCCGATACAATATGAAAACAGTGACAATTTTATTGATTCGATTTATTTATTATATGAATTTTTAATGTGAATCAGTTCATTTGATTCATAGTTTATTTATTACAAACAAGAGGACACGGGAAAGATTAACATCACAAAGAGAAGGAAATTACATCCAGAGTGAAGGGGAAAGGGTGGGATCGAACCTGGAACATCTTGTACAGCACGTAGGCCAAAGTAGCCCGCGTTTACGGTACCTTGAAATTGCTCCTTAATCTCCGTTATAATGTTTCCCAGACTGTATTTCTAATTAAGTTTAAAATCATTGCATATTTTATTTACTTACTTATTAGACAGTGTTAAGTACTCTTTTTAAAACTAAAATTCGGCTTTTAAAAAATAAAAATTCTAAATATTTACCATTTACCACATTTTAAAATGTTTTATAATTTTTATGCTCTTCTTATTTCTTGATCATCGAAAGAATTTGCTAATTTGTACCGATAAAAGAGGAACATTGTTATGCCTTTTTCAGTCTAAGACCTAAATATGTTATAAAAAAGACGCTATGTTTAAAGTCATGTTTTGACATAGCACATTAAACTAGCATCAAACATATAGATCCTCCTCTTCGAAATCCACTTAGTCATTTGTGAAAGTTTGCTCTTCGGAGGAAGTCATATATATGTAAATTTCTTCTTGCCATACGACGAAGTCTCCTATTTCAATGGTGAAACATTCTCCACGACTTGCATCAGGTACAGTGTATGATTTTGTTGATATGATTTTCATACAAACACGTTTATCTTCGATATTTAACTGGATGGAGAGGAGATAGAATTTAGACACAAATAACAAAATAAAAAACTAAGCATTAACGAGTGCACATTTTCTTTCTCTTTTTTACACACAAATGCATACACGAGCACATATATCTATACTATTTAGAGTAAACATTGTCTTTTTATTTGTTCGTCTGTTTGTGCGTGGTGCCCGGATGACCAAATAGAACCTACAGTCTTGAAGTTTGGCACATAATTAGTTTGGATCCTTGGGGTCTGCTAAATTTCTAATATTTAGGTTTTGTTTGTTTGTTTGTTTGTTTGTTTTTTTTTTTTTTCAAATTTCAAAATTTTCACGTAAACATAAAATTTGAAAGAAATTTCTACTAATGGGTAAGAGAAAAAAAATCTGGTATATTTTGCATCAATTGAAAGTCTTTTTTGCGTACAAATGAAGCTTCTTGGTGAGTTAGAACAGGAGCTGCAAGGGTGTAACAAGTCTTGATCGAAGTGGGTGCTAGGGTTTCCAATCCCGCACCGAATTCAGTCCCGCGGGATTTCGGGATTGTAAGAGTCAATCCCGCGAGATCCCGGGACCCCGTGGGATTGACTCCCCCCCCCCATTCTTCTAAATATTAAATTTTTATGTCAAGTAGAAAAAGTTATAGGACGGACTGCTTTTGTTACTTGAATTAATAGTCTTCTGGAATTCCGCACAGCATTTGTAAAGCACTACAAAGTCAGATCTTAATTAGCAATTATCATTTGGTAAGCAAAAATGTGCTGATCGTATGGGATATTAAAGGATTTTTGCTCTAAAAATAATGCGCTTGATGAAAACACGTGCTGTGGCTCCACTGCAATTAGTTTTACTACACTGTAAAAAAAATCCGGAAACGTTTCTGAGTATATCGTGCAGCTGTGGTTCATGAAAGTTTCAAAAACGTTTCTGAGTATTTCGGAATCCTCTTTCTGTAATGTCCAGAAACGTGTCTGAGTATTTCGGAATCCTCTTTCTGTAATTTTCAGAAACGTTTCTGAGTATTTCGGAATCCTCTTTCTGTAATGTCCAGAAATGTGTCTGAGTATTTCGGAATCCTCTTTCTGTAATTTTCAGAAACGTTTCTGAGTATTTTGGAATCCTCTTTCCGTGATTTCCAGAAATGTTTCTGAGTATTCTGTGCAGCTGTGGTTCATGAAAGTTTCGAAAACGTTTCCGAGTATTTTGGAATTCTCCAAACAATTTTCAAAAACGTTTCCGAGAATTTCGGAATCCTTTTTCCGTGATTTTTTCTAAAATATAATTCTTTATTATAGTATTACATACCATATCAGTTTCAATTCTTTCATATCTAAGAGCAATAATACAAGCAATTTTAGAATCATTCGTGGATTTTTTTTTTTTTTTTTTTGAATTTCTAATGACAAATAGCATGGTTAACAGCATAACATATGCACAGTTAAAAATTATGAAATAATCTAGTAGTTTCATTCCTAATCACAAAATCGTCGGGGAATTGGAGGGGGGAGTACCTTCTGAAAAGTGGGGATTGTTTGCTAAACAATCTTAAACTTCAGTTTTTCTCTCAATATTTTCAAGACAAAACTATCAACATATTGTATTTTTAATGCAGAACTTAAAAACATATCTTGTATCAAACTTGATAGCTTTTATCTTCGTATAAAATTTGACAGGACTTACCTACCCTTCGCGTTCCGGAATTCGTTCACCTCAAGTCAATTTCTATGACGAACAAAGTGTACCGAAAAGTACCAACAGAGAAATTGATGAATTTAAATATGACACCAAGTCCCCCTGCTGGAACCATTCGGGTTGATTCTTCTGTTCTTGCCCTTTTCCAGCTCATCACAAATATAAATACTTATTCAAAATAGGTTACTGATATTATTTTTACAGTGTGCGCAAAATGCAATATATATTTTATTTATTAAAACATTGAACTCTATTACATGATTATTCCATTTCATATATACTAGAATCCCCCCCCCCCACCATAAGAGTGATGGTGCACCCATAAAATGCTATAAAGCAACCCCCCCCCCTTAAAAAAGCAACCCCTGAAAATGTCAATGGCACAGTCTGCGTGGTGAACGCCCCTCGTCTTCTCCCCATATGTACATTGTATATTAATAACATAATTTTTTAAAAATGATCACTTTTAAAACAATGACACGAAATAATACTACTTTTTATTTTGGCATGTAAATGCAGCTGTTCCATTTTTGCCACTGACTCATTCCTCCTGACTGTCCTACATTAAACTAGTATGCATGCAGTAGGTACTGTCCTGAGGAAGACAAATTATAGGGACTTGTTTCTTAATTTAGCCGAGGTAAAAAACCCCTACTTTTAATTTTAGGTTTAAGCTCTTGTTTATTGCATATAATTTAGCATATGGTGCGTTTGGCCCAATGTAATGCATATATTAGAGCTTAAACATTCTCTATTTAGTAAATAGTTTAATATCTTTTGGTCTTTTGACCATATTTATCGAATTTTCCACGGCTGATGAGCTCCGAATTCAACCTTTCAACTTTATTCTAATAATTGCTACTTTTAATTTTCTTTTTCTCATTGCTATTCATTGCATGTGTATTTCATATATATACAAAAATATATTATTGAGAAATAATTATTGTTTGTTATATTTGCAGCTTCTTTCCCTTAAGGGCAGGTACATTGCAACTAAAATAAATCGTACTAATGAAGCTCTGCTGAGATAAATAATATTTCATGTATAATATAAATTATAAATCAAAGTATCATATACATTATAAATCAAAGTATCATATAAATTATAAGTCAAATACTTTAATATGGTGTAAAAATACAAAATTATTTTATTAAGTCTTTTTTTTTCCTTTTGATAAAATTGAGGCTCGTAAAACGAAAAAAATGAAGACACTTTTAAATACATATATGTATCTATTTGTTAAAGAAATTAATACACATTTAACTAATTTAAAGCGTTTCGCTAATGCAAATATTTAAAGAGATATCGTCATTTAGATAATACTGAAGCACTACGTTCCTAATTACAAGAGATATTTTTTTTTTACTTCATACAATCTAGCTACACTGTTTACAAGAGAATGAAAACATGCAACCTTAAAGACGAACTATCAAACCTGACAATTTGCATATTATAACGTTTAATTCATAATGCTTGATACATAAATGTTCAGCCAAATATTAACTGAGATTGACACATAAAAACAAAGTACACAATAACAGTTATTTAAAGTTTTTTATAATCTTCAATTCATAAATTTTACAGAATAAAACTAGACACACTTGCACTTTAAATATGTGTTCTACGTAATGTAAAATATTTTCAAATTGCAATAGTTCACAACGAAAAAATGATACTGAGGAATAGTTTTTTTAACGAGATTTATATGAACTAAATCACTTTAAAGTAATCGAGTTGCAAAGCGACTTACCTATTCGTCGGTGGTGGTCTTTTGCAGGCTTTGGTCACCAAAAAGGTGATTTTTATGACAGAATAAAATTCTGCCTACAAAAATTACCCATTTGGTAGAAAGAAAAGTATCCAAGAAAAAAGTAAGTTACCAACACAAGTTATGCAACGCAACGAATTTCATGGCGTCCTCTCGGCAGTTATTTAGTTTTTAATTTCAGTTTGTATTCCTTCCGCGAGCATACGTCGAGAAGTTGCACTTCGTACTTAAAAATAAGTGACCATAGCTTCAAATTCAATCTCATGACGATACATTAGCAAGAAAATATAAGACTTTAAAATTATCTTCAGTGAATTCATTCGAGGAACAAAACTTCTACTAATGGCCTTGATGAGTGTTACTTCGCACATGAGTCATTGCGTGCTTTCACGAGTTTCAGTTTGGATTTTCTGCTGGACTATAAAATTGAAGCGTGAGCTGCGCATGCGTCGACTCTTACTTTCTTGTTAAACGGGAAATGTATTTGATAAGAGCAGAAAACTGCTGAGGGCGTACGAATCTGTGTATTACGGAAAGCTTTTTTGTATATTCAGAGAGTTTTCCGAGATTTTTTACAGTGTAGAGTTGCAAAGCGACTTACCTATTCGTCGGTGGTGGTCTTTTGCAGGCTTTGGTCACCAAAAAGGTGATTTTTATGACAGAATAAAATTCTGCCAACAAAAATTACCCATTTGGTAGAAAGAAGAAAAGTATCCAAGAAAAAAGTAAATTACCTACACAAGTTATGCGACGCAACGAATTTAATATGGCGTCCTCTCGGCAGTTATTTGGTTTTTAATTTCAGTTTGTATTCCTTCCGCGAGCATGCGTCGAGAAGTTGCACTTCGTACTTAAAAATAAGTGACATAGCTTCAAATTCAATCTCATGACGATGCATAAGCAAGAAAATATAAGACTTTAAAATTATCTTCAGTGAATTCATGCGAGGAACAAAACTTCTACTAATCCCCTTGATGAGTGTTACTTCGCATACATGAGTCAGCACCTGTTTTCATTGCGTGCTTTCGAAAGTTTCAGTTTGGATTTGGTGCAGGACTATAAAATTGCCGTGTGAGCTGAGCATGCGTCGACTCTTACTTTCTTGCTGAACGGGAAAGGTTTTTGATAAGAGCAGAAAACTGCTGAGGGCGTACGAATCTGTGTATTACGGAAAGCTTTTTTGTATATTCAGAGAGTTTTCCGAGATTTTTTACAGTGCATTACTAAAGCTTACAGAAGTGCTCCAACATTGCATTCAGGCTACTGCAGCGGGTTTTGGAATATGTAATACATTTTCTCTAATTTTTCTAAAGCGTAATTTACTGGATTTTAAATTTTATTGATGCAAATCTCCGGTGTTTAGCAGCGCTAAACCAGGTCTATGAAATTCGTCACTCTCAAAAAATCCAACACCAACATTGGATCCGCCAAAAGATCCAATCTTGAAAGTCCCAGACAATTCAGTATATGTTCGGGGGTGGCCTGATGGTCGGCACACTTCACACAGGTTGGAAAAGTCTTTTTTCCACTGCAATAAGTCAATGATTTTAGGTGTCCACTAATGAGCCTAGTGATGGTCGTCTGATCTCGCCTACCACACTTGAGAGATAATGCACCTCCCGGGCACTTCGCCTTTTACCAATTATGGGCAGGAGGGACAGTCCAGGAGTACTTTGCATCTCATTTAGCCTTAGAAAATAGCTCCAAATAAGTCAAAGAATCTGGTGCATATAATGGCTCACCAGTCCCTTTTTTAGCCAAGATATCGGCCATCTCGTTACCGTGTACATCAACGTGAGATGGAATCCACTGAAAATGCACCTCTCGAAAAGAAGAAATATGCTCCAGTTTGTTAAGTTTATGATTTTAAATTTTAGTGATGGTTTTCAAAAATGCATATAAGTTTTGAGCATTTTCTCACTTGCTGAACGTATGAAAACTGAAACCTCGAATGAGAATACAAATTCATTCTCAGAAAAATATGCTCTATTTTTATTGTGTTCTTAAATGGTAAATCCATCGTTGGTCGTACGAGACACATCACAGTTTTCCTTGCTCTTCTTGCAGATATACGAGGAAGACAATTCAAACTTCAGATTACGCTTGTGAAAATAGTCGTTTTATGAGAGACAAAAGCTGGAAAACTCTTGAATGGAAAAACATTTGCGGGATTGCGAATCCCGTGGGATTGAGAGCAAAATCCAGCGGGATCAATCCCGCTAAATACCCTGCGGGATCCCGCGGGATTCGGGATCGGGATTTCGTTATTGAAAACCCTAGTGTTCACCCAAAGCCTCGTACCATTAAGAGACTCGAAGTAAAGTTATGATTTACGTTATAAAATTCCCAAAAAGTACAAAAGTATATGACTATACCAACAATAATAACATTCTATGAAACATGCAATCAATATGATCTATGTTCGCAGGAATTTTTTAAAAAGCAATCATTGTTAACATTTTGTCCCATTCAGAATAAACAATGAAATTCAAAATCTTTTATTTTTTCGGCATCATTTTTTCTTTATTTCTTTATCTTTTTTTTCGGATAAACTCTTTAAATTTCAATATTTTTAAAAATACGTATTAGTCCTATTATTATTGTTTAATGATACCATTTTACATACTACGCTGCGTTTATACTTTCCCTTCGCATGTATGCGCCACGAAGTAACACACCGTTCCTTGCAAATTTATAAAATTGCAGTTTGTGAGGAAATCCTTAATTTTATAAGGTGGGTGCGGCAAATAAGACCATGTTGACCAGTAGAAACAATGTTCCATTTTTCCATGTAAGATAGCAAAAATCGCTTGATCGTGTTATTATCGTCATCCGAAAGTCTTAGTGATGCTAAAGCGAGATCAATTATCAACAGGCTGTTATCAACAGGCAAAAGGTAGATAACAGTTGTAACAAAATATTATAGTAAAACTACCTAATCATATTTGAAATCAGATTTCGTTTCTTCATGGTTCACTGTCGCTTACTGTGGCACAAAAAGTTGTTTTTTGTTCCAGAAAGCCTAATTCATGTAGTTAGCGAATTCAAAAAGGGAAATGTCGCTGTGTACCGCCATTTTGTGTGCTTTGATAACTATATAAAAGTAGATCGTATAGACCAGTAAGGCCATGATTGGTTTTATTAGGATCCTGGTGACCTTATTAAAACACAGAAGGATCGGGTGGAGGATATGATCTCGATGAGTTGCAGAAATTAAAGACTACTTTACTTAGTCTAAAAGTAAGGGAAGTGTACCTATAGTGGAAATACTTCTTAAGTGGATAATGTTTTTGAAATGTAAAAATAATAAGGCTTTTTCCCTTCCTTGGTAAGGGGTAAAAATAAAAGGAAATTTTTAGGGGGTCACCAAGGCAGGGAAAAAGTCCTAGCGTCTTTATTTTTCGAAGACATTATCTACTTCTGGTGCACTTCTGGTAAAATCCACTAGAGGTGCATCTTAGAGCATGTTTATTTTTGAAACATTTATTGTGCCAAAATAAGGTATCTATACTGCGTTCACGGAAAAGATAAACTTAATGTAAGCAAAGAAATGCGCCATTTGGTGGATGTCAATCACGTGTTTGGCTTAGACAAGAATAAATAGGTGCCATGCAGACGGTGAATGCGAATACTACTGGTTTACTTTTTTTTTAAATCCTGGAGAAATTCCCCTAAAAGAAGCTATAGTGACAAACCTTCTAGTAATCTGTTTGTTTACTTTCGGTCAATATTTTCCGTGAACAGCGTATAGTAATTCACAAAGTGATACACATAAGTCGTCAGTACTTCCTCTTAAGCGCACTCTCTATAAATATAAATATGCTGTACTGGAGTTTTTCATTTGATTAGTTACAGAAAAAAGGTTATTGATTGCTTTAAATCAATAACAATTAATCGCGAAAACAAATATTGATAAGCACCTATAACCAAATAGCAGAGAAAGAAAAATCGAAGTTTCAAAATATTTTAAACATAATATCCAACTGAAAATAGAAGTGAATTCTTCACGTGTAATTAGGTTATAAATTTAGAAATAAAAAGGCACTTTATAGCTTCTTTCTTTCTGTTTTCTTTTTTTTTTTTTTTTTTGAGCTAAAGGGTAGGCAAACCTCTCTTTTGCATCAGGGCGAGAGACAGAATTAGTATCTCTAGTAAGTGTTGCTATATAGCATTTCAAAAAGAACTTCAATGAAAGTCTACCTAGGATCTGAACTTCAAATGTGTTTTTCTCAAAATTTTAAAAGGTTCCCTTACATTCCTTTGCTTCTCACTGTCACATATGTCAAATCAAATCAATCAGTAACACAGCACTTCATAATCCATCCGCTCAAAAATTTAATAGCTTTTGGTTTGTAGTTTTTACTTATGTAGAATTTCAAAAAAATAATTTTTTTCGCAATTTTTTGAGTCAGGAGTTTTATTTATGCGATTTTGCTATGACTACGATGCGATTTTGCATGATTTCCGATGATGGCGGTGATCGTATCCTCTGTTTCCAACCTTAAAAGAATATCAGTGATTGAAATATTTATCATTCTTATAAGAATCAACAACGTAATCATTAAGTTTCTTTTAAAATCATTCGTGATCGGAGATCTTGCCTATTCAATGTATTTTTTACGTTTTTGGGAATCTGCAGAACGAGAACACACTCCAGCATGTCATGCAAGTTTACTTCCATCTTACATGAAACGTCAAACATGAAAACATAATTCAAACTTCAAAATGTAAATACGTTTGTGTTTCCATGACATGTCCTGTCATATTGTTCACATTATTCCACATTTGGTGATTGCAATAGTTGAACTTTATACTAAGAAATCCAGGTGAAAACTGATCAGCAAAACATGAAGAAGATTCAACCAAATTTTCGCTTCAAAAAGTGAAAATGTTGAATCCTAAATTTGAAGAAAAAAATTCCGTCAATTGCTAGCCTGCACAGACGAAAACAAATTTGATAAAAATTTTCTCAAGTTTACCATTTTTTACTTTCTGAATATAGCTTTGACGAGGTTCCTTGAACAAGCTTTCCCTTATTGTTATCCAGATTTGGGTAATAGTTACATCTGACGTGTTGGAAGTTGCTAAGCAAAGTTGCGAACAAGTTTATGCAAAGTTGATTGCAGATTCCTTGTATATAGATTACAAAACATCATTTCATTGGAAAGTGCACTTGACGTCTGTGGCATGCTTATCAAAAATAAAAAAAAAGGAATAACCCGTTTTATTCCTAGAAATAAGCTTCCCTGTCTTGCACGGTCTTGACAACGCTACATTCCCGGCATGAACAAAAGCGAATTGGAAATGATGTTATTTGTGGATCGGAGGATGAGTTGGTTGGAAGGGCGCAATCCCTAGGTTGGCAAAATATTCCCAACGCTAGGGTAACCCTTTTGCCTCGGCATCGACTGAGAAGAGAGCGTCTCCATGGTAACCGGAGGCTAGGAGGCTGCTTGGCCGAGCGGACCTAACTTAATGGAAAAAAACAAGTGACCAAAATAAACGGCTGCTTCCATGCGAATCGCGCCTGAAGGCATCGGATAGACGCAGCCACAAACGTTCATAATACCCAAGGGTACCAGAAGCCACAAGCCTTCAAGCTGGGAGGCACTGCAGAGGAAAGGAAAACAATAGAATGCGACTGGTGATGATTTATGGAGGGTAGCCCGACTCTCCACTCACACACCTTACCACACCGGTCAATATTCTTTGCAATTCACTCGGCTAGTCGCAAACACTTTGCCCCCTTCCAGACCTATTTTTTATGCTTCTTTTATGCTACGGATCTTCTCGCTCCCTCCCCCAGATGATTTTATATTCTTTGCTATGACAGCTTTTCTTATTTAACCCAACATCGGAAATTCCAATTGCACAGGCAGCAATGCTGGACTTCGTACTGGTTCGTTCCTTTGTTAGCTCAGCTGAAACTTCTCCAAAAAAAAAAATTTCGATAATTGTTTCCAAACACTCTCTTTTTCCAATAAATACGATTCTTAAAGTGATGTGATTGTTACTGTCTTTTCTGCATGCTGTGTTTTAAAAGTTAAATAAGTTAAAACTAAAAATTGGTATAATAAGTATCTGTAAGAAGAAGTGTTTTAATAAAATTAAGTAAAATAAAACATTTCCAACATTTATGTAGAATTCTTGTTGAAGTTTGAAAGCGAAATTACAAAGGCGAAAAATATGGATCCGGAACTGAAAATTAAATGTGGTTTCTTTCAACTGAAACTTGTAATGTAGTTTTTAACAATAATTTCACCCATTTATATATGAGCTTGCATTTCTGAAAACCAACATTGAATTTATGACACTAGGTATCGACTTCACATTATTTCACTTTCATTTCTTGAAATAATTATTTAAAAATGGAATGGAAGTTTTATTCGTTTCTTTAACGCAACAATTTTATAATGCAATAAGCTAAATTAAGTTAAATTGTACTATTTCCCTCACATATATGACATTATACTAAAATTATTAAACATTATCTACTGTTAAAACATATAAATATTCCAATAGATGTCAATTAATAACATGTCATTGCTTTAACTTCTGAAAAAAAAATTTAAATAACTTTTTTATGTAAGGAGTTTTTCTTATTTTCTTTTACGTAGTGTAATAGAGTTTGAGTTCGTCCTTTATTTCTGTCTATCAATTGACTGAAATCGCTGATTGCTTTTGCCCCTTTTTGTTCTTGTGTGATTTATTACTTTTGAGTTCGTGATAAAAGAATTTCATTTCTGTGAACCCGAAATCTGCTTTCTCTGACCTGAGAATTGTTTTTTAACTCTGACTTTGTGTTAACCAGTGGATGCAATTTAACAGTTTTATTTGAAGCAGGAAAAGCAGTTACACTAGAGGGGAATAGATTACTTTTGTATTTTTGTAAAAAATACGTAATCTTTCTTTCAGAGTCGAAAATACATTCTTAGAAAATAAAGAGGATATTACATCTTATTTGTCAAAAATCAATATTGATGTCTATGAAAAACAATGACAGCTTTCAAAACTCCGTCAAAACGCCAACCAGAATTTAGTTTCAAGCTATATTGCCAATCGAGCATACCAATACTTTTACATTTACAGTCAACTGGCGATATCTCGAAGCCTTCTAACTCCGTTATTCCTTTAATTCGAAGTTTTCATTGCATCCCAAATTCTTGAACTTCAGTGGGACCTTCACTTAACGCGAAATACCAACAATTCGAAAATTAATTCTGTGGCTCCCTGGAGAGCCATGAAGTTATTGCAAGTTTTCGTAATTTTGAAGCTCTATTTTATTTCACCATTGTTAGTACAGTGAAACTACATGATCCAGGATTTATTATGCACCTGACAATAGCGATCAATTTACAAAGGTGGTCAACATTACTGGTTTTATTGTAATAAAAATATGGAAATTTTCAAACCTTTCCGAATTTTGCCGAATCTCAAGAGAGGAAGAAAGTTGTTGATCAAAAGTCATGAGCTTCAAAATCACCACCGCAAGTTTAAATTTGGAAATGAACAGTTCCATTCCCACTATATCTAGTACATAGTTCAATAAACATTCAGTGTTCACTTAGCACCTAACGAGCCCGGCAGGACCTTCGCAACTGAGTATGAAACTAAATAGAGAGAATAAAAACAAAAACGTATTAACCTTTCGTTGGGGACAACCCACTTTTGCGGGGTTCTGTTTTAAACAAATACGCCTCCATAATACGCGCCAGGGATGGCCAAATCATATTTGTGACAAGTGAAGCGCCTAATAACCAACCATCCAGCGGTTACTCAAACACAATCAACCCATCAGCAAATCTAAGTAATGAATATTTTATGACTTCAGGGCTACCCACGTTGATATGCTGTCATCTCGCAGATGGGGTAAGCCCGCCCCACTTATGAAGCGAGATAACACTCCTGTGCCCCCCCCCCCCTTGCGTTTCCTAGTTAGCACGGGCTTCAGTCAATGGCTTAATTAAAGTGCCGACACTGTAGGTCGGCTCTAGGAGAGGCTGCTGCCACCTAGCGGCACGTGACTTCCATGACAAGTTGCAAGAAGGCGGAACCACGTTGAGATAGATATCTCTTGAATATTATTGAAAGCAGCGAAAAGGATAACTGCATTAAGGATTAGAGACAGTAGCGCCTCGGAGTGGGGTGGTCAGTCTTGCAAATGACAGCTTTGCTGAACATTTGTTGCATTTTTGCTGCGCTCGTCTCGATGCATTTTAATAAATGGCATTAGTTGTCACGGTAGCTCGGAACTAAGAGAGGATGCTTAATGCAGATTGTATTCGATTTCCCTCAACTTGAGGATGAATCTGCTCATGAATGCTAATACAGTCCCGGAAAGACTCGATTTAAATGACTTAAAACTGAAATTTGCTCAAACTTCAGTTAAAAATGTCACACTCAAACAAATAAATGTAGCATAGTTGGTGAGTAAGTTTTAAAAACATGTACAATTAAACCCCGATTTTACTTTTTTCAAGGGACTGGGTTTAAAAACCGTAAAATACGAGAAGTACATAGGAAGAAAAAATCAAATAGAAAAAAACTAAAGGTAGTAAAAATGACTCTTAACCAGGGCCGCGCCAAGCCTGTTCGGCGCCGTCGTGCAAATGTTTTTTGGGCGCCTCTATGCTCTGGCGTTCGAGGAAAATATAGTTAACACCTGGAGAGAGGTTTTGTAGAAAAATATGAAATGAAAAAAAAAAAAAAAAATACGTTTGGCATTTAATTTACAATTAATAATAATAATAATAATAATGTGTGAGTATTTAATTTCGCAATATGGTGTACGTTTTGACTTCATATCTCAAAATTAGCAAGCAGCGCCTCTGATATGCTAATAATGCGTTTTGGAAGAAGAAAATATTTTAATATCTAAGTCAAAGCAACTTTGTGAAAATCTCTCTTATCTCTAAGTGATGAACAATTAATAAAACTTTTATGCCTGTCAAAACATGACAACAGGAGCATTGGCACAATTAAAAAATAGTTTTAAGGGGGCACAAATTGAAAAAAAAATCTCTTTCAATAAGAGGGGTCCGGGAGCTCACCCCGGAAAAATTTCGAAACTTGTAGTTTGAAAAACGCAATTTCAGACGGTCTTTGGTGGTGTTATGGGGAAAAAAGATACAAGGAGCTCCGCGGAAATTTATAGAAGTTGAAAATTTAAAACGTGATTATAGGCCATATTTATTGACGTTAAAATAAGGGAGGAAACTCTGGGATTATACCCGATCGTTTTTTTTTTTTTTAAATAGACAGAAATCAATTATTTTTCTCTCTTCCAATTTTTCGAAATTGAACTTCCAAAAACGCAATTGTAGACAACTTTGAAGATTTTTGTAAAACGATAATTCTGGAGTAGTTCCCCTTGTAAAATTTTTCAAAATTTTAGTCCTTAAAACCTAAGCAGTATTCTATGACATTAGGAGAAGTTGTTCAAAGGCTATTCTAACTTACATTTTTCGTAACTCATGTTTGAAAAACCTAATTTTTGATGATATTTAAGGAAGGAGGTTCGGAGGCCCTTGCCCGAATATTTTTTGAAACTGAAGTTTAAAAACGTGATTGTAAGACCATATTTAGTAACAATAGCGCCGGCAATCTTTCGGAATTGAAGCTCTAAAACTGCAATTTTGAGGGATTTTCGAAAGCAGTTTCAAGCGATGTTGTTTCGTATTCGGAGCTGTCGCGAAATTGAAGATCTGGAAACGAAATTTGAGATGTTCCGTAATGCTTTTGGCCTGAAATGGAGGGGAAGGTTCGGAGGAGTAGCATTTTGAAAACTTTCTTACTTTTAGGCGAACTAGAAAAAAGAAAAATAATAAGGAAAAAAGAAAAGAAATAGGACGGTGGGGGAGTAGCTGACCAATTAGCTGAAGCTATTGAGAATTTTTAATTCCAAGATTTCTTTTTAAAAGAAATTCAAGTTTTACCCCAACATCATTACTTTTCCTTTTTAAAATTCCTTTGTTTTCCAAAGACGCGTCCCCCCCTCCTTCAATAGTAAATATTTTTGAAAAACATTCAACTAAGCATTCTGGAGGAGGAGGAGGAGGGGGCACAGGGCGGTGCAACCAGAGGGGTGCCCTGTGGACCCCTACCCTCCTCTGGTTGAGTCATTGAGTCACGGAATAGGAGGGTACTCATTATATTTCTAAATTGAAGAATGATATTGTAGAGGATATTTCACCTTAAAATCTGAAACTGAAACTTGCAGGTAAAACGAATAATTCTAAAACACGAAATCGTTAAAAAGGCATTGAATTCAATATCTAAAACAAGCACATTGTCCAAAGCTCTTTCTTTAATTTAATACACAAATAGCTGAAGAAAACGGGGACGGAGGAATTTAGTAACTATGGTCAAGTCGTTACTTTTCGGAGCTAAAAGGTAAATCTAAATTATTGTCGACAAAATATGCATATTACGCACAAGTAAATAATATGCAAATATGCTTACCGTATTTTTTTTATGTATGATAACATGATGCGGTGAAATGACCACGAACAATAATTAAAAATCACAACAAGACACATTGCACGAATTATAATATAACATAATCACCACAAGAACCAAAATGTGGAATAGCAAGTTTCTAGCGCTGCTTCGTATGTTCAATCTTATGAAATTATAGACATACCGAAATAGCATTCATGACTCCACATATGAGACCGTAAGAAGGAAAGGGATGTAAGTGGCAAAATTAAAAATTTGGAGGTTTCCAGTACACATGGTAGGCGAACCTCTCCTCTGTCTTGGGGCAAGAGATGGTACTAGTAGTCCTGGTAGTAGCTGCTATACAGCATGATTTAGAAAAAAATTTCAATGAAAGCCTACCTAGGATGTTATCTTTAAACGCGTTTTATTCAAAACTTGAAAATGTCCACTTACATTCCTTTGCTTCTTCTCACTGCCTCATATGAAGAAAATTGCTAATGTATGCATCAATTAGCATCCTCTATTTTCAGTGTAAAATATTGTGCTTTTGAATAGCATATTTAGACACAACAAGGCAATAACTTTTCCTTATAGACAGGCATCAAGTAGGATTGCTTGTTTCAATGAGCAGTATAATTTCACCGCTACTTTTAGAGATATAATGAAAAGTTCAATTTTTTTTTTTTGGTTTGAGAATCCCCCCCCCCTATTTACAGCATTTTTGATTGGTAGAGCTCGGCGCCTTTTAGGCTCTGTCGCCGTCGTGCGTCGCACGACCTTGCACATAGGATAGGCGCGGCCCTGCTCTTAACACATTTAGTTGCGAGTGCTGGCGTTTAGGTTAAAAATGGTCCGTAATTGTGGATTGTTTTTTAGTCATTGAGTTCATAGTGAATGCAGCATCTTCAGGGTTGAAATACTTTGAACAGATACAAGACAGGAGTCTGTGGAAGGAATTTCTGGTTTCATAATTAACTTTCAACAATGTGGATTAGCATTAAAAAAGCACAAAAGGAAAAATATTGCTCATTTTAGAATTGTTCTCTCTTTTTTTTTTATTGGGCAGGGGAAATGTAAAATGCGAGAAATTCCATATAAAATGAACTTCCAATCCGGGTGAAATTAATAGTGGGGGCCTCTAATGAAAAAATAATAAATGCGCGAAAAATGTATATTCGAGGGACATAAAATCAGGGTTTCACTGTATTAATAGTAAAAATAAGAAGGGAAAAAAAATATTTAGCTTTATTCGGCTGATTCCGATACACTTTCTAATTTTAGTAGCTAATAAATGAAAAGAAATTGTCAAATAAAATAAAAGCTTGTGGTATTTGGTAAAAACTATCAAACAGAGTCCGTAGTTGGATGAATTAAACAGAGGTTTTGGTTGCTCTGCGGCAATTTTCATCGCTTGAATTAGTTATTTGAAAAATGAACATGAGTTACATTTGGAGGTTTACAGCAACGTGATGACAAACTACCTCGTCTAGTGGTCAGAGAAGTCCGATGGGAAGGTCCTGTGTTAGAATCCCGGCTTGGTCATAAATACTTTCTCTCTCCGGTCCTTGTCCTTTCGTTGTGTAAATGTGTTGTTGTGCTGTGAATGATTGTCTACCCTATAAGCGGGTTCTTATTGCATGTGTACCGTGAAATCGGACTTCCCACCAAATTATGGTATAGTTGGAAAAGTGAAGTAGCTTACCCCAACTTGTCTGCCTAGCTGGCACAAGACAACAACAACAATAGCATGACAACATTTATATCCCATCTAATAGGTTATTAAGAAACATAAACTATAACTTCTGGTTATCAATATTTGTGGGGGTAAAAACAAGCTCATTCCAACCGTAAAGCGTATCAAGTACTGTTTATAGACATAATTCACGTCCCAAAAACAAAAGTTAGATGCACACATTATTAGCATTTCATCATAAGCAAAATACGTTTTCAAAAGTGCTTTCTTCAATTCAATTTATTTTCGCAATCCTCCTCCGCACGGTAAAATTCAATTGTACAGAAAATTTATAAAGTTTTTCACAGATAAATAAAATTTATTTTTAAAAAAAACTTTCAAATTCACAAATATTTCATTTTAATTTCAATCCTTATCTCAAAACAACATGTGAATGAGAGTACAAACATTGGCGTCTATGAAAATGACGTCTATGGGAAAAAAAACCCCTCAATCTTGCATTATTTTATCCGTGGGGGTTTATAATGGATGCAATATCATCGGTGACAATAGATTATGTTTAAAAAAAAATGGAGCTTGGGGAGTGTTGAGGGTGGTTTAGGTTATCAACACTCGAGTAGCCTTGGCTTTAATGCATATTGCTAATTGTAATACGGCAGTTTATACACACGTACGAACTGTTTGACCCTCACTCCCCCAGAAGATAAATTCTGGCTGCGCTAATGCCTGGTGCGAGTTTGAATATCATCTAGATCTTCTCGGAACTAAGAAAGGTTGAAGTGAATAAACACTACGCTAATAATTTTATGATATTAGGATCAAATTAGAAAAAAAAAATATCAGAAATCTGAAATAGATTATTTTGCAATAAAGTTTCTTTATCATTGCACGACTTCATCAGCATCCTGCATTGGCGAGCACAACTATGAAGAAGTGTAAACATGAATCAAGTTGAGGGTGATATGCATCCGAAAGGGTTTGATATTACTAAGCGACAGTATCCTTGTTGAAAAAATCGTCTTTCACGCCCACAGGGAATAAAAAAAAGGAGAGCGATATAAAAATGAGTGTGCATGGAGGGGGAGGTCAAAGTGTTTATATATCGAGTTGAGCCGCTCGTGTACTTCATTGTTCTCCACGGGGGGGGGGGGGGGGGGACAGTTGATGCTCGGGGATTCGGAAACAAGGGCCGGAGGTCGCACGTGATAACGTCAACGCATGTAACTGATGGCGACTTTCCTTGAATCTGTCTGCCGTTGCAACGGAAGCGTTCACTCGGACGTTTAGCGCAGCTCCCGAGACATCATTTAGAATTTATTCCAAATACGATCCCTGTAGAACAACGGGAGGAATGAAGAATTGAGTGATGTGGGGTAAAGGGAAAGAGCGGGGCTATAAGTGAAATAGTAAAATATTTTCAGTTAGCAGAGCTAGCTATTTAGCATTATTTTAGCTATATTCTTAAACATTCCACTTAAAAAGTAAATGGCTTTGAAGTATATAATAATGCAAGTCGCTTTCGAAATTTGATGCACATATTGTAGTACTGTGTGGTTTATCAAAAATATCAACATTTTAAACATTAACTAAGAGTGCAAGCGGTACAAAGTGAATGAAGCAAAGTGAATTAGTTCATTTCATTCATTTACTAACTCACTTACCTATTCAATTCTGAATTAATTAATTTATTAATTCACTCATTTATTCATTCACTTATTTTCTACATTCAGTATTTTATTCATTCGTACATTTTTCTCATTTATTTGTTTATTTTCTTTATTTGCTTATAACTTCATTATTTATTCATTTATACATTTATTCGCTTATTTATTCATTCAATTTATGAAAAATATTTTAAATAATCAAACAGAAACTATTTCATTAGGAAAATATTTTATTTTCCACAATTCTCGGGCAGATTTACAGCCAAAAAATGAAAAAATTACGACAAATTTTTTATTATACAAAAATTTCGTTTTCAAAACCTTGCTGCAATTCATTCAAAACTTATTACAGAAACTGGTAGGTTTATTGGATTAACGTTTGATTATTTTCCCATATTTTACACCTTTTCAAAACAACATAGGGGAATGTAAGACAAGTGAAATAGTTACGATGACCGTACTTTTTTCAAAATGAATCAATTGGAAGTTTGTTTTGAAAATTAGAGTGCATGAAGAAAGAACATTGTATTTTATAATAAAACTTGCATTAAAAGATTATTTTTTATTTTTGGCTTTAAATAAGTACCTTCAAAAAATGGAAACTGTTCACTTTTTTTTTTTCAATGGGCAAAGTGAAAAATAAAACATTTTTCGAATGAAATATTTTCTATTCGATTATAAAAAAATATTTTTG
This sequence comes from Uloborus diversus, assembly GCF_026930045.1. NCBI lineage: Eukaryota > Metazoa > Arthropoda > Arachnida > Araneae > Uloboridae > Uloborus > Uloborus diversus. The sequence continues at coordinate 110,279,668 of NC_072733.1, forward strand.
ATCAAATGGACTCAGTAAATAAAAGGTTGAATGAATAAATGAAAAGATTATGAAACAATAATTGAATTATGTGAATTAATTAATGAAGAAAACAAATGAGTGAGTAAGAGAGTTAATGAATAAGAAGAAAAGTAAATGAATGAATAAATAAGTGAATTAATAAATGATGGAATGTAAGTAAAACAATTAATAAATGAATACGTAAGTGGTTTCGTAAATGATTGAGTGAGTAAATGAAATTATTTCACTTTTCACCATCCACTATGCCCCGCATTGTACTTGACTAACTGTACAAAACATTTACAATCCAAATAAGCATAATATTAGCTAAATAAATACTGCACCAAATATAAGAAGATCTCAATTCATATTTAAAATGTTAATACCAAGAACTTTATCATTTTTTAATAACAAAAATAATTTTTGACTTGCGACAAAATGTTACACTATGAGTGTCAGTTTTTGAAAATTGATTGTATTTTCATATGCTTTAATCTTCGACGGTATTTTTTTCTTGACTGGAATAGATTACATATGCTACTACTTAGTTACAATATTACCAGATAAGTAGGGCTAAAATCAGAGTAAATATTTAACCATTTCACTTCGCTTCGCTATTTCGCTTTGCCTCACATTCCCCTACTAAGTAAGTTTTTTCTCGCTATCTTTTTTTTTTTTTAACAGATCTGCGATACACGCAAAAGCAACGGGTCGAGTGTTATTTTACGTTCTGAAAAAAGAAATACCATATTTTAAAGCAACACACATTTCCGTATAAAATATAATTTATTGAACTAACACGATAGAGTTCATTTAACTTGCATTATTAAAATTATTTTACAGGTCTAGACTTCTATAGATGTATCAGTGAATGTTGAATTATTTGTGTGCAGTCAGTCTTGCCTCAAATACCAAAAACAAACCAAACAGAAATCACCGCAATTCGCTATTTTAACCTTTATTCAACCGCTATATAAAAATGATTTAAATTTTGATATGGTTTAAATATTTATCTCCTATTTGACGTAAAATATTTCAATGCTTTTGCATCCCAAAAAGAGGTTTCTTAATCTGGCTAAAATGACTTTATTGTATTGCATATAAATTAAAAATTAAATTGCCATCCCTCAAAAAATGACAAAGTTGTAAAAGCACTAAAGCTTTACTTTCCAGTTAAATCCAGTATTTGTCTTCGACAGTTAAAATATGAATTTAAAAAAAAACTATTGTGTGTAATGTGAAATACAACGATGAGAGAGAAAATTGAGTGTTATTTTCAGGAAAACAATGGCATAAGAAATTCCTTCAACCAGTGAATCTTTTAAAATATGAAGGACTTATTACCTCTTTTTCTTAGATTATCCATCAAAAATGTATTTTTTATGACGTTTCAAAATTCCACAAAACAACTCCTTTAAGTGTTTGAGATCATTTTTTTATTCACTAATTGTTCGTTTTTTAAAAACTTTTTATGATGCACAGATATCTGAACTAAATTTATGTTCACACTTGACCAAAAGTCGAAAATACCAAAAATTGAACAGCCATTTTAATCGAATATATAGTGAGGAAATATTGTACTTTCTTTTTCACTATGCTGAAGTAGAGTTTATTACACTTAATGAAAATAAGAAAGCCAAGTCATACTGATTCGTGAGATAAAGTTCGACAAAAACTTAGAAGCTTCACACAAGCAGATACACGCGCCGCGCATCTTGTTTTCCTGTTCGACTTAAGAAAGTGGCTAGGAAAACCAATGTAACGTAAATGGTACGCGTGGAGGGTAGAGAGGAAGAGAGGAAAATTAAATCATAGAAGGAGAAAGTAAGCACAAATCAACTAGTTAAAGCATAAATTCTCCTGATTATACATTTCGTACCAAAAGCGACATATTTAGCGAATTTCCAAATTGATTGTACACATTGCTATCCACCAATACATTTTTTTTTCTTTTTCACTTTGTTCCATCATTACTGACAGTTTGACAGTTATTGATACAGAATATTCAAAACGAAAATTTTGAGAACTATTTACGCACATCCTATTAGTGCTCCAGATTTTTTCCCCCCTGACCCACTCCGTGCGTAACAGAGTTGTCGTACCCTTCATAAATTACGCAGGTAGAGCCATCGATACTTTGTTAAGCACAAATAAATCGAGTTTCAATTTTTTAAGTATGGTAAATCGATAGACATTTTTTAAACTGATAAATACAATTGAGGCAGTGAGAAGCAAAGGGATGTAAATAGACATTTTCAAGTTTTGAGTAAAACGCGCTTAAAAATAACGTCCTAGGTAGGCTTTCATTGATTTTTTTTTCTAAATCATGCTGTGTTGCAGCAACTACCAGGGCAACTAATACTATCTCCTGCCCCAAGACAGAGGAGAGGTTAACCTACCATGTGTACTGCTTATCCCCAAATTTTTAATTTTGACACGTACATCCCTTTGCTTCTCACTGCCTCAATTCAGCAGTGTCGGGCCTGATTTGTACTTCTCTCAACCGAATGACTTATACACGTTAGTGAAATTTATGCTGCTTCCGGGAAATTTTTCAATTGACAATCATAAAAAAATTCTGGGCGAAAATTCTTCGGAACATTTTATTTCCTTCATTGCGGCAGAAAATTAATAAACTTATAATCTTTGTACATGCATATATATGATGATCAACATAAATATTTCTCAAAAAAATTAATTAAAAATACTTTCTAAAAATGACAACAGTGGCAATACAATACTGGCACTTTTCCGTAAGGCTACCCTCCCCTCAAGTTTGGAAAGACTCCGCCCCATTGGACATTTTTTGAAATCAGTATATCAGAGTCAGTATCTCTAGTCTAGAGTTTTGATACATTTCAAACGATTTTAATTTTTACGCTTAAGCTTTATCCCTTAAAAATAAATAATAAATAAATAAAAGAGGCTTGGGATAGAGGGTACTTCCCTAAAATAACCTTATATATTCCAGTATATTTCGAAAGATTAACCTTGGTGATTTTTTTAATGCAATTTGCATTAATGCCTTGCTTCATTTAATATTAGTTGAAAAAAAATCTCGAACGTGTCAATGATTGAAATTAAAATGCATTAAAAAGTTAAACCATAACAATTGCTTCAAACTGTTACAATCGGTTTTATTAATAAACCTAGAAGAAATATTAAAATTTAATGTCCTATTTTATGTAATGGTAAAAAACATATGTTGACGGTTGTCACGGAAAAGTTTTAAGGCTTAATAAATTATGCACTCGCTCGCATTTGTCCTTATAAAAGAAATAAACAGAATTAGAAGAACAAATGCCGCATTTTCTTCGGAATATACTTTGAAAAAAGTGGGAAAAAAAAGAAGAAAACAAAATTGAGTTTAAATTAAAAGTACTTTCGCGGAAAATGAAGAAAAAATATATTTAATATCATGTAGCTTTAAATCTTATTAAATGCTGATAATCAACTTTAATAGTTTTCAGGAACCCTACAAAAGAATTTTATGAGATGAATTTCCGTCACGCTCCAAACACCACGTTATAAAAAAAATGACCCTAATTCTTCGTTTTTAAAAATTCAAACAAATAATTTAATAAACGTAACGCTTTTTATCTCATAATATGTTTATGAAGAAAACGTGAAGAAAGAGATAAAAATGATAACTACTTCGTTTCACGAATCACCGTGTGAGCTTAATCATCGCTAATTGAGGTTATTAAATTTGAACCGTACTAAAGTTTTTATGATTTGATTATATCGGGTGCGTGAGATTTATATTTGCTACGCACATTGATTGAATTATTACACCCTGTAAGATATATCATTTAATTACGCGTTGATTATTAAGGATATTTATTTTTCACGAACCCTGGTAAAACAATTTTTTGGCGAAAATACTTCTTCATTAGAAGCTCTGATGTGGTTCTGTTTTTCATTTCATGTGATAAATAAAATGAAAATGAATTTTGTAAACCGCTTCTCGCGGCACGCTCTTTTTACGTCGATTTGAATGTTATTGAAAAATTAGCTTAAAAGGAGCTTAAAAGCTATCATAGTTCTTCTTTTGGTGTTTTTAAATTTTCAAAAATGCTGTAGAAATTTGTTAAGTTTTTCATAGTATGAAATCGAACCTAAGTAGCTTGTCAATCTCTGCATCAGTTTTAAGCAAAGGTATGCCACTACGTTCGGAGCACTTTTTTTAGAAATACCTTCCAATTAAGGTATTTTTTACTCACTTTATACTTTTTGACATCAAAAAGGATAAAAATGAAGGAAAACATGCATGGAGAACTATAGATTTTGAAATTAACCAATTTTTTAAGGGTTTTACGATCAAAATACATGTTAACCGGGGAGGTCCCTGAAGACAGAAAAATGGAAAATAACTATTCATCTTTTTAACGAATAACGAATAAATACCTTTGTGCTGAAAATTCAAAAAATCAGTAATCCAACGTCAGAAAGCACAAATATTTGCAAAATATTGCAGACACGTGTTTCGGTGTTACAAGGAACACCTTTTTCAATGCAAAGAAATGTGAGCTTCTGGATGAAAAGTCATCCGAGAAAAGCAACACGGTGGAACAGGAGATAGTATAAATATCAAAAACTAGAAATTAAACAAAAACAAAAAAGATAAAATGACACCTGGAGGCAAAATTTATTATATAATTCCATCAGGAAAAAAACCGTTAAGTAATAAATTTTCCAAAAAAACCCATAAACAATGCAAAAAGTCCAAAAATGAAACCACTCTGAATAAATTAGCAATAAATTTGCCAGCGGGAAAAACTATGTGTGAAAGCAATGTATCAAATGGAGAAATGCATTTAAGAACAAAGTGAAGGATAAACATATTGGAATTAGTTGATCACAAAACGAAATAAGAAAGCAAAAAATGAAAAAAATAAAAGTAAGAAATGTACGACGTTTACATAAAAAATAATATAAAAACTAAACCAATTTTAACAAAGGAGTCCACACAGAAGAAAAATAGGGAATTGCAGTAAGATCATTGACTAAATTAGAACGGTTCCTCAGGATGTGGAAAGATTCCCAGAAATCAAGATCCAACGAATTGGGGCATTTTTGGATAATTTGATAGTACATGAGTAAAATAAGTCATTTTCTTCAAGGTAGATTATTATCTAAGAGAAATATTAATAAGATTTTTAATTATAAAATTATTAATTATGTTTACATAATTTCGCGTAAATTCGACAGGTCAATTTACAATAAAAGTACCAAAAGAGAACCAAGAACACAATCACATTGAAAGATAATAGTCTATCTAAAGCTCCATAATGTAAGAAACATATGTACAAATTTTCAGACAAAAATAGTTAAAACTTTTTTAGTTAGAGCCTCCTCCGTTGCTCAAAATCACGAAAAAACCGATTTTCCAGAAAATGCATTTTAAGTATAAATATTCAATTTATTACATATTATTTGAAAGCAACTGTTTTCAAAACCCCCCAGATTTATAATTCACTCCTTCTTTTTCCTCAAAACATGTATTTTTTCTCTTTTTAGCAGCTCTTAGTTTTTTCCTGGACAGTTTTGTTGTGGATAGTGTTTGTCGTTTCGACTTCGAAATCCGCAGTTCATCTATTCCCCTATAGCCTTCTGACAAATTATGCCCTGGCGTTATACCTAGTTTCTTAATTACAGCTTTATGTCCAAGAAATCCATCATTAAATTGAATTATTGCCATGTGCAAACCAAGTTTTAAAGTGTCAAGTTCAATAAATGTTTCCTTTGGAAGTATCTGCCACATAACTCCATTGAATGCTTCATTGGAGTTTTGGGTTTTTCCGTGCAAGCATTTTGTTAACAGTTTTTGATCACACAGTTCCATATAAATGGGCTTGATAATGTTGATGATATTTGGAGGTAATCCTTTCGATTTATCAACGATTTTTTTTCCAAGTGCATCACTGCGTTGGTATTTGCACCAGCTATCAAGACCCTCAGAGCACTGTCCATGCATTGGTTGCTTTGCACTAGAGCATGAGTGGAAAAACGCAGCCATAACAGCATTTTGCATGTTCAAAAGGTTCCCACATTGCTGCGAATTGCAATTCCGTAATAATTTTGTAGTTGGTCAATAAATTTGTCTGTAAGCTTGCCTTTCCCACCTAACCCAGGGGTTTTGGATTTTAATTTTCTCAGTCGGCTTCCAACACGCTTCTGGACATGCCCGATTCATTCAAGTTTAGTGACAGGATTTTTTTTTATAAATGTTTTCAACAGTGGAAAAACTTTTAGAGTCCCCATCACCATAATAGTCGGTGTAGCGAAGTCCTCTTTTAGATTCTGAACGCTCAAATATACGATAAACGCCAAGTGGTTCCATACTGCTTGCGGATCCAACATGCTTTGTACAAACGTGGTTTTTACTTCGCGTATTGCAATGCCGGCAATGTTGAGAGAGCACTTCGACATCCAGTACCTTTCCGGTATCTATGGAAAGTACTTCGACACACCCATTCAAAGAAGAGTATCCTCGCTTTTGCCATGTACCGTCCACAGATACTCCGCAGGCCACAATATTTGAAGACGACTGCTGTGCTATATTTTTCACCTCCTGCGCAGTTTTAATCATGGAGGTTTCCGACACGCTTCTTGCAGCTTCCATCACACGCTTTTCCGTAGCTCTAAATGCTGCACTTGTCATAAACTTGGGCAGTTTTAACGTAGCACAGAGCTTCTTTCCGGCCGAATAGCCTCCCCCAATGAGTCGCAAGCCATAGACAAACAAGCTATTAATTTCAGCTGCCTTATTATTCTTTGTTGAAGATGCAAATCCTTTCAAAAAGTCACAATTTCTACATTTCAGAGAAAAATGTGAGCAGAGACCAAAGATTGAGTCCTCTTCCAGAAACAGTGAATCAGTCAGACAACTAGGACAGCACAAAAGTGATAGAATGCTGACCAAAACATTTACATCAAATATGCGATTACCATTTAAATTAAAAGCTTCTTCTGCATCCTCAATCTTATTTTGGTTTTCAGAAGAATTAAGTTTCGATGAACTAGCAGTCGATATGCTGAATGCATTTGAAGTGGAACCTGTGGTAGTTGCCGTAAAACGGTTCCCATAGAACTTTCACTTCTTTTTAGAATGCCTGTTGTTCTTGCCCATTACAATTGTTTATTAACAATAATAAAACCTTAAAAACTTCAAAATGAGCTTCAAAACTGACTAGAATTTTACTAATTATAAGCAAAACTAAAAATTTTTTAGAGACGTGAGATAAAATAAAATAAAATTAAATGGCCGGTTCGTTGAATATGTTTCTTTTTTTTCCCCTTGCAGCTCTTCATAGAGCATCTTAATCCAGATTGCTGAGAATTCATGCCTTTTGTAGACTTATCCGGCAGAACACAAAGTACCTAAATGGAACAGTGGATGACCTGTAGCTTTCAGTAGGCTACAAATCACTAAAATGTAATTCGAAGACAAGAATATGCTCAAAAGCAATGCACAATTCCGTAGGCATGCATTTCGTAAGACTAAGAAAATTCCAAGATGTAACAGATTGTTTCCGAGCAACGTTTCAGAATGATTAAAGTGAAAAAACAACGTAAATAAAGCACAAATACTGGAGAAGATGCAGCATATAGCTATTTCAAGGCTACAATGGAGCCTCTTCATCAGTGCAGATAGCTCACCAACACAAAGTGTGGAGTTGGTTACGTTGGACAGACTAAACGTGCTCTCAAGCACCGTCTGAAAGAGCACGAAAACTATGTTAAACATAAAGAACTTGCTCGTTCTTCCATCGCTCAGCATTGTTGGTCACTGTTTTGATTTTTCATCTGCAAAGATTATTTGTAAATGTTCTTCGGTTTGTGACCTCGATTTCTGGGAAGCTTACTATATTTGGAAAAATTATCATTTTCTTGTCAATGATTTTTCCAGCACTCCATTTTTTCATGATATTTGGAAGCAATTTCTATAACTGCCTTTCCTGTTTCATCGCTGTCTCGCACTCTTTTTGTCTCTGGCTTCTGATTGGTTGTCTCTCCCCCTGCTTTGAGCCCGGAGTGTACATGCTGTTCGCTGATTGGTTGTTTGATGTCTTGTTCCTGTATTCTTATTGGTTGGCCGTCTTTGATATAAAAACCGGTGTCCACCTGGTTCTTGTCAGTTCTCTCGCAACTTTTGGTTGTGTTGGTGAGCTTTCTGCACTGATGAAGAGGCTCCATTGTAGCCTTGAAATAGCTAGATGCTGCATCTTCTCCAATATTTGTGCTTTATTTACGTTGTTTTTTCACTTTAATCATATTGTAGCACAAAGCTTATATGATAATTTTTTCATATAACGTTTCAGAATCTCATGTGTTTTGATCGGTTTCCTGTGAAATTCAAGCGAAAAGGTTTCCTGAATTGACAAGTTGAATGAGTGTGGACTTCTCATTGTTGTGAAAAATATTTTTAGCTACTTGTTTCAAAATATAATCGGGTTTTATTAAGTGTTTCAGTTTCAAATCCATTACTGTCCATCGGTGTTGACTAATCCCTAAAAGAGGACGAAAAACAGTCTACGGATACTGTAGCTTTGCAAGAAGTGTAGGTAAATAAGGGACTAGATGTTTGCTTGCAGTTCTGCATTAGCTTTGACCATGTTTTCAAAAATGCTTTAAGAGCTTACCTTGTAAATCAGAATGGTACTACCCATATGCAAGGTTTGTTGAAGGGTTCCTGATTTTTTCCAAGGAAGTGACTGACTTTTATCGGAAAGATTTATGAATTACTCAGGAATATTCCAGGTTATTTTAAGGAAAGTTACTGAATTTCAGTTTGAAACCTTCCTTTTTTTTTTTTTTTTTTTAGATTCGTTACTGACAGAATTAAAGCACATTAGCTGCCCATTTAGCTATTATTTACTAAAAGACATTATTATATTTTGGTAAACGCAGTTGCAGCTCCGATACAACACACAATTTCAGCCAGAGATTAAGAACCCTCCCCCCCCCCCCCCCCCTAGCATTCTGCCCCTTCTCAGGATTTCAGACCAAGACTCAAGGTGGAGAAGCAACGTGTTTTTCCCCAAAAGCGGTTCGATCTTCTGGTTTTGGATGGGTCATTTCCAGCAGGAGAGGTCATAAGTGTCATTTTTTGGGCATAAATAGGATGTCTGGGACTTTTTTTTTTTTTTTTGAAATATTAGTCCCCAAAACATAGCTTTGGTTTATCTTTGGTCCATCAAAAGGTAATCGTGTTCTTAAAATGTAAGCGAGACTGTTTTTATTGTATAAAAGAGCTTCCTTTTTTTTCTGTAAAATACCAAAGCTCTTAAATTACGCATTTCTCTCCACATATCCGTTATACTTCACCTTGCTCTATGCAACTCTAAAAGCTTCTGAAGGTCAAAATAAAATTCAAAATTCTGTTTTTAGGCACTTATATACTTTTTTGAATTTAAATTATACTGGGAAACAGCGATTTGACTGACTTAGATCTGTGACTTGATTTTGACTAACCTTTGACCCCTGAGTCCAAAAATGATCTCAGTTTTAGTCTACCACGTTAAGTTTTTAAGTTACGTGTTTCTCAAAATGACTAAATCACAAAATGTAGGACATTTTTAAAAAATATAGGACAAACGAAAACAGTTTTTAGGTAAGGAATAATGGCATACATTGTCCCAGAATACAAAAAATTACTTTTTTACGTTTTTGATGAACACAGAATTATTTTAGATTCCTTATTGTTCTCTTTTTTTTTTTTTTTTTTTTTTTTGCCGTGAAAATGTAGTAAATTAAAATTTGTTACAAATAATAATAATAATATTTTGGAAAAGAAACACTTAATTTCAATTTTAAAATGTTGATGTCAGTTAATGGGGAAGCCGTAAGGCGTCCTGTGATCCGCGCTCTCCAGTAAAAAATGATCACATGGGCCACATTCCAATAAAGGTGTGAAGAAAAAAGCTAACGTGGTCGAAGAAAACTCGAAAATAATCGGCATCATTATTTTACTCTAAAACAGCTCAAGAATCTAACTCACCGAAATTTTTGTTAAGCGTAAATTTAGCATTGATATCGGATTATTTTCAGTTTTTTGCCAATTTTTCAGTTCAGCATTTGCAAAATTTTGTGTTACGTTAAAAGGTTAATTCATTATTCAGTTCGGAAATCACGGTGTTGTACACATTAAAACTTCACAAAAAAACTAAACAATAGCGATTATTTGCTAATCGTTAGCCTGTTATCTTTAAATCTGCATACTTTCAACTTTTTCTTTGGGGAGGGAGGGAGAGAAGGAGACTCACTAACGACCGCTGGACATTTTTAATGATAGTATGGGTTGGTACTGTAATGTTTTTCACGCATTGATCGGATACGCTTCACAAAAATTACGTCAATCATACTGTCACGCATTGTATTTTAAATAAAATTTTATTAGTATAGAAAATGAGGGAAGAAGCATTTAGAAATTAATATTACATCTAATTTGTCATTTTTCAAATACAGAACGCCAAATACTCCGAAAGAGAAAAATAAAAAAATAGTACGAATTTCTTCTTTTCCTGCCCTTTTCCATTTCATCTTTAGAATGTTAGTTTGGTTATGGAAACAATTACTATCATGGTCTTGCATATTTTCATATATTTCACTCCTCCAAAATGCATTTCATATCTCTAAGGAGTGCCAAGGAGCATATTCACATCTTAAAAACAACCTTATCTGCATTTCTAATTACTACTACATTTACTTACTACTCCACCAATTTTATAGCCCAAAAGTCTCTCGGCCAAGTGTTTATTCCCGTGTTGTAAATTCTTTGTACTTATTTACTTAACTATATATTATATTTGAACTTATTTCCTTGTTTATTTTACTTTATTTTCCTTTTTAAATTATTCATTTTACTTTCTTTTCATTTTTAATTACTTTATTTATTTTTACTTATTTTTATTTATTTACTTATTTATTTTGATTTGTGATCGGTTTGAGAACATTTAACAACCTGAGTTTAGAAACTGTACGTAGTGCGTCAACTATTGCTCTAATTGAAAACTTTCTTTCATTCAGATAGAAACAAATGAAACGGGGTGATACATATACAATTTTAGTTAGCATTAGAATAATAGCGTTGATATCGTAATACTAGAATTGCATAATACAACCACATATAAATTAATAAAAGTGTCTCGATAAATAGAAATGCTGTGCGATTTTCATTTATCCACAGAAATAGTCTCTATTTTCTCTTCGTCAATTTGCCTCTAGAGTTTCTAATCAGTAATTGTAATCAAAAACATTTTGAGAGAGACTAATATCTTCTTATAAGGTTTCTAGCTTTAGATCCACGCTTAGTATCTCTCATTAGGGACTATATCATTATTTTCAACTCATCCTGGACTTAAAATATTGCGACGCATTATTGTGTGATAAAGCTTTGAACTACATAGAGTTGATTAATGCGATATGGTTTGGCGGATTAGAGTAGCTTCGCCATCAAGGGATTCTTATAGTAAGAAAGAACATTGAATCGCTTTATTTTAGTTTTAATTTTCAATTGACTACTGGTGTTTTGAAGGGAGTTTCATAGAAATATGTTATCTTTACCAACGATATTATAGTTATTAACTAAACACAATGAGTTTTTCAAATGGTTTTTCAAAAAGGCAGTGATTGTTACGAAGAAGTATTTAAATTAAGAAACAAGACCTACTTTTCATTTTCAATTTTTCAGAAGTTTATTTCAAGTTTATTGTAAAAAAAAGAAAAGAGAAAAGAAAACGCACTGTATGTTAGACCAGGGTTAGTTAGCCCGCTTTTTCCTATACGATTTTTCGCAAATTTAGAAACTAAACGCTTAGATTTTTTTAAACTAAAACTATCAGCGGACCTTCAGATTTCATAGTAAAACGGCCCATTCCAGCAAGTTACATAAAGTTTCGGAACCGGTTTTATAATACTATAACTGGGGACGGTAGATCTTTTGAGAATCTTGCATGTTAAATGCCATTTATATCTGTATTAAAAACCTTTTTTTCATGTTTTTGCATGCTATCTTTTCCCCCACAGTGTTCGCCTACTTTCAGTCATGTTTTTGGATCATCCTGTTCATGAAAAGACTATAGTGATCAATCCCCCCCACCCACCAGAAAGTCCGTTAATGGTGCAAGCGCGTCTATGCTATATCTTCGCGCGCCTTTTTTTTTTTTTTTCTCGTCACATATATTTCAAAATGTTTAAGCGTTATTTGATTTTTTTAACAACAAGAAGAGGTGGAATGAAAAGATACTATAATCAATATTTAAAGCGCAGCGCATGGTGTAACTTTAGTCAATCAATTAATTCTTTTAAAGTGCTATTTTGAGAAGACAGAAAAAAAAAAACGAAAGGAAAAAATGAGGTAGAAGACAAAAATGTGATTAAAATACAAAAACCCAAAAAATAATTCTTTGAAGTAAAAATATTTTTCGGAAGTGCCAAAATCAAAATCTATGGCCTAAGGTTAAAAGAATTTCTTTCTTTCCCTCAGAAAATGTATCAGATGATCACCGCGTTGAGCAGTTTTATTTATTAATATTGCACTTTTACTAGCTGGGCACTGAAATTGGGTGTCGTCCATGCTCCTCTATAGCTTAAAAAACTATGATGTTGCCCTAATTTATTCGATACCATACCTCAATATTACTTAACTCCCACGTCTTATCATATTCAGCGGACTTCGAGCAATTGTGAATATCTTTGTGCGTTTAAGAAGACGCCTACCCTTCTCCTTTTTACTACCTGATAACTGAAAGTACACGAACGTGCCCCGATAATGGGAAGGAAGTTGTGTTGATGGTTCAAGAGGCATTTGGGTCTTGAATCAATTTATATTAATGCTGCAGTTGCCAAAAAAAAAAAAAAGAAAGAAATTTTGTTCTCATTGTATTAATATACAGAGAATAGCAGGATGTACGCTGCTCTGTGTGGGAAGAAAACTAATTTTTCTCCGAACATCAATATATAAATTTTCGACTTTGCACTTTGAAGATTCTTTCCGGAGCGACGTGTTAAGAAGCTAATTTGCAATAAAAATTGCTGGCTCATGTTTCAAAGTTGTAAGGGCCCTATTGCTGTCCAGAGATTACGCACACCTCTCACGACTCACGAGTCCTCGGTTCGAACCCCAGCGTTACAGAAGCTGTTTTGAGAACTGGACGTGAAGTTATGATGGCCTCTCGTTGCCTCTCATTCTTAGGACATTGGTTTTCAAACTTTGACGCCTAGAGCAAAACAATTAGAAACATAAGCGTCTTTTTTGG